>NW_024429197.1:44593397-45060897 GCF_017639785.1 Mesocricetus auratus | reverse complement strand
GGACTTGAACTCCCCCTCATGGTGTGGGCCTCAAGTTAAACAAAACAGTAGTTGGCTACTTCAAAAAGTTCTCTATCACCATTGCCCCAGTACATCTTATAGGCAAGATAGATTGTATTGCAGGGTGCTGTGCCTGGGATGGTGTCCAGATTTCTCTTTCTGTAGCCTATAAAGTACCTTCTTGTGCCAAAGAGATGAGAATGTAGTTGTGATGGCTACATGCAGGCACCAGTTCGACCTCTCTACATTCAATGAGCTGTGCAATGTTGTCAGAGAGCAACCTTCTCCCCTAGCATCATTCTGGGTAGTTGGGGATTTCTATGAGACTCCCACAGCCAATAACTCAACCAAATGCAATCCAGTCCTGCCACTGGAATCACAAATGGCTTCTCTTGGGCACAAGCCTCATGACTTCTCCTTATAAAATGCTTCTCTGACTGATTCCTTTTGTGAAATCCTCCAGAACCTTAAAATACCCCATTTATATGGCACATTCTAAACTTTAAGGGATAACATGTGTGGTTTTTTTTAAAGAAAATGGCCTCCATATGCTCATAGGAAGTGGCACTCTTATGAGGGAGGTATGGCCTTGCTGGAGTATGTATAGCCCTTATGAAGGAACTATGCCAGTAGGGGTAGGATTTGAAGTTTCAAATGCTCAAGCCACACTAGTGTCACTCTCTTTTCCTGCTGCCTGTGGATTTCGATGCTGCTTCTCCAATACCATGTCTGCCTGTATCCCAATGTACCATGCTTCCCACCATGATGATAATGGACTAAACCTCTAGGACTCTAAGGCAGCCTCAATTAAAATTTTACTTTGACAGAGGGCTAATCTCCAAAATTTACAAAGAACTCAAGAAACAAGTCTCCAAAACACCAAAGGATCCACTTAAAAGGTGGGGTACAGAGATAAATAGAGAATTCTCAGTAGAGGAGGCTAAAATGGCCAAGAGACACTTAAGAAAGTGCTCAACATCCTTAGCCATCAGGGAAATGCAAATCAAAACAACTCTGAGATACCATCTTACTCCTGTCAGAATGGCTAGAATCAAAAACACCAAAGACAATTTATGCTGGAGAGGATGTGGAGAGAGAGGAACACTCCTCCACTGCTGGTGGGAGTGTCGAATTATACAGCCTCTTTGGAAATCAGTATGGAGATTCCTCAGGAAAATGGGAATTAATCTACCACTAGACCCAGCAATTCCACTCTTAGGCATTTATCCAAATGAGGCAGGTTCATACAACAAGGGCATCTGCTCCACTATGTTCATAGCAGCATTGTTTGTAATAGCCAGAACCTGGAAGCAACCTAGATGCCCCTCAACTGAAGAGTGGATAGAGAAAATGTGGTACATTTACACAATGGAGTATTACTCGGCAGAAAAAAACAATGGAATCTTGAAATTCGCAGGGAAATGGATAGCACTGGAAGAAACCATCCTGAGTGAGGTAACCCAGTCGCAAAAAGACAAACATGGTATGTAGTCACTCATATATGGATTTTAGACATGGATCAGGATAGTGCCAGTCTGCACTTCCACAGATAGAGAGTCTGGGAAACAGGAAAGAACCTAAAAGATATGCATATATGCATAGTATCCAAGAGAAGAGGATGGAGACAAGATCCTCTGAATGGATGGGGAACACGGCGAGGGGGTGGGGGGATGGTGGGACCTGGGAAGAAGAGAGGGGGGTGAAGAGGAAGAGAGTTGGTCATGGGGGAACAGGAAGTTGAGGGGGTGGGGGTAGAATAGGGGGAAGAGGGAATCATAGGATCAAAGACAGATCAGGCACCAGAGTGACCTCTAGTGATCTAAAGGGATAACACCAATTGGCAAGCTAAGCAATAGTGGAGGTGTTGGCTTCAACGGACGCTGTAACGATACGCAACACACAATTACTGAAAGTAACGCTAAGTATTTTATGTAGAAAATTAAGTTACCAAACCCAGAGAAGCCCAGCAGATCTCAGCTAGCGACTGGACCGGAAGCTGAACTCCAGGAAAAGAGAGCGAGACTTCCTGTGCGCTGTCTTTTATGCCTTCCCCCGTAATGCCCCTAGCCATGCCCAAAAGTGGGCCTGGCTATTGACGTAGTTCCGCCTATGTACGTATACGTCTTTACGTCCAGCCGTATACGTCTTTAGTCCTGCCTAAAGTGGGTGTGGTTAGCGGTGTGGTAAACCGCCCTTTTATTACCTCATCTGTATGCGCCTCTAGTAAGTCACATGTTTAATGGCGGCATAGACTTAGTAAGTCACATGTTTAATGGCGGCATCAGACTTCCTCCTACAATTCCCCTTTTAGTCTAAAAAAGGACAACTAACTTGTGTCCATGAACAAAATGTATCAAACATCTATTCTAACTAAACCTAAACTTATCTTAAAGAAACACCCAAATATGAACACCTCCTTCCAATCCCAACTCTAAAATAATTGAAAACTAACACTAACAGGTGTAATCTTATAATATCAATAGTAGGGAGAGGGGGCGTGGAATTCTCAAAACTACTTCCTGCTGAGATGGGACAATGATAATCTCATGGGGACCTGTGAAAAGAAAATGTTAGTATAACAAAATCTCAGTAGATCAGACAGTCTCAGTATGGCAGGAGATGCTTGATTGAAGTTCCTGACTAGGGTTCTAGTGTTGATTGAAGCTCTTATCTTGAAGCTCTGGTCAGATTGTAGAAGATGTGCTGTTTCAGTTTCTTGGTCCGGAGATGTGTAGAGTGATGTAGTTTCAAGCCAGTTTCAGGATAGTGCTTGTCAGGTGGAGTCAATGATGTGGGGCAGTTCAGATGCCTCCAGTCGAATCAGGTGAAGTCAAGGAAGTGGATCCTCATTCTCTTTCGGAAGCAGTTGAAGATTGCTGTCAGGAAATCCCTTGTTCTCTGGAAAACTCAAACATTACTGTTAACAAAGAAATATTTTAACTTTCATATGTAAGCATACAGAAGAGGTGACAATAGGGAAGATGGAAAACCTGGAGGAAATTAGACTGTTCAGAAAAAGAAATCCATAGATAACAGTCCCTCATTTTATTTCTTCTGTCTTATATCAATGGCTCTTTGATATAATACAGAAATTCTGAATTGTATTTAAATAACATGCTTGGGTTTAGAGTAGGAGAGCCAATCCAACTCCAAAGCCAGCTTCAGTTAAATGAATGGGAACTGAGGTATGTGAAGAAATAAAGATAAAGGTGTACTATGAAAAAGCAATATAGAGAGATTTAGACTTTGATACCACACAGTGTGTGTTTGATGGTCCTCAGGGTAGCTATTCATTCTTCTACAGGAATCCATGTGTCCAGTATTCTTTGCTGAGTTTACCTGTGAGGACAAAAACAAAGCACTTCTCTTTCCTTTTAGGAGGTCACTTTACCCATTGTGGACTATGAATTTGTAGATGGGCTGTTATCTTCCTCCTCCTGAGATGTTTTCTGTTCTGATCGAATTTTAATTAATTTTGATGGAACCCAAACCTTTTCTTCTCCTGTGGAAACAAAAGCATAACCCCTTCCCCAACGTAACACATATCCTGGTTTCCAGACTGAGGTCATAACATCCTTAAAATACACCGGTTGGTTCAGTTCAGAAGTCTTCTCTGTAGTCCAGTGTCTTTCTGCTGCAGTTTGTCCTTTTTCATCAGCATTAAGAAAATTCAACGTTAGTAAAGCATTGTGTAACCTGTGTCTAGGTGTCTTTGTTTTCCCTGGCTGTTTATGAAGCATCTCTTTTAAGGTTCGGTTAGACCTTTCAATTATTGCTTGTCCTGTGGGATTGTAAGGTATACCAGTTACATGTTTTATATTATAATATTTGAAGAATTGTTCCAATTTACTGGAGACATATGCTGGACCATTGTCAGTTTTTATTGTTTTAGGTATACCCATAACAGCCATTACCTCTAAGAGGTGTGTAATAACAGAGTCAGCTTTTTCAGAGCTGAGGGCAGTAGCCCATTGGAAGCCTGAGTACGTGTCTATAGTATGGTGTACATATTTCAAACTGCCAAATTCTGGGAAGTGAAATACATCCATTTGCAAAAGTTCATTTCTGTGAACACCTTTAGGATTACAACCTGCTGGTAATGGAGTTTGATTGTACAATGAGCAACTGGGACAATTTCTTACTATTTCTTTGGCTTGTTGCCAGGTGATAGAAAAATCCTTCTTTAAACCTTTGCTGTTAACATGGTGTTTCTTATGAAATTCTGAAGCTTCCAACACATTACCTACTAATAAACGATCAATTTCATCATTGCCTTGTGCCAGAGGACCTGGCAGACCTGTATGGGATCTGATGTGTGTTATATATATAGGATGAGTCCTGTTTCTGATGATTTCCTGCAATTGTAAAAACAATGAGGTTAATTCTGTATTATCAGGAACAAATTCTGCAGTCTCAATGTGCAGGACAACTCTTTCTGCATACTGAGAATCCGTGACTATATTGAGAGGCTCTGTAAAGTCTTTAAGTACCATGAGAATGGCATATAACTCTGCCTTTTGTACGGAGTTGTAAGGGCTTTGAACTACTTTACTTATATTTCCTGATTTATACCCTGCCTTACCTGATTTGTTTGCATCCGTGTAGAAGGTAAGAACTCCAGAAATAGGTGTTTGCCTCACGATACGTGGAAGAATCCAAATTGTTTTCTTTATGAATTTGATTCTCTCTGTTTTGGGATAGTTATTACTAATACTTCCCAAAAAGTCACTGCAAGCTATTTGCCAATACTCATTATCCTTCCATAAGGAGGAAATTTCCTCATTCGTTAACGGTACAATAATTTCAGCTGGGTCTTTCCCAGTCAGTTGACGAAGCCTTAATTTACCTTTTAATATCAAATCAGATATCTTTTCTATATATGTTTTCAATTTTTTATTTTGTTTATGTGGCAGAAATACCCATTCTAGAATGATGTCGTCCCTCTGCATTAATATTCCTGAGGGGTATTCTCTAGATGGTAAAATAACCAGAATACAGTCCAGATTTGGATCCACACGGTCCACATGTGCTTCTAATATTCTCTTTTCTACCCATTCTAATTCTTTTTCAGCCTCAGCTGATAGTACTCGTGGGCTGTTTAGGTCTTTATCTCCTTTTAAAGCCATTTTCAGGTGTTTTAAATCATGCCCTTCTACACCAATAATCGTCTGTAATTGAGAGATTTCTCCTAATAGTTTTTGAAGATCATTAAGAGTCCGGTAACGATCTCTTCTGATCTGTACTTTCTGTGGTCTAATTTTCTGAGCATCTATTTTATAACCTAAATAGTTAATAGAATCTCCTCTTTGTATTTTTTCTGGGGCAATTTGTAATCCCCAGCGAGGCAAAATTTCCTTTACTGCCTCAAACATCTTTTCCAAAGTATCCTTATTTGAATCAGACAATAATATGTCATCCATATAATGATATATTAACGAATGTGGAAATTTTTTACGAATTATTTCTAGAGGTTTATTCACAAAATATTGACACAAAGTTGGACTGTTTAACATACCTTGAGGTAGTACCTTCCACTGGAATCTCTGTACCGGACGGGAATTATTATAGGTAGGTACTGTGAAGGCAAACTTTTCTCTGTCGTTTTCTTGTAACGGTATGGTGAAGAAACAATCTTTTAAGTCTATAACTATAATTGGCCAATCCTTAGGAATTAGAGAAGGTAACGGCATCCCAGGTTGTAGAGACCCCATAGGCTGAATTACCTTGTTGATGGCTCTAAGATCAGTAACCATTCTCCACTTACCAGACTTCTTCTTGACAACAAAAACAGGCGAATTCCATGCACTAGTTGATTCCTCAATATGTCCAGCATCTAGCTGTTCCTGAACTAACTTCTCCAAAGCCTCTAACTTCTCAGATGTCATAGGCCATTGACCCACCCAGACGGGTTCATCTGTCAGCCATTTTAATGGTAGAGCTTTTGGTTGCTCTGTAGGTTTGGCACTAGCATCTTGCTTCTGCACAGCCTGTACGTTTGGCATCTGTTTTCTGTACTGTCTTACTATATTCTTACTACCACTAAGAGCTTGTCTATAATTCCTAGCTGATACAGGAGGAATTTTAATCTGCGTATTCCATTGCTGGAGTAGATCACGACCCCAGAGGTTTATAGCAATATCTGCAACGTATGGCTTTAACCTTCCTCTCTGTCCTTCTGGCCCAATAAAGTCAATCCATCTAACGCTCTGTTTAACTTCAGATAGGGTTCCGATCCCTAAGAATTGAACATTAACCTCTTTTAAAGCCCAGTTTTGTGGCCAGGACTGCTGATTAAGGATAGTGACGTCACTTCCGGTGTCCAGTAATCCGTAAATCACCCTATTATTTACCTTAACCGGAAGTTTGGGTCTATGATATTGTATAGAAGTTTGCCAAAATATATGTTTTGTATCTCCTCCTGATGTAATTGATTCATCCTCTGGAGCTAATGTATTATCCAGTGCCGTATTATTTACAATGGGCAGTGGATCTTCTAATTGTCCTGGGAGAGGCTGTCCTCCACTGTCACTGGGAATGACCGGATAATCTTCCTCTTCGGGGCTCCATGGAGCCCCGGAAGCCCGTTTCCCTGCTGTAAAGATCTACCTTGTCTGTCTATTGTGGAAAAGCATTCATCAGTCCAATGGCGCCCCTTCCCACACCTCCTGCATAGACCAGGAGGCTTAGGCCTTCTGTTTGATACATTCCTGGTAAAAGCATTATTTCTAGGAATGCGTTGTCTACAGTTCCTACTAAGATGTCCTATTCTACCACAGTTAAAGCATTTTGCATCTTTACGCCTATTTAAATTCTTTGAGATTGCCTTCCCTACCCATGCCTCTATATCATCACAGGTAGGGTATTTGGCATCCTGGTGCCTCCTCAAACCTGTAGAAATAGCTTCACCTACCCAAGCTCCTGTATCCTGACTTTTACATTCCAGGTTCGCTGTATGCAGGACCCATTCCTCCAATGGCGCTGATCTTATTTTTAATGGCCAAATTACCTGCCTGCATTGAGGATTCGTGTTCTCATACGCCAAAGATTCTATAAGAAGACGCCTGGATTCTGGGTTTGCTACCTGTACTTCTACTGCTCTGGATAATCTCTCTAAAAATTCAGTGAACCTTTCCCTTGGGCCCTGTAGTACCTTGGTGTAGGGTTGCATTATCTCTCCTGTTTCACAAACCTTATCCAAGGCATTTAAAGCAGCTGTACGGCACAAAGACAACATGTGCTCGTCATATGCAGATTGAACCTGCGTGTCAGCGTAAGGACCCTCCCCAAGAATCTTGTCTTGGGGTACTTCATGACCGTTCTGCAATTCCTGAATCTCAATTGCTTTTGCTTCTTGCCTCCACAAAGCTCTCCATTGAATTTGGCAAGAATTTTCGAGTACTGCAGAGGCTAATTGGGCCCAGTCTTTTGTGGTTACTTTATTTACAGTAGCCCATGAGGTTAGGAGCTCTCTGACAAAGGGAGAATGAAGACCATACATGACAATGGCCTCCTTAATATTTTTTAGATCCTTCATCTGTATAGGCTCCCAGTGATAAGCAATGGGACCATTTGATTGTTTTTTCGTTGCTGATTTTTCTGATACAGATACTGGAAAAACCATAGGGGAACGCATAGCAACCTTAGGGAAATCATTCCGGCATTTGAGAAGCTTTGGGAAACTCCTGTCCTGACCTGTTGCCTGTATTTCTGATTCTGAAGTATCAGATTGAGCGTCTTCTAAATCCTGCAGTCTATTCATCATTGTTTCTCTGAGCTCTTGAAGTTCTTGGGACAAATGATTTTCTAAGGATGTCATGGAATCTTTCATTTTTTTACATTCATCATTTACATGTGATTCCAAATTTCTAATATTCTCATCCTTAGCAAGTACCTCAATAGCATGTAAACTGCCTTCAACAAATGATATTCTATCAGTTAGTTTATCATTGCTCTCAGACATGGAACAATTCTTTTCTGCTTGCATTTCAATTTTATGTTCCAGTCTTTGTAATTTGCTAGTGAAATCATCAAACATGGAACCGTGTTTTTCGTTAAATGTTTCCACATTATGTTCCAATTTTTCAATTCTTTCTGTGGAACACATTTTTCCTGATAGTAATTCAATTTTGTGTTCCGTCTCTTTAAATCTGTTCGTCAGACCTACATTATCATTTTTAATATCCTGAATATTATCTACCAACCCTTTCTTACTCTCCTGCAATGAATTTTGCACTTCCTGAATCCTTTGTATTAAGATTTCAAAACTTTCCTGCGATGACTGTATGACCTGTATAAGTTTATTCCTATTTTTGAGCCATTTCATTAACAAAATTATATTGATTATGAAGCTAATAGTCACCATCGTGGGTAGGAAGTACCTTTCAGGTAGGTCCTCAACCCTTTCTAAAATCCCATCCATACAAAAACCAAGAAAATTCTTAACATCCTGCATCATAGTGTTAGCTGTTGACATTGTATAAAGCAGTTACGTTTGTTACCAATGGAGTAATTCAGACCGAAATCAACAGGCTGCCAGCGAAAGAGCACGTGGCCAGCGTCAGCAGGCCGCCAGTAAAACAGCACGTGGCCGCAAGAGAAATCTTGGAATACTGCCTAACCTTACCGGCAGGTAGTAGGTGCTGGTTCCTGGCGGCAGGAATCGTGCCTTGCCGAGCGAAGTGGTGAGGAACTTAGCAAAAGGAGAGTCCACGTGTGCCTGGTCGGGCCAAGAGAAGCCGCTTTTTCCGGGGCGCCTGGATCCGGATTTCAATCCCGCTCCCGACACCAAATTGTTGGCTTCAACGGACGCTGTAACGATACGCAACACACAATTACTGAAAGTAACGCTAAGTATTTTATGTAGAAAATTACTCACAAGATACCAAACCCCGAGAAGCCCAGCAGATCTCAGCTAGCGACTGGACCGGAAGCTGAACTCCAGGAAAAGAGAGCGAGACTTCCTGTGCGCTGTCTTTTATGCCTTCCCCCCGTAATGCCCCTAGCCATGCCCAAAAGTGGGCCTGGCTATTGACGTAGTTCCGCCTATGTACGTATACGTCTTTACGTCCAGCCGTATACGTCTTTAGTCCTGCCTAAAGTGGGTGTGGTTAGCGGTGTGGTAAACCGCCCTTTTATTACCTCATCTGTATGCGCCTCTAGTAAGTCACATGTTTAATGGCGGCATAGACTTAGTAAGTCACATGTTTAATGGCGGCATCAGACTTCCTCCTACATGGAGGGACCACCTCCAATGCCCATTCCTGATAATGAACTTGATGTCTATAACCATCCGGGAGCCTTCATCCTGTGACTGATGGAAGCAGAGGCAAACACACAATTAAGCACTGAACTGAACCCAAGGAACCCAGTGACAGAGAGAGAGGAGTGATGAGTAAATTGGCAAAGAATGGGCTGGCAAAACCAGCAGAGACAGCTGATCTAAACAGGGGAGAGCTCTCGGACCCCAGACCGACAGTGGGGAGGCCAGCATGGGACTGATCTGGACCCCCCAAATGTGAGTGTCAGTGAGAAGGCCTGGGCAACCTATGGGGCCCTGAGCTGTGGATCAGTGTCTATCCCTGGTATACAAACTGTCTTCGTGTGCCTATAGCACAAAGAGGGATGCTCTCTCAGCCTGGACTCTTAGGGGAGTGCCTGGACCCTACCAAGAGTAAAATGACAGACTCTAGATGTCCCCTATGTGGAAGGATTTGGCAATAGGATGGGAGGGAGTGGGGGAAGGGGAGTGCAGGAGGAGGGGAGGGAGAGGGAACTGGGATTGACATGTAAAACAAGCTATTTAAAATTAAAATAAAAAATGATTAAAAAAATTTACTTTATAAGAGATGCAATAGGCCGGACATTGGTGGCGCATGCCTTTAATCCCAGCACTCAGGAGGCAGAGGCAAGCAGATCACTGTGAGTTTGAGATCAGCCTGGTCTACCGAGCGAGTTCCAGGACAGCCTCCAAAGCCATAGAGAAACCCTGTCTCGAAAAACCAAAAAAAAAAAAAAAAGAGTTGCAATAGAACCCTAACTCTTCAGGGCAATAGAACCCTAACTAAGACAACATGCAAAATTTGGCAACAGTGAAAGATTTCTGAACAAGCAATGACCAAAAGGTAATATGAAATCAAACATGTAATGAATCTAAGGAGGTTCTAGAAGTAACTGTCTATGTGGTTTCATTATAACCTTGATCCAGAACACACAATGTTCATACTTTGCCTGTGCTACACCCAGTGCCAAAGAATGCTACCTTATATTTCAGACTACTATGCAGTGTGTTTGCTATAGAGTTTTCTGCTTTTAGAGAAACAAAATTGTTTAATTACAAAATATAGTTAATATTTATTTTCTTACCATCTTCCCCATAATGTATTAAATTCCAATATATTTGAACTATATTTTGCTACAATGCTCAATTTTTAAAAATAGATTATTTGAGTTGCTAACTTATGCTTCATTAAAAATTAAAATGATTAGATGATTTTGGCTTGTGGCTAGGACAGAATTTCCATCAGTTTCTGAAATGTTTCTTGTGTTGGCTAGTTTTATGTCAATTTGACACAAGCTATGTGTAATCATGAGAGGAGGAACTCCCATTTGGGAAAACTCCTCCTTTAGATCAGGTTGTGGTCAAACTTACAGAGCATTTTTCTAATTTGCGATCGATGTAAGAAGGCCCAGCCCATTGTGTGTGGTACCACACTGGACTGGTGGTCTGGGGTTCTATAAGAAAGTAAGCTAAGCAAGCCATGTGAAATAAGCCATGAGGAGCAAATCAGTTAAGCAGCATCTATCCATGACCTCTATTATCATCTCCTGCATCCTGGTTCTTGCACTACTTGAGTTCCTGCTCTGACTTCCTTAAATGATGAAAAGTGATATGAAAGGGTAAGCAAAATAAACTCCTTCTTCCCTGCATTTCTTTTGGTAAATGTTTCATCACAGAAATAGACACCCTACTAAGACATCTCTTGTCCTAAGCAGTTACAGCTGTCAACTCAACAACATACAGATGTATGAGGGCATCCATTTGGGGGATTGCCCAGATCAGACTGGCTTATGATCACATCTGTGAGAGATTCTCTTGATAGATGACTGACATGGGAGGCCCAGCCCACTGTAGGTAGTATCACTAATAGGCAACCGGTCCTTACTGTAGAAGAAAACTAATTGAGCAGAACCTATGATAATGAGCCAGTAAGCAGCATTCCTCCATGGGTTCTGACTTGACATTGTCCTCTAGAGGTCAACTGCGGCCTGGAAATGTAAACGGAAATAAATCCTTTCCTCCCTCAAGTTGCTTTTAGTACTGGTACTAATTCCAGCACAGAACGTGAATGAGAAAAAAAACTCTAAGAATACTTCTTCCATTTTGTGCCATATATTTATGCAATGAGGTATTCTCAGCACTGTTGATTGGAAAATCAAAATGTTGATCAACTCTGGAAAACATTGAACATCCCTGTGATATCAATATTCAGCCAAGGTTTAGTTCTTTGTGCAAAAATAAATAAACATATCTCTCTCACTAATGAGCAAATTTTCTCATCTTAATAAATGGTAAAATTACACAAAGCATTATTTAAAAATAAATATATGATTTATTATCAGTAAATATTTGATTTTAAATCTATTTTATATACTTATAGACTAAGGATAAAACTTTTCTCAGGTGAAGAGAGGTGCTGAGTGGAAAAATTTAAGAAGTACTAATTGAAAGCAAGAGTAGCAAATGAATTTTGTTTGTACTGAGCATCTATTTTAGCCAACATTTAGAGATTGCTTGGAATCATTATTGAGAAGGCATTGTTGATTTGCAGCCATGTGATATCTACTCCTGGGACTAGGACAAGAAACAATGCCAGTCTTGTAGAAGACATGGATATTTGAGGGTGTGAAGTGTATTCTGCTTTCATTCTCAGTTACTAGCATAGTTCTTCCCTTAAAAGCTTTTTTTAAAGTAGAAACATCAAGAATCACTCATGATAACAAGTAACGACACATAGGAATCAACACTCATTCTTTTCTGATACTTTAAGGTTAAGCACACAGAACTTGAATATAATACATATGACTAGGTTTTCAAGAGAATATATTAATGTTGCCATTATGAGCAGAGTGACAAGGGACCTGGTCAGATTACAGCAAAGGCATTCCAGACACAACACTTATCCCTTGTGGTGTGCAAAATTTTCTTAGGACAATTATTTGACCCTTCTCAAGCTCAATTTCCTCATCAGAAGCATAGGGATAATGAAATCTTCCTTGAAAGGTTGCCATAGGGACTACAAATAAAAAAGCATCATTAAATAGTGGGCCTTCTATAAATGATAACTATTAGTATGCACTATTTTGGTTCACAGAAAATTTCCATGGGGAGAAATACACTTTTGAAAATCTAAGGAGATAATTTTAGTCCCTTTTAAAAGGCATTTTTTATGCTCATTAATGCAGGTTGTTTTGTTAGTAACATAGAATCAGTGAGTATCCATTATATTCATCATGTTTTTATTTTACCATTGCCCTAGCTCTGAGCCCACACTTCACAGCAACCTCAAGGATGATTATGATTATAACGTTCAAGAAGTGATGAAAATTTGATAACAGATACACTCTGCTTTATATAATATTTTTATTCTGAGGATTCTTAAGGGTTAACACATTGAGCTATTTTCTCCTTATATTTCTCATTATACCTTTGTATTCTCTAAAAACACATATAAGATGTTTCCAGAAGTTTTCATAGATTTTAATACTAGGTTATCAAGGGCATCCATACCATGATTTTTTTCCACATGTCGGAAATAATACATGTGGAATTTTTGCATATTTTCATCAAGAGATTTGGAGACAAACACTGGTGTCTACTGACCATAGAGAAAACCTGACAGCAAAGAACTACTGTAGCTATCCTAGTCCATGCCAACCATCACTACATGACTCGGAATCTAAATTCCCATTTAATGTAAACCTATTGAGTGGGTACTATTATTCTCCAGTAAGGGAAGAAGTAAAATTCTGTGACAAAGAAGAAGGTGTCAGGATTTAAATGCTAATATCAAAATTAAGAATAAAAGCAACAGGCATCTCTATGTATGCTTAACCTGTGGTGTATATTCCACAATATCTCAGGCTTTGGGGTGATAGATCTAATATTCCTATTTCCCATAATTCCCACTTGCCCCTAAAAATAGACAGATGTGATCATCTCAGGCTCCTTTGCCATTTAAAGACAAGTCTTCCTGGCCTTCCCAGAAAGGAACTCAGATGCTCCAGGCTGCCAGCACACTGCAGTATCATCTGGATTCTTTTTTTCCACAGGGACAGCCAATGACCTTTAGGCCATGGAGACTATGCGAACAAGCCTTTTGATGTTATGCTTTCATTTTATGCAAATAAGTACAATGGCAGACAACCTGGTGTGGACATAGGCCACACACTGAGAAATTTTTATCACAAAGGACACAATTCAAAATTTTGTTATCAACTCATCATGTCTGAAAATGGAGATGAGTCTTAGTTTCCCAAGACCACTGCCCAGCCTAGTAAAGAGTCTGCAATGCTGCTGTTTTTTTTAATTTCTTTTATCCTAAGGTATTAAGAGAATCTTGTGAGACATTTTCTACCCTATCCTCACCATACTATCCTACCCAATCTTGTGACAAATCTGCTTCTGTTGTCCTTATTTAAATATTAGGAAAATGCACACCCAGAACTGCTTTAAATCAAAAACCATTTCCTTGTTGTGAAACACTTGTTCTTGTAAGTGACATGGAAATGATGAACAGGGACTGATGATATCAAGGCACTGGCATACGGGTGGACAAGTCACAGGAAGCGCTGTTCTGCCCTGTTAGACATGACCTCAAGGGCAAGAACTGTGGGCTGGAGACTGTGACTGAGAAATTATGTACTTATGAGGTAATGAGTAGTGAGAGAAATAACTGTGCTTCTAATGGAAGTGGCTGCTTTGTGATTCAGCAATCTGGGAATCAATGAGCCTTGTGTAGAAATGTTCCATAAACAAGACCCAAAGTCTCAGTTATAAATGTAAACAGTGCAATGCAATCTCCCTAAAATATGGACCCTGTTTGGCAGCTTTCAGTCCCCCCACTGCCCCTGTGCCTTGTGAGGAGCTGTGCTTATTTAAACACAATGGAGCTGTATTTCTTCTTTTTAACTTTGAATTTTCCATATCAAAAACAGATTTTTATCAGAGGGTTTTACAAAATAACCATATATTCCTTGCTTTCCTAAATTTATGAGAGAGGAAACAATGGCAACATTTAAGGCTGCGATAATATACTAGCAAAAAAAAAAAAAAAGAAAAAAATGGTCCTATCTCGTAGGTTCTGGTGATATACATTATGTATATAAGAACTTACATTTGCTCATGTTCATATGGTTTTCCCTAAACTAATACTTCCACTGTTTTCACATAGTGAGATTGCCTTTTCTAGGTAAAAACCCCACAAGTGCTATTTAAGGCAAGCATAATGTCATGCGGCACACATAGAAATGACTCCTGTATTATCAGCCTGCCAGTCCTAGAGCCACGTTATTTTCTTCCATTACAAAAAGATATAATTCACTGTGTGTGTGTGTGTGTGTGTGTGTGTGTGTGTGTGTGTGTGTAGCAGGGGAAGAAGTGACAGATCAAATCATGAAATAAACATCACTTTTTTAATTTACAAATTTCCTAAATACACACTGTGCCTTCAGAGTCAAGAAGAAAGATGAATTTTCTGTCTCTCGTAGTCACTGTATGATGCTACTAGAAATACCATATTCCTAAGAGACTGTGACTTCTTGGCACAGTAATTATCAATGTACATTTCATTAAGGTTCATCCATATCACCAGCAGTGTGTATTAGGATAACAGTCTGATAAAATATTGTGTTTCAAGTGGTTACCAATTGCTTTTGTCACCAGTATGGAATTGGTTCATACATACTCAAAGAATTCAGACTAATTATTGAGGAAAAGATCCACAAGGCTTAATACTGATGACAAATATGTCCCCTAAAGAAAGAAAAAAGACGCTCATTTATCTCCGCAGCCATCCTCAGAGATTGGAGGAAAAGTATAAACAGAGGCCAGTATAGCACTTCCTTACATATTTAAAGTTATCGATTGCAGTTAAGAACTTGATGACAAATATTTACAATTCCAGTATCTAATGTCAATATTGTTGCAAAAAGGAAGAAGTGACGAAGTATAAAAATACTGGGCATTTCATAAAGACATACATTCCAACAGAACTTATTGTAATCATGAATACAACACAGTCATCCAATACAGCAGCAACTGAGTATACTTCAACCAGGGAAGTTGTTTTAGTAGTCAGTAGAGATTGCTACAACCATGGAAGTCACTAACCACATGCAGTGACTTAGTGATTGTAATGTAATTTCTACAAACATGGAAGAAGTCAGATTTCATGTATCAGATTGTAATTAATATTAGTGTTCATGTCTATCAGGTGGTAAGATTCAAACCTATGACAATTCTGCTTTGCTTTCATACACAACTGCACCAACATTTTATTCACTCATGAGAAACTCTGGAATCAAACATTAGAACAGAAAACTAAACAAGAAAAAGAATATTGTTTATGAAAAAGCTGTTTTTCATTATACAAAATATTTCAAGTCTGTACTAACAGAGGTGTGGAGCATAGAAACTGGTTTGGTTGATAACTACGAAAGTTCTTTCACTGTTCAAACCCTTCCCTCTATTCGAAGCAAGGTCTCCTTGTAATATTAGCTACAGTCCAACCCACAGTCATTCACTACTTTCAGAATCAGTTACTATTTATTTCAGGAATGGAAGACATGAGAAGTGTTATTCTAGATTCTGAATGGTCTACAATCTGGTGCTGAATGACTGAAATAGGTGCTAATCCAAAAGTGACAGAAGGAGGGTCTATGCCTTCTCCGTAGTGGCACATGTATGTATGTGTGATATAGGTGTGTTTGTCTTAGAGAGAGACAGGCAGACAGACAGAAAGTTACAAATGTTCCTTCTAAAACGTGGAACCTAGTTATGTTTCCTTTTGGCTAAATATGTCTTAAATGGCTTCACCAAACAAATTACATTTTTAATGGCTACATGTTGTATAAAATTAGCTTAAATATTTTCACTCTGAACAAAATTGGGGGAAATGTATTTTATGGGCAAGAAACAATGCTACCAATCAAAATGCAGTAGGTAAATGGCAGTTTTCACACCTTTCTACCCCATAAATAATGGCGCATCCATTATTATGACAGGTGCACTCAATATAAATCACTTCCTGTATGTGTTTGTTGGTGAGCATGATCTGAAAAGTAAATAACATAAAGCATAAGGAGATAACAATAAAAATAAGAGGCATAGGGAAAGAAAGGGGAGCAAGCAATCAATCAGAAAGTTCAGATGTCAAATCACATAATGAAAGCCTGCCTCTAGGTGCCAGTAGATGACTCACTCAGTCTAGTCTTGGGGCAGCTAAAGGAGCTCTGGCATATGCATACTTGGAGGTGTTGTCTTTGATCATTTGCTGCAGATAACAGTGAAACCAATTGTCCCCTTTCTGTCTGCCCCCTTATTTTTCTCATGCTCAGAACAGCACATTGTACATCAGATTAGAAGTAGTCTCCAGTGTTGTTGACAGCCCCTATCATTTCCTGAGCCCTGGACCAGAATGAGTGTCTCTTCTTCAGTATTCAGAGAGGAAGTTCAAAGAGACAGGAAACACTGTCTTCCTTTAATAAAGGATGCTAACAATGTGTTCCTCAGGGACCACACACAGAAAGAGACAAAAAGCTTGCCTAAGGCTGAGAAACTGGTGACTGGTAAATTGAGGTTTAAACCCAAGTGTCCAGAATCAGTGTCTATGCTCTGGATAATTCCACTCTACCGTTTTCCAGCACAATAGATGATCAGTAAATGCATGGAAGAAAAACCATGGAAGGGAAAATGGAGAGAAGGAAGTAGGGAGGGACAGAGGCAAATATTTAAATGAATGTTTCTGTAGTTTTCTAACATGCACCACTTAATACTCATGTCTTTATTCCATTGCTGAATCAGCTTCCAGGAACACAAAGGAAAGCTACTGGTGGGTAACAGTGTTTAGTAGACAGGATGCCTGGGACTTACTTGCTAGAAACAGCACAAATAATAAAGCAAGAATTGCACATAAAATGAAGTTTATAGTCTTTCAAGGAGATCATCTGTACCCTGGGCAGAGGGGTAAGGTAATAGTCCCAGGATAGCTATTTTTAGCTAAACTTGCTTATATGACTTTGAATGGGATCAGAAAGGCTAACCATTCCCCACTTTGACATAAAACTTTCTTTAAATAATAGATGCATTTTTGTGTGATTAAACTTTGAGTACAATGTGTTTCATGCTAAGCATCTGCTTCTGTTATGGGATTCTGAAATACTGATGCGTACTGGTCAGAGTAGCTTGATGAACAGTGATGCTAAGTTTTAATGAGTTCCCTGGGAAACACTTCTTTTCCCCACAAGATACTGCTGTAGGAACTAAGAATGTCTGCTAGGAAAAGACTCCTGGTCTCACTCATCTAATCTCCACCACCTACCCAGGAACTGCTGCTACCTTCCCTCATCTTGATTCGTTCATTGTAATACATCATAGCCACAGTGGTAACATTTTCTGTGTTCTGAGGGTCTCCTTGCAAATCCACAACACAAAATGACCATAAGAGTCCTCAGCACAGGTCCTTTGATGTTGGGGGAGTGTGCTTAAAAACAGTTCTATCATATAATTCCCTATGTTTATCAGGGAATCCCTACTAACTAGAATAAATAGATGTGAAACTCTAATATCTAAAGTTCATGCCTCAATATTAACACAAGTATCTTTGTTTAAAAAAAAGCAAAAACAAATAAAAAACAGTGGGAAACAGTACTTTCTCATTTGCAGTATCGGGAGAGCGATGCCTACTCAGAATTATTGTGTTTTACTGTGAATAGCATATGTAAATGACCATAAGTCAGCCCCCAACATGAGTAATTACTCAATAAATATTCACTTGTCAATTCTATGATTCAACAAATCAGACCCGCTGAAGGGTCTGATATCTTACACCATCTCTAAACATCTATAGATTGAAGTGATTTAGAAATAAATATAATGAAGAGAACAAAGAAGGCATCGTTATTTTCCTAAGAGTTGGGATAGCTACAAGTGAAATAGCAGTCAACAAACCCGGTAGCTTTTGTTCAGGCGCCAGGTACATGTTTCTACAAGAAGAAACTTTAGCATTTTATTAATCATAAGACAGCACTAAATTTATTTCCCACCTGACAGTTTTAAGCACCAGTCAAATGGTGAGTTAATTAAGTGACAGTGTCCGCTCTACTCAGAAAGATGAAGCAATAAACAGCTTCTGTGGCAGATTAAATGCTGAAATACAGTAGAAGCATCTTTGATAAGCCACCAGAGAGATTACCAGTAAATTTGTGCTCCCCTAGAATCTGAACTACTGCCTCAGGGACCAAATCTTCTGAAGAGTCAACAAGAGTTACTGTATTTTAAAGGCATGTCATATTTGATGAAATATATAAATGTGTGAAGAGGTTATAATGGAAACAATTTTTATACAACTGATACATACTTTTAAAAATGTAAAGATGACAGATTCCAATTTGGCTTTTTTAAAACAGTTTGATAGTATTATGACTCTGGAATGACAATTAGACATACATTATCAATCTGATAATAAGGATTTGAAAGAAATGGTTTCTTATCATTTTGGTTATGACCATGGCCTTAAATAAAAAGAAATGGTTTCATATTAATATAGGGTTTGGGAATCATAGGTAGATTCCTCATGCAATAAGGAGCCTGAGCAACTAGATTTGTACTCTGTCCATAGTACCTGTACCCGACAGCATCTCATGCAAACCAGAGCTTTTGGTGTTGTATGTTTTAATGACATGTGCAATGCAAAGTACAGACGCTATTTACTGGAGACCAAGGCTACAATGAAGTCACATGATTCAGCTTGAAGATTGGTTCCAGTAACAACTTGGGTTCATTATTCATTTGTCTTCTAATTAATTACAGTTGTTAAACATTCAGAAACCGTTTACCATTGCCAAATCTCTCATGGCCTCCACATCCAGTGAGGTCATCCCAAATGAGATGATGATGCACTGTTTGAGAAGCAGTTATAAGGAGCTCAATGGCCCCACCTTTACTGATGAACTACTGATACATTCTGGTAAAAGGGAGGGAATCATATTTTTGCCTGTGTACCCACTACTAAATCTCTCAGACTCCAGCGAGTAGATTCAAACTCGTGGTAACACAGAATGCCCTGGTTAAACCAAGTGGGTCACAAACCAAAACAATAGACATGAATGTGAGAAAGAGATTTCAGGGAAGAAGAGAGAACAGGGAGAAGAAAGCATAGTGTGGTCTGTATGCGTTATGCACATATGTGAAATTGTCAAAATATTTGATTACTGAAAAAATGAACAAAAGCAATAACAGAGATGCTATTATTTAACTATATCATCTATCAGCAAGAAATAGAGTAACAGACATAGAACAAAAAGAGATTGGGAACATCAAGACAGCTCAGCAGATAAAGGCATGAGTGTGTCACCAGTCCTGACAACTTGAGTTTGACATACAGGTCACATGGTAGAAAAAGAGAACTAACTTCTACAAGTTGTCTTCTGACCTTCAAATGTACACTATGACATGAAAAGGCCAGTATATATATTCACATACATACATGCTCATACACACACAAAATATATAAATAAAAATGTAATTTAAAATTAGAAGAATTATTGAACTGTGTGATCTACCATCTACACCTGACCAATGACAACTTGTTAAAGAGTTGCTCAACTGAATATTTCCTCTCTACTCTGCCATAGTCATCTTCAAAGCAAGCATGTATCATCCAAAGTGAAACAGAAATCAATTCTTAACATGATCATAGTGGAGGGAAAGGAGAAGAGAGCTGAAGACAAAAAGAGAAAGAAGCAAGGAACAACAAATGACAAATAAAATGAACCTGTTCCATTATTCTTCTAGTGGTTTCATGACATGAGATGTCTCAATTATGTTGTCTAATGTTTGTGAACCCCACATAATTTATTCCCATCACAATTTTGCATAGTGTTTTTACTTTCATTTCACAAATGAGTAAACTTAATAAGCTAGAAGTCTCTAAAAAATGTTAGAGGTCACAGGGCTAAATAAACATACACACATGAGTGCAAAATGTAAGAAGGGAAGAAAGAAAGAAAGAAAGAAAGAAAGAAAGAAAGAAAGAAAGAAAGAAAGAAAGAAAGGAAGGAAGGAAGGAAGAAAGAAAGAGAGGAAGGAAGAACTGTAGTTTGGGTTTAGGATGCTCTGATATGACAACTTCAGTGCTTGCTTTCCTTTTATTGCTTTAAAGCATACCTTAAAGCATACTGACTGTACTTAAATGTGTCACTGTCTTCAAAGAAAGGACATGAAGATATTAGATGCATGAATCCATGGAAAAATAGATCAGAATGTGGAAAAAATTCTCTGGTTTCATCTAGGAAGGACAATGTAGAGAATAAAAATGCTCTCATTTTATTCTGTGTGTATTAATATTTTTAAATGTATTTTGATAACATTTTAATGTTGTTCTTACAATTTAAAGAGTAACAGAAAATTGAATTTTCACATTATAAGAACATGTGCTTAGGCATTTGCCTTGGAAAGATTTCCTGAGATTGTAAGACAAATTTCCTTAACAATAAATTACAAGGCTGTTATTGCCAAATTCAACTTCAATGTTAATCTGCTTAGCTAAATCCTGCCCTAAAGTGTTACCAGTGAATGTGGATTACAGATGGGTGGGATGCACTATTCTCATTCACAAATATTAATCATTTGAGTCTGCTTTCTCTTGACTCAATCTACTAAGAGGTGTGATGCATTGAGGTGGGGGCTAGCTTGTTAGAATAAGCAGCTAAGAATATTTCCATTGTGATTTCTCTCGATACATTAAGAAATAATATCAAAGAAGGCTCTCTTTTTCCCACAGTGTTTTCTAGAAACAGACGGAATCCTAGGATCATTAGTTACAACTGGAATAAAAAATGTAAAATTTCTCAGAATTTACACATTTTGAATTATTTTATTACCAATCTGATAATTCCTAGTATACACAGATATATGTGTGTATAATTATATTAATTCAACTTTGTTATAGTTTAGTTTAGGTAGACTTTCCTTTTTAATAAGCTTGTATCATTTTAGTCACTAGGCAGATAATAAACCATTTTACTAAAAATTTTTGAGTTGGGATTACAGGACAGAATCTTGCATGTAGATTCAGAATTTAAATTGGTTTTGCCAACTAATAGAAAAGAAAATTTCAGACGGAAGCAAGAAGCAAAAGAAAAACATTAAGTTCTCATAGTAACCTCTAGTGAAATTATAGTGCCTTAGAACAAGTAGCTGACATGAAGAAACATGTAATAAGTGATTTTAGTTGTCCCAGTCAACTATCATATCTAGCTATTGACATGCAAATATGACATTGAGAGAAGAATCCATAAGTTTGATCAATCTTCTAGCAAGAAACTCCACTCTTCTACCACCATCATAATGGCTAACAGTCATTTCTCATAACTCAGGTTTGATGCTTGATTAAAACAATTAGAACTACGTTGCTGGAGTTTCTTTCCTGCCAGGTCCCACCATCACCTTTCAGTCCCAAAGTAAACTCACAGACGCTATATTAATTATAAAACTGTAGGCCGATGACTAGGGATTCTTATTGGCTAGCTCTGTCTAGCCATTTCTATAAATCTATGTATTTCCATGTTATCTTACCTTACTGGAGAAGGGTCTGGACCTGTTACTCCTTCCTCAGCTACATGGTGTTTCCTTGAGGCACCGCTCTCCTAGCCTTCTCCTCATCTCCAAGCCTTACCCATCTTCATGCCTCTACTGGCTATTGGCCAAACAGCGTTTTATTTATCAACCAATAAGAGAAACATATATACAGAAGGACGTCCCCCATCAGAACTAGATGCATAATTAAACAAAATATAGTTTTATTTTCACTGTCCAAACAATAAGCAATATAATTCAACTACCACCACAATATGAGTTGAATATAGCCTATACCTCAAAGAGCTAACTTCTTCTAATGAAGAAGATGTTCACAAAGAGCCTAGTTGCCAACCAGCTAGTAACTACATATACGAGGGTCAATAAGCATTTGTGAGTGCACTAGCTGTAGTGATAATACTGTGTGTTACAAGATAATAAAGAATATATCATTTATGGCAGTGTTCCTCACATAGGCCCTGAGACAGACTATGTTAGGGGTATGGATCATTTCTTAGAGATTCTTCTTCACCTGAGTGCTTAGCTTGTCTCCTTGAACCTCCACTTTCTGACCTCTGTTTGCTAACTGCTAAAACTAAAGTTGATACCAGCTTATTTTCAAGCTACAATGTGCCTTAAATAAGGAAACTGAAGTTTACGGGTAGAGGTAGAGGATGGAGACTTTATGCTCTTATTGCTTAAAATGTCTATTCCAGTGGATGTTGCAGCTCAGTAAGGCAATAGGGTCTCTGTTATTATTTTTAATAAGATATCAAAAATCTCCCCCTTGGAGTGAACCAAATAAATATTTTGCAGCTCCTATGTCTGAGGCCAATTTTGAAAAACACATTAATGTTGCATTCTAGAGGCAAGCAATGTTATCACAAAAACCTGTGCTAAAGGATTATAGACTCACTTTCAGAAGTCATACAAATCTACTAGGAAGCACACCCTTTCCAGCTATATTATAATGTGTTTACAATCTCTTTGGATTTCCAGTAGAACAGATCCAGAACACATGTTTATAACTCTTCTCTCCTCCACCTAAAATCTTACTGAAAGGAAAATACCAAGTATAAAGAAGTAAACAAGAGCAAAGAAAAAGAACAATAACCAAGACATGTTATTTTAAAAAATGACAGATGTCAGCATATCTGAGATGATGATAAAAAGCACAAATTTGAAGCATTTTCAAACATTGATAATGAAGGAAAGTTTGGATGGTAACTCAATGTTTATGAAAGACAAGTAACTTATCTGTAACAGAGTAGAGGAGGGTTGCTGAAAGTCGGCTCATAAGAAGTTCACACACATATATGTTCTGTCCCATACATATAAAATGAAATAAATGCAGCTAGAAAAATAAATAAGTTTGATAAACTCTGCCTATTTCTCCATTGGAGGACAATGAAGTATTTTTTTAAGATTTATTTACTGTGTATACAGTATTATGTCTGCATGTATGCCTGCAGGCCAGCAGAGGGCACCAGATCTCATTACAGATGGTTGTGAGACACCATGTGGTTGCTGGGAATTGGACTCAGGACCTCTGGAAGAGTAGACAGTGCTCTTAACCTCTGAACCATCTCTCCAGCCCATGAAGTATTTTCTTTGGAGGAATTAAATAGTTTAGAGAAAACGTCCATAGATTTGGATATTGATATAAGTGACAAGGTCCAAGAAGGACTCCCCTTCTTAGAAAAATAGTTATTAAAAAGCAAAACTTTGGCTAGAAAGACCATTTGATGATGATATTTCATTTGGTTTTTAGGATTTTGTCTTTTGAAAGGTTAATTGATTTTTAATTGTGTGTATGTGAAGATATGTGCGGACACGAATGCATGTGCATTTCAGCTGCTCATTTTACTCTAAGTTGTATTTATGCTACTATGGGTGATAATATACAGGAGCTACCATTTTGAGAACAAAAAAGTTGCAATTATGAAGATGAGATGATTCTCATACCTGCCAATATTGTCCTGAAAGAATATTCCTGGATGTATGGTTTATGATATATTGCCACTTCTATAAATCAATTTTGGAGAACTTTTAAAGTAAGTGGGTTACAAGCATGGCAAGAATTATCTATAACCTTCAAGGCTCAATAGTGCATGTTGAATCTCATCAGACCACAAGCAAACTCAAAATCTCATTGCTAGGTCTTCTACCATAGATTAAGTGGTCAGTTTGGATAGTATTGCTCTAGATAGAACAAGGGTAGAGCCATGTGCTATCTGACTAGTTTCAAGGAATGTTCCTCTGAAAATATTACTTCTTCTGGTTCAGAAGTCTTCTCATTGCCTTAGAGAAAAATATGCCCTTCTCTGATCTCTCCAAGACTTCTATCATGAAGGGATGTTGGATTTTGTCAAAGGCTTTTTCAGTATCTAGTGAGATGATCATGTGGTTTTTCTTTTGCAGTTTGTTTATATGGTGGACTGCATTGATATATTTTTGTATGTTGAACCATGCCTGCATCCCTGGGATGAACCCTACTTGATCATTGTAGATGATTTCTTTGATGTGTTTGTTCTTGGATTCGATTTGCCAGTATTTCATTGAGTATTTTTGCATCAAAGTTCATGAGAGATATTGGTCTGTAGTTCTCTTTCTTAGTTGTATCTTTGTGTGACTTGGGTACCTAGGTAATTGTTGCCTTGTAAAAAGAGTTTGGCAGAAGAAAGGAGAGCAAGAAAAGAGATACCATAATAGAGTGAGCTATTATAGGTCTAAAGAGAAATCTGGCACTAGGGAAATGTCAAGAGATCTACAAGTTTGACCCCAACTAACACTCTAAGCAATATTGGAAAGGCTACCTTAAATGCCCTTCCCCAATAATGAGATTGATGACTACCTTGTATGCCATCATAGAGCTTTCATCCCGTAGCTGATGGAAGCAGAAGCCGACACCCACAGCTAAATACTAAGCCAAAATTCTGGAATCCAGTTGCAGAGAGAGAGGAGTGATGAGAAAAGGGGTCAAGACCAGGCTGGAGAAACCCACAGAGACAGTTGACCTGAACAATGGGGAGCTCATGGACGCCAGAATGATAGCTGGGAAACCAGCATAGGAATGATACAGACTGCCTGAACGTGGGTGTAAGTTAGGAGGCCTAAGCAATCTACGGAGCCTCTGGTAGTAGATCAGTATTTATACATAGTATACAAATGGACTTTGGGAGCCCATTCCAAATAGAAAGTACCCTCTCAGCCTAGACTCATGGGGGAAAGACCTAGGCCTTGCTCCACATGATATGACAGACTTTGAATATCCCCATGGAAGGCCTCACCCTCCCTGAGGAGCAGAAAAGGAATAGGATAGGGAATTGGTGGGGAGCAGGAGAGGATGGGAGGGAGAAGGGATTGACATGTAAAACAAGCTCTTTTCTAATTTATATTTAAAAAGGAAAAAGAAAAGAAAAAGATGCAAAATAAAAGAGAAGGACTGGGTTTTTTACCTCCAAAATAATCTTTAATCACACCATACACTTATGTTAGTCATGTGTATCCTAACAAGCACATACCTTAATTAAGAGTATGTGAAAAATAAAGATAGTCATCCCAAAATGAATTGTTCTGTCAGTCAAACTTCCCTGCAAAAAGTTAGAAGAGGTTAAAATTTTCATCTCAGAATCTGTTTCATCCATCCCTGCTACACAATGCAGTAGAGTCCAACGAGGTATGCAGTCATACAAATGGGCAAGAAAGCCTTTTTAACACAAGAGGATTCAGCATGTCTGTTTTCCCTAGAAGAACAGTTATGAAAGTTGGTGGGGGGGGCACTGGAGACCTGGAATTCAAACTTGATACTTCTAACCAAAGTAAACTGAATCAACCATTACATGGGAGGTGACTGCCAGCCCTACACAAGTGACTTTTCTAGACAAGAGACTAGCTAAAGGTTCAGGAGTCAGAATTTTCCAGTAGTAACATAGCTATGTGCCAGACCTATAGACAATGGTGTGTGAACAGATCAGTGGGAAATATCACTGGACAGGCAGCAAAGATTTAGACTGGAGTCAACCAAAGAGGAATCTTCCCACTGCCATGAGAAGAAGGGCATGTGAAATAAAAGGCTTTTCAGGTAACTACAATGTAGGGCTAAGCAATCCTACTGATTTCTTTGCCAATCTGAAGAAGACATGGAAATCTGAATCATTTAAAAGAGTCAAGTGGCAAACAGGAAACATCAAACAGATTCAAATGCAAAAGGGAATCCTCGAAGGAAAGCAAGTCTAACAACAAAAATGGAAGGAAATAAAGATTCAGATACAAAATAAATGTAACAAACTGAGAAGTCAATATAACCTCTTTTTCTAGCGTGTTATGTACGCTCAGACGGAAACAACCACAGGACAAGCTTCTTATTCTATGGCCAAAACTGAAGACTGAAAAGGAGAACACAGTGAGTATGAAGATGAGGAAAGATCTTAAATTCATAAAATATGTGAAAAGAGAGCATTCACACATCAACCATATTTTTGACTATCTGGAGAACACAAAAGAGCATCTTATATTTTACTATCTGGTGCTGAGAAATGTCTAGCTTCTCTTCCATTGTTCTTCACAGTAATGCTACTAAACTTCAGGTCACAGCCTGTGCTTCATCAAGCCAGGTTTAATCATTCACCTTTCATAAGCCAATCAGGCAATTCAGTAGTAAAAAGCGGGAATAAAAAGAGACAATTATTCAATATGGCCCCACCTCACCTAAGTTCATCCTCTGGCTCTCAGGTAAGGCTGAGATGTAAGTAGAAACCAGGTTACATAAGCAGATCCAGCATTGCCCCCAACCATTATTGTCAGGACTTCAGCCTCTCCAGGAGGTAGTCTGACATATTGTCAGTGCTATGGGAAATCTCTTGTCAGGAGAAAAGTTTCAGTTCTGGCTGACTCAAGGTTTTCTCTTCTCTGAGCATAAAAATATTGAAGAAATTCCAATTTCTCACCATCCATTGTTTTAATAATCTGATAGCCAGATTGAGGAACATGGTATCTATGTATTTGTCCTGCTAGTCTAGTTATGGTAATAATTTTCTGAGAATCACAATGACCCAAAAGCATGAATGAATGAGAAGGGAAGGATGAAATATATACAGCATCATTCTACTTTGAACATGAAAATCTACCCTACAGGCTTACGTGTTGAAGTCTTGGTCCCCAATAACTGCTGTAATTTAGGAGGTCTCAAAACGTCAGCTGGTGGGGTCTAGTTGGAGGAAATAATCACTGTGGGCATGTCCTTGGAAGTCATATCTTGCCCTGTTCTCTTCCTGTGTTTTTCTCTTTGCTTACTGGCAGCCATGAACTAAACAGCTGTGTTCCACTATAGCCTTCTACCATGATGCTGTCCAGCAATGGCATGAGAGGATGGTAGACTGAGACCTTTGAAGCTATGAATTCAAACAAAATGTTTCCTATTTTGTTTCTTTGGTGTTTTTGGCATACTAACCAAGGTCTGGTTAACTCAACCTTTATCACATGACAATTGCCAGTTAGTAAATTTACCTTCAAAAGAATGGGAAAGTTGATTTTATGCAGATTCTTGACCAGAAAAACTTTAATATATTTCAAGCAAAATATACCTTGAGGGCTAAAGTGCCTGAGTGCAAATTGAATGATAGTCAACTCTACTTCACCTGCAGCTAACCAAATACACAGAAATTGCAAACAACACCATGTCAAGCTTTAAAGGAAATCACACAACACCCAATTGAATTCCACACAAAAGGGCAAACAAATATTATTAGATAGACACAACCCTCAAAGGTCTCAGTTTTATCCTTAAAATATAATGGATTGACTTCCCATTCCTTGTACAATGTTCCATGTTGTATTGGAGAATCTGCCGCTTTCAGGAGAGAGAGGAGTTGATGATTCTCTCAATTCTCCCCATAATATTTTGTACTTACTGATGTCTGGATACTTTCTCATCATTCTTGCTTCTGTGCTGGGATTCTCTCTTTATTCATTGTTGCTAAACTTGGCTACTGTCTATCTTCATAAATCCAGGGGCACTGGTAATACATGGCCAGCTCATATGTGAACTAGAAGACCTGATGGTACCACAGAGCAGCTAGTCTAGAGACTGAAGAATAACCAGCATGAAGGTCACCCCCAAATACTCCTTCTCCAGAGTCAGCACAGGACCACACCCAACAGTACAATTTTAATTCAGTCCCAGTCTAGACTGATGTCCTAGACCTATGCTTTGAAAAGATACCTCTTTTGTCACTGCTGCAGGCCTAACTAATTCATGAGTGGTTTAAAATCTTGTTATTTTATAACCAATTTTAGTTTTCAAACCCTTTCCCACAGTAGCTTCTAGATCTTCTCTTAAGTACAGCTGAAAAACACACCTTATGGTGCTTTACTAAATAAAATGCCTGCCCCTGCCAGATCTCCCCTAAAATGGCTGCCCACGTCAGATGCCCCCTCCTAAGACTCCTGAATCAGACAGAGCCTTGAAATTAGCTTTCCTTTCATTTCAAGCGTGTTAAATTCTTATTGAGAGATTGTCCCCTCACACAATGAGGATCACACTTTAAACAACAGTAAATATCTAGTCCTGAAAAGACTAGTCTCCAGGGTTAGCCTAGAAAGTCCACAGAATCCACAAAAGTGAGGCTTGGAGTCAGTTTTAAGTCTTTCCCATATTTTGAGAAAGAGACAGACACAGAAAATAGAGGAAGACAAATGCTGTAAGAAAATATATACAAAATCTGAGGTCAGCCTTATGAGATCTAATCATTTCACAATTGAGCTCAAATGCATAGTATGATAACCGCAGAGACTGGGTTCCGATGCTGCCCTGCTAAAAGGCCTTTGCGGTATCTTCTCTGCAGCAGCAGAGAGCAGACAGGGTCATTTGCAAGGACTTTTGCCTCATTGACTCCTGTTTCCTCCAGGGTCCTTTCTGGCTGATCTGTCATCTGTGGTTTGGGAGAAGAGAAGTTATTTTCACTTTCTCCCTTTTTGCCTCCTGGCTTTAGTCTCTTTAGGAAAGTGTTTAGCTCGGAAAACAGCTGGCTACTGTCAGTTTTGTGTAGGGTTATGAGCTACAGCACCCCAGTGTTCGTTTCCGAGACGGCTTCGAAAACGCTTGTGTTTGCCTTCACCTTTGGCTGCCTGGATCTCTGTGTTTACTCATTACGAAAAAAAAATGGAGAGAAAAAAGACAAGAGTCGCTCGGTGCCGCTAATAATACTCTTTGCCAGGCAGGCTGCACTGTCTGTGGAAAACAGATGGAGGTATGGGAGAGGATGCCACAGCCGGCCGCACTTGGTCCAGTGGCTGCTGTGTGATGAAGGGCTGAGTGAGATCATGTCTGTTTCCTCTAGAAGCCCGGGACCCCTGGCCTGGCCTCTGTCACTCACTGGGACTTTCTCAAGAACTGCCAGGCTCTAACAATGCCCTCTTGACTCTTTGGTTGGTTACTTCTTTCTGGTGGTCTGGATGATGTTCCCGCAAAAGTTGCCCTTCAGGTCCTCTTCTCTAGACTTTTCATTACTTTGCTATCTACCATGAAAAACTCCAATAAAAAAAAAGGCATATTTGAGCTTTGAACATGATATGAGCTAAAATTATATATAATTCTACCAACAGAACCATCTCTCTGAACAGGTCTTAAGTCTGCATCCACTCCTTCGGTAAAATATCTTTTTTTTTTTGTGACCAGGGGTGCGGGAGAGGGGGGCCTTATTTGGCCTTTTCAGGTAAGGCTGAAAATATATCCTAAAATGTACAATTCTTAAAGACAGCAAGAAATGCAAAGATTAGAGGAGGCTAGGATGACAGCTCAGTCAAAAAAGTTTTTGCCTTAAAGCAACCTGAGTTGATACTATAACCCACAAGAAAAACAGCTGTAGTAACTTGTATTGTAACCCCAGTGCTGGGAAAGAGGCAGGTGGATACCTGGGACTCACTCATTCCATCAAGCCCAGCCTATTTGGTGGCTTTCAAGCTAGTGAGACACAGTGTTTATTTGTTTGATAGTTTCTTATTTTTATTTCTTTGTTTTATTTAAATGTGTCTGATGGTAACATCTAACCAGCATTATCCTCTGGCTTCCACACCTTTGTGCATATACATGCACAACTACACACACACACACACACACACACACACACACACACACACACATACATACACACATACACACACACCACATTAGGTAAGGAGGAAAAGCATTGACCATCAACACACTTATGTCTGTTTCAATACAGTGAAGCACCATTTTCTATCATTGTCTACTGCAATAACTCAACGGTCCAAGAGTTTCCATTGTCAGTTTGTTAGCCAGATGTCAGGAAGTCCTGAGAGGTGAATGAGCCAGTCTTTCACATCAGAGACTTGAGTCCAGTGCTTACCTCTGCCAACAGCTGGGTGATCTGATGGTGCTTAAGTTCCCTTCCACATTTTCTTCTTCTATAAGAAAAGGTGAATTCTGCCAACCTCTTAAGCATGTCTTAAAAATTGCATAGCATAAGTTGCTTATGGTTATAATTCCAGAAATAAAGTAAACATTTAACAAATATGTGTTTCCTGACATTAGCCAACTATAATTTCATGATTTCTGGCTAAGAAGATAGTAACAGAACACAGCTCTGAAAAATGAGCATCTTTTAATATTTAAAGCCAAGTATGCCAAGTTGTATATCCCAATTTACAAACTGAACCAAGCTTCATTTTCGTCAGAAACCAGAAGCACCAAGCATGTTCAGAAGAAGATATCTGAAAGGACTCCCACCTTGATACAGCCTGTGGTAGCTCCTCATAGACCTTCGTTTATCTCAAAGCCAAACATCTACATAACAGGCTGACGATGGGGCGAGGCAGCAAGTGGCAGGTTTTTGTAATACTCCAGTCAGGATAACTAGAACCTTCCCTCTATGCACGTTGCCTTTATTTTCTCAATTTCTTCCTTAGAGGTCAGGGACACTTAGGAGAATTTTTATATAGTTCTCATTTTTAAAAAATGGCAACTGTGGTCAAAGCTACAAAACCAGAAATGAAAGAAAGAAATTGTTTCATGTGTCCTTTCAATGCCTTGCAGAGGACGTGTCCAAATCCCGGACTGGGTGAATGCTTGTTGTTTTAGCTAACACTGCCCTCTGTTGGAAAAATGGCTCACTTCTCTGTTAAAAGAGCAGGAAACTGCAAATATCCTTGCAAAACCTTTCAGGGATCTAGCTGTTCCTTGACAAAATAGAGAACTGACAGGAGACAACCATAAAAATATAACAATACAACCCAAAATACTATCTTTCTAGATTTTATTTAAAGAAAAATTACACTTTCTATTAAAAGAAGATTTAGCTTAAAACTTTTGGTTTTGAAACTTTCAGTTTTGACACTCATTCTCACCATCAAGAGTGGGCGAGGCAGCTCACAGGCCACACAGTTTAGAAGGCTGAAGAGGTCACATATGTCTACAAAGGAACTGGGAAACTGGGCTCTGCTTTAGGCTTTGGAGAACTAAAATGCTTCTCCCTGTGTAACTACCATGTTGGTACTGAAGATGATCTAAGGAGGGGGGACACTTGTGCAATTCCGTTTGACTCTCAGACCGCTGAGACAATGGGTTCCAAGAAATTAGGGTCCCCCACCCTCTTATGCAGAAGGAAGAAGGAAAAAGCTTGAGACTGGTGCCAGTTCCAGCAAAGTGTCAGAACACCTTCAGGGAGAAGATGAAGTCCAGATGATGACGGACAGACAAGACTGCTCAGATGTGCATGTCATTTATCATTTACCGTCTATTTAAAACTAAACTTTGTCAGGACTGAGAAGGTGGTGTGGGGAGGGAGAAGTGTCACTGAAGCTCTTTGTTTCTCTTTTGATGTGGTCACATTAACTGAGTTTCCGGTTTTCATTACTATTTGACTATTATAGTATCCTACTGAAGGATGTGTAAGTTTAGCTTGGTCAGAACTCCAGAATCCAGTTACTGACCTTAGCAACAGCCAGAATGAAAAAAGCATAAAACATGAGATTTAAACATGCTATAACATCATCTAATGTTGCTAGCCTGGTATATTATATACTGTAATTTTTAAATTACAGAAAGTATTTGATTATACAGAGTATACCTAAGCAAAACCAAATGATCCCAATTCAGTTCCAATCACAGGCTCTTTACTATTGCCAAGGAAAAGGTAAAAATGCATATTTCCAAACACAAACAAATGAACTGAAAGACTTTAACTACATTGTAGTGTAAGAGAATTATTGTATTGATTAATGAGTGATGGCACTTGATAAGCTAAGACAACATAAAAATGCAAAAGACCACATAAGGAAAGGACTTTCAGATAGTCAAAGAACCTCGTGGTATCTTCAGGAAGAATAAAATAAAATCTCTCCGGAGGATGGATTTTCAGTTATGTTAAAATCCGTAGTGAGCAATCTAACTGCAGCCATACACTCAATTGTAAAATAAACTCACAGCATGCTTTTTATTATCCTGTGTATGTAATGGTAGTATGGATTGTCTCCTCAGTTTGTTCAATTGCTTTGACTCCAGAAGAGCATGCCAGACTCCCAAATTAGAGAACAGCCTTCAACAATGTATTGCATCTGTAGCCACTGAGTTATAATACCTTTTAGTAATTCCAAACAAAATAAATCCACTGGAAAGTCTTAACTAACAACTAGAATTGAGGCTGCATTTACATAAAAAGAGTGTAATCTGATAATCCATCTTTAGAGCAGATCTGTAATAGCACCACTTACTCTATAGATAACCAGGGCATTCTAATAAATAGTTCTCTGTTCCCAGGAAGGCTTTGAAACAAATCAACCAGTCAAGCCTGCCCCCAGAAAGCCTGCTCTGAAAGAGCAGAGGGAAATGGCTGCTGGTGGCCAGCACATTCCCAAAAGGAGCAAGCTCTCTTTCGACTTCCTGAATTAACTAATCTATTATCGCCACCTCCCCAATAGAAAAGCAGATGGCAAGTGCATAGATATGGAAAGAATGGGTTTAAGAATCTCCCACAAGGGTCTGGAGAGGAGGCTGGGCTACTAAGGGCCCTCACTGCCCTTGCAAAGGACTGAGGTTCAGTTCCCATTCACACGTGGAAGTTCACAAAATGCCTTCTGGTTTCCTCTGCAGGCACCAGGCATGCACATGGTACACATACATACATGAAGGCAAGGCACTCATATGCATAATTTTAGGAGCCCATAGAAAACACAGAAATAAAAATATTCCCTACAACCCCACTGCCAGTCTTCTCTAATTTACATACAGCAAACCAGGTACGAGCTTATCTCTAAAGAGAAAATAATTTATCGTTCTCTCACTTTCATACGGCTGTTCTACCAAGAGCAGTGCCTGGATTTTGGAATATTCTCTCACAGACTCTGATGAACAGTTCAGATTTTTTTCTAGCAGATTCTGGCTCATATAATTAATCAAGTCATGTCCAACATACTTTATATACAGGTTTGAAGACTCAGACCATGCTGGATTATCTACTTCAAGTTTGTCTAGTTATAACATCCTATATGAGCACACCAGATAAGCTACAATTAGTCTATTCAGCAATAGCAGTATACAGTTAAGGGGACTATAAAGATGTCTCGGTAGTTAAAGTGAATAAAGCTTTTGCAGAGGGCATAAGTTCAGTTCTCAGAAGTCATGTAGGGCAGATCACAACCACCTGCAACTCTAGCTCTAAAGGATCCAATGCCTCTGGTTTTCTTTGCCACTTCAACACTTGTACACACAACCACACGCATATATACAACACACATAATTAAAAATAAAACAATTTTTAAAACTATAGTACCCAATAAAATGCAAATAACACATCATCCATTATCAAACTCTGAGGGAGAAATCAAAGGCTGTAGTAAAAAAGCTTAATTATGCCTAAAAACAGAATGGAGAAATTCTGCCTAGCTCTACCTTCTCCTTACTGATTGTTGTTCAATAACAGGTTTCACTTGTTTATTTTTGTGATTTATTTTGTGTCTTGGTTTATCACATTTATGCTGTGCTTTTGATCTTAGAAAATGTTCTTTTAAAGAGTGATTTTGGTGCCACCTCACTTTTTGCATCAGGGAGGGGAGTCTGGCCATGCAACTTATCGTCTCTAGAGAGAAACCCTGTTTTGTAAAATTTAGAAAAGTGTGGTTTTTATACCCTGATTTATTAGGACTTATTTGCCTTTGTGTGGGGTACTTAGAATTGTCACTTTTCATTCTCCACGTCTCAAAGCAGAATGTGAGCTCTTTTGAGTGGAGCAACACAAGGAATCCATGTGAGCACACATGCTAGGGCCTCTTAGTACCATGGGTTTCTTTCCTTCTACATGAGTCTTCTGAGGAGGATCCCTTTAACCCAGATCATTAGACACCCAAACCCAACTCCAGGCCTCTTGCAAGGGGTGTCTACTGACAGTGAAAAGCACCTACACCTAAGCGTAGTCCATTGTTTTCCTTACCCCTAAGTACAGAATGGAATTTGGGGCAGATCCTCAAAGAGCCTGCATCCTGAAGCCCAGTGTAGATTATTTAAATCTTTGAAGTATTTGGTATTCAGATGGCACTACAGAAGCCATGAATGTACTTTATAGTATCAAAACAGCAAATATTACCCTGTAACTTATACCTAAAGGTCTTGAAGGTACACTTTTCCTAATGGCATCTTTTTTGCATCCACATGAGCTATAGCTCCACTATGAAACCCTGTCTAGATGATGACATGTAGTTCATACTATTGGTTTTTTCTTGCATTGAGAGACTGCAAGAGACAGGGTCACATATTTGGCATTTTATTTCCTGCCACCAATGTACCTTACCAGGAAGGCCTCTATGGACCACCTTCACAAACAAGACTGGCTAGCATTGACTTAGTCCATTTACACAGCATTCACGTGGTCTCCTTGAACACTTGCATAGCCAAGTGCTTTTACGAGCTTCTTACTAACAGTCAATTGTCAAGGTCAAATGAACATGAGGATGGTTTAGAACATAACAGTCAAAAATGAACAACACAACAACTATAAAAGTCTTCCTGACCTGACACAAGCCTCTGGGGACTGCCCAGGTCAGAGTGGCCTTTGTAATCCAAAAGCTTTTCTAGATCATATTTTGGTCCCTTATTGTGAAGACTTTTACTTTTAGTCTCCACATAATTGTGGTCCTAATGCCAAATGCTGGAGTCTCTAAGCAGTTCCCAGTAAATAGCGTACATCTTTTCTCTTCCAAGTTCTGAACAAATGGAAAAATAAAACTGATGAGGGAAAAATAAAACTGATGAGTGAAAAATAAGTGTCTAAAATAACTACTGCTTTATAACTGATAAAATCCCAAATTAGAAATCAGTATCTATCACTTTTCCTACAGAAAGACCCCCAGAACCAGAGATTTATTCAAAATCACAAAAGTGATGGTTTTCCTTGACACCAAGTGAAACCAAGTGTTCCTTTCCAAATGTAGCAATCACCAAAGCTATTTCCTCTCTCCAGGGGCATAATGATTAAGGGAAAGAAAGGAGAAAACATATTTAAGGAAATTCCATTCTAATGAAAATCAAAGTAGGGAAAAATTAGTATTCCTGCCACACTCAAAACAATATGAAAGCCATTGATTGAAACGACTTCCTTGAAATAGTACCCTGAACCATGAGATGCCTCTACCCAGAGTATGTGTTTCAACTACATCAGATCTTCAGCATTCAGCATTGTGCTTGTCATACATGAATCAATTTTGTGTCAAATTTAAAAGACTTATGACAATGTTAAGGCCTGAAAGCTATTCCATGAAGATACCCAGAACTGGTAGAAAGTAATAATGAGAGAACAGGATCTCTCCACAGACAAGATTGCTATTAGAAGATAAGATTTCCACAATGGCATGATTTTGAGGTTCTGACTCTTAACTATTACTCAGTGTGAGCCACTGCTGTCACCTAGAAGCCTTGGACACAATTTTATCATGTGCCAAAAAAGGAGATTAGTGGGAGTCCTTGGGAAATAGAACGTGTGAGCACATGACATGACAGAGGAAGCAGGAGTGGACAGGAGCAAGGAGACACCAAGAGAGAAATAATGAGAAAGAAGCCAAAGGAAGAGAGGAGAGTCTGAAATGAAAGCAGAACCTGTATCACTTTAGACTTGAGCTAAAGCACGAAAGAAAGCAATTGAAAGTATTTGTCGTCAGGACAAAGAATAACCCAGAAGTTCTAGTTTAATTTCTATTGCATTCATAAACCCGCAATGCTCTCTCAGCCTGCACTCTTAGGATAGAGTATAGGCCCTGCCCTGGATGAAATGACAGACTCTGGAGATTCCCCCCATGGAGGGCCTCACCATTCCTGGGGATCTGAGTGGAGATTGGGGGTGGGAGGCTGGGGAGCCTGGCTGGGGGGTGGAGGAAGGGAGGGAGAGGAAGCTGGGATTGACATGTGAAGCAAACTTGTTTCTAATTTGAATTTTTAAAAAAAAGTTACCAAAGGCTGACAAACAAGAAAAAAAATGTTCTGGCCAAAAGCAATTTGGGGATGTAAAGGGTTTGTTTGGCTTACAGTTTTTAGTCTGGCATCATGGGACACTGAGGCAGGAAATCAAGCAGAATCCAAGGAGGAACGTTGTTCACTAAAATACTTTCTCCAGCTTGCTCAGCTAGCTCTCTTACTCTGCACTAGGAACATCGCCACCCAGAGTGGGCTGAGTCCTCTTACACCAAAAAGCAATTAAAAGTCACATAGATGTGCCTATAAGCCAATAAAGATGTAGGAAATTGCTACATGTGGTTTCCTCTTCTCAGGTGTGTCATTGACAACCTGTATTAACTATCACACCAGCTGACCACTTCAGAATGTCTTGCTCTAGCCAGTAGTAATGTTGGTGATGACGTATCTCCAATAAGGGCATTCTTGAGAGAAAGAAAGCCAACATTGCTAAAATTTTTTCATGACAACAGGCAACCACATGTACTGTCCTTGGAAAACCAAGACTTATTCTTTACAAAGCCCAAACCCTGTGGCTCTGTCCCTGTTCTTCCTGGCCAGCACTTGCCGTGTATCACACGTACAAGAGACCATATTCTGCTTGGCCACAGTGAAGCCATAACAGCCAGTCCAAAGGTAGCTCTAATCAAGCAGTTCCCTTTCACTTCGTAATACCTTGGATGCATATTATAAGCCCATAAAATTCAATATCATATGAAAATAGATAGCTTGATTTTATAAAACTCCCTTTCACAACTTCTCAATATCAGTAACCTAGTTTCATGTTACTAAAATGTTCGAATAGTTTTAAAATACCTTTAATATATGGTTTGCTTTAGAAAATTTTAGGTATGTAAAATCGCCTTAGAATCACTTCTTAGAACTATTTCTCTATATCTAATATTTGGAGAGTAAAGTTATTTTGTATGGATTCATCCTCTGCTATATGTATTTTTGGCTCATACTAGGATCAGAAATGAATGAATTTTTTAATGTGATTTAATATTGGCAGTTTTAAGTAGACTATTAAAGATAAAATGTCAGGCCCTGTTTTACTCGTATTACCTGTGTGCAATGAGTGCACTGTAGGACTTCCAGTTAATAGTTATTTACTCCACCATGGAAACGTGTTTCCAATACACTGGTGACTGAATCTGAAAGGCAAGAGCTGACTGAACAAACAGTATTGTTTGAACAATACCTATAGAGTATAATGTATGAATGTAATCAAAATAATACATATATAAGATTTTAGTTTCCAATTTTTACTGTCAGTATTTTAAGAATATATATATACATATATATATATCACAAATGGTATTTATTTTTCACATTTGAAACAAAATACTGGTACTTGTCAAAGTTTAATTACATACAAATCAGCCTTCACCTTGTTATATGCAAAAATCTAGTTTAAAAGGGCTAAGGTCCGATGTTATGCACTTGTATAAAACTCCCAAGTGACTCTATGAACCATTGTTTGAAGGCCAAGGCCATAGAACACTGGATGTTTAATGTGGGTACCCCTCAGCATCATTTGAGAAGGTTTTTATCAATACTACCTGAGTGTTCTGTGCCACTGATTCCAGTTACATTTGTCTGGGATGGGTGTCAGAAAGTTTAAAACTTTCAGATATTACTAGTTAGTATCTAATTTTAGAGAAACTACCACCCAGTTATATTCCAAGTCTTTATTTTATGCTATTTTATTGCAAATGGTTTTTTCAGTTGCTATGTTGTGAGTTGTGTACCGGAATAGAACACTAACCTTTGTAGCATAAGTTAGACTTGAGAATGTGACTACTCTTGCAACAATGAATTCCTCTTGGGTTCTCTAAAAGGACTAGAGCTTTGTCACTCACAGCTCCACCTACAAAATGTCTTCTTTTGAGTAAAGTTTCCATGAGCCAACAGAGAGGTCCCATGTTCACCAGAACTACCTGTGAAAGGCGTACATTGTTTGAGCTATTGTGTGCATCACAAATATGAAGAGATCATTTATAGCTCTCAATTGATACTTAGATAAATATCAGTTACTTGGATGCTCAGAAGGCAAGCTGTATTTCTTTTCCTTGCTGATTCAGTGTTGAGCTAAATCTTTCTGAGGCCCCTATATGAAACAAATTGATAGCATGGATCTTTCCTAATACTCTTCATTGGTAAGATTCTAAGTAATTCTTCTCTTGGCCTTCCTCGTCCTATGCTACATTAACATTAAAATTATTAAAATAATTTTCCTTGTTAGTTTTTTTCAACTTGCCAAAAGCTAAAGTCATCTGAGAAGAGGAAACCTTAATTGAGAAAATGCCCCATCAGAATGAACTGTGATTGATGCAGGAGGGGTCCAGCACATTGTGGGTGGTGCCAACCCTGGGTAGATTGTACTGGATGATATAAGAAAGCAGGCTGAGCAAGCCTAGAGAATCAGCCCAATCAACAGCCTTCTTCTTTGGACTCTGCTGAAGTTCTTGCCTCTAAGTAACTGCTTTGAGCTCCTGCCCTGACTTACTTTGATGATGTAAACACTTTCATGGACAGGGTGCTTCTTGTCATAGTGTTTTACCACAGCAATAAGATCCTTAAGTAAGACAGCCTTTGTGTCCAATGTTTTCCTGTGAAATAGTGGTTGTCAAGACCTATGGTATATCAAAATAATAAGAATTAGTGAAAGATTCAGAGTCAGAACCCCAGATTTGGGGCAACAGACCTTGGGTAGGGCTGGAAATTTTAGATTTCTAACAAGGTTGCAAGTGATAGTGATGATGGCAATGTTTTAGTTTACACATTGGAAATCATTACTTAAACCAGTGGGTGTCAACCTTCCTAATGCTGAGACACTTTAATTCTGTTCGTCATGTTTGTGGTGACTGACCCCATCCATAAAATGATTTTGTGCTACCTCATAACTATATTGTTGCTACTATTGTGAATCATAATGTGAATATCTGATATGCAGGATATCTGACATGCAATTCCCAAAAGGTTCATGACCCACACATGTTGAGAACCACTGATTTAAAGCATTTACACAAAGTTAGAATGATTTAGAACTAGGATGGTGGGAGGAAGAATGGGCACTTAACTCCAGAAGTAATAGATATTTGCACAGGCAGAATGTTGCCTGAGATAGTATGGGTCTTTATAAGTAGGTTTCCAGAAAACCCTACCTGACCCACCTCACAGATGCATCTTCTTTGAAAATAATTTCTTTGTTTGCCATTATATGCACGTAGTTTGGTAGCAGTGACAGGGAGACAATAGGATTGCTACTCGCCTTCTAACCAAATACAGGCTATAAGGACCAACATTTTTCTCACTTTGATGAACTACTCGTTGCAAAGCAGACTTTAGCTGTGGAAAGCACGAGCCACTAAACAAATGACCATATAGGCAAAATCAATCCAGTAGCTCTATGTTCTAACTAGAAAAAAAAGTCTAGTCAAATGATGCAGTCATATATTACCTTTGCAAAGCCAGGGATGGAATCCAAAACAAGGCCAAATCCTCCTGATGTGTGTTATTCTCACCACTTAGACACGTGTTATCTGACCCTAAAATTGTCATATCAAGAACATTGTGTTCAAATTTATAAGTTATAAATTATCAGGTATTAGCAGATCTGTATTCTTAATTTTCTTCACAGTACACCATTGAGAGGAAATTTGAAAGTAGCAGTAAGTCTCCATAAAATCACTACTTTGAGCTAGCTGACTTGTAGAATAGGATGTATTCATACACATGCATACATATACACAGATATACTTTACACACACACATTTAGATGCGTGTGATAAAACCACAGGTACATGCATTCATCTGCATGCACTTGCTGTCCTTCTAAGAAAGGAAAGAAAGGTAAAAAGTGAAGTATTTGGGAGCCTTACTTCTGTGTTCTCCAGAAGAACATGTTTGTGCCTATTTATGGGCTTCCAAGGAACACCCAAGGCTCTGAGTCAGCAACCATCTGACAACTACAACTGTGTTTGCACAGGAACCCTTCCACATCATGTGTGGGAACTTCCACACTATTTTAAGATCAGTGTGGCTAGCATCCCTCATTAGACCATTGCAATCAGCCCCGTTTCTCTCTGGGAAAAAAATGATTTCAGAAATAGCGTGAAATCTTCAAAATGGTTTAGAAGAAAGAAAAAGGGAGGGGAGTGATTTGGAGATGGCTTGAATCATCTCTTCTTTGTAGAGGAGGATATTAAAAGGTTCGCCCTAAAGCTTTATCGATGCCTTGGGGAGTTCTCTCTGTACTCCTATTCGGTAGTTATAAATTTGAGTATTCCATGCTGCTTCCACCATGGGCATTTTTTTCTCAGCAACTTTATATGAAGAAGAGGTTTTTCTTTTTTGAGTTTTGTTGTCATGGTAACCCTATGTTCAGGTTGGGAGCTTTATTGAATGTTTTTGGATATTTCTCCATCACAGCTTTCATTTAATAGATTTTGATGTTCAAATGTGTAAATATACCACTTTCCTCTCTAATGGTGTTGTCTGGCACAACCTAGGTACACACAAATACACATGCACACAAACATTATTTAAATGTTTAGGCACCTACCGAAAAAGAAATTTTTTAAACTATTTTTTTGTTCTTTCCCTCTGTCCTTCTTGGAACTCAAGATATTTCTCTTATAGAAAACAAAGAAAGGTGTACAGATGCAGCTTCAGATATAGAAAAAAATAAATGACCTCTTAATTGACCTCAAAACTGTACCACAATGTGTTTCTTGAAAGGCCATAATTTTTCCCAAATTGTCTTTTAAATTTCAAAGTTCAGAGATGAAGGTGCTACAAGGCCAAGGTGCATTGAGAGCCTGAGAGGACTGGCAAGAGCTTTGGGAAAATAACAAATGGGATTTCAGAAAGATGCACTTCATTGTTAGCTCTCTGTGTACTTCCTGCTGCCCAGTCTATCTGGAGGCATTTTTCTGAAGGGATGTACGTGTCCTATCAAGAGTGAGGTAGATCTTCAAGATAAAAAGAAGTTGGTGGTGAAGTATGCTCAGATGACACCGATCAGATAAAAAGTCTTAAACGGTGCATTGTAATGTCTTTGATGGATCAAATAGTGCTACTCTCGGGAATCCTGGGAAAGGACTCACCAGAGCATACATCGGGAAATGATGCTTTTTATTATAGCCCTAACTGTTTTTCTTCTGTTGTAAACATGAGAAAGACCAGAAAAAGATTCCCAAGTGGCTTAGCAAAACCACACACCAATCATATCTTATCCTCCAAACCAATAAGAAATCCATATAGGTCTCTTAATAAGATCATATCTCGTATGATGTGAATTAAAGATTCCTTGGCAATACCACCCATCATGTGCTTTAAAATCACCTGCACACAACTGCATAAAGCATCTTGAATAGGAAAAGGGAAGTCTGGGAATGGGTAGGAGAATGGCATGCACTAAAATTGAGCCCTAAGGCTATGAATATCCATGGGAGAGCATCCATGACAGAACATGGAAATGTGAAGCTCCCTACCTTGTCCCAATGTCCCTGTCCATACCTCCCCCATCCCCCCCACACATTGTAAAACATTGTTTAAGTACTTTTTACTTCCAACATAATAACTACATTAATAGCAGCCTGAGAACAATTCCTCCTACATTCAGGGTGAGTCTTTCTCTGTCAGTTAAACCTCTCAGAAGAACACTCACGAGCCAAAGCTGTGTCTCCTTGGTGATCTTAAACCCAGTCAAGTTGACAACAAAGATTTTCTGTCACTTCACTGTATGTAAGTCAAGAACAATAATGAGATGGAGGCTCTGACCTGAGACTTGAGACTCAAAAGTAATCAGTCACAGTTTACTTGTGTACCTGTTTATTATCTCTGTGATAAGTGAATTATACATATAATCTTAAATGTTTTCAATGCCAACACAATGAGAAAATTAGTATTAACAAGAGGAAGACTCAAGACTACGAAGTTGAAAAGAATCATTGGAAAGAGAACAGGATAAGGAAAAATAAAACATGACCATACGATTTTCTGGAAAATTTTCTTTAGGGATCATGCAAAATTCAATTAACACAATTTGTGGACAAGTAATTCTCACTGTAGATTGGCCCTTCTTTTTTTACTATTGACTTCTTGGAGTCCAGTAATCCAATAATCATGATACATCCTGAGAGTTAACTCAGGATTTTTCACAAAAGAATATGGCACTTCTGACCATTGCTCATCATCTATACATAAGAAATCTCCTTCAGAAGCCACCAAAGCTTTCTCTCTACTAAACAGCTTCCATCTATCAACAATCTTTACTGAGTAAAGAGGATATTTGGCATTTTAGTAGGTTTTATAACTTCTACTCATATATAATTCAAACACTAAGTTTATCTAAAACATATGAACTCAAACAGAAATGCTTCACAACAGAAGAAAGGATTATGTAGCTGAAATGTAGATCCTTAGAGGAGATTTTTTTAACATAAAGTCTAACTTACTAATTTATAATTGACTGGTGAGCATTTTACTTTGTGATTATAATTATGAAAAGACCCTGGCATTAAACTAGCTCTGACAGCCTGTGACATGGTGTGGGCTTAGAAGATAGGTACTTACACAGCCAGTGTCAATCACCCAGCATAAGCCATTTCAATTGCCTGTGCCAATCAGGGCCAGCATCCAAACGTACAGCAATTAGAATGAAGAGTTGAAAAGTACTGGGAATTTTACAATGAAACCCACAACCAGAGGAGGCCATAAGGATAGTACAAAATGTCACCTTCGTACAGATGGCTGTTTTAATACAGATATGACAAGCTGAACTCCACTGTAATGTTTGAAAATAGAAAGGAATTAACCAAAATCAAGACACTTTATGTATTTTCTAAGGATTTTAGGATTCAATATTAGATTTTATTATCATAGATGAAAAGTATCTTAACTCAGAATCCAACTGCTTAATATTGCATACTAGTCATTATTTGATATAATAAGCACTGGATGCTTAGGATAGGAAAATTTCAATTCATTTTTATATGTAGCACTGTTAAATAGCTTCATTGCCATCCTCTTAATGCCACATTTAGTGATGGGAAACAGAACCACAGTGGAGAAGGAATTGTATTTACAGTCAAAAGAAATAAATTTGCATCTTAACCCAATTTATTAGAGTTTTGAAATCTTGAACAAGACTACAGATCTCAGTTCTTTTCCTGTAAAACCAAACATGGAATCATTGTGCAGAACATACTTAATGTCATGCATATATAAGCTATACAAACAGAAAACAGAAAAATACTATCTCTAAAACTCGATTGATTATTGCAATAGAATAAAATATCCTAAAATTCATTAGACAGAAATAAACAAATGTTTTCATTTTACATTTTCTTTTTTTTTGGATTTTATGAAACAGGGTTTCTCTATATTGTTTTGGAGGCTATCAGTCTAGCCTAGCCTTGAACTCACAGAGATCAGCCTGCCTCTGCCTCCCGAGTGCTGGGATTAAAGGCGTGCGCCACCACTGCTGGCCATTTTACATTTTCTAGAAGATACAATTCCGGAAGTGGTCTAAATGGACGACCCTGCATCAGCAACCCCCACAGCACTACAGTCAAGCTCCCTTCTTCAGTAGGACCTCATCTCTGCTCTACTTTTTAATCTGTGGCTTGAGGTCCACTTCTAAGCTCCCTTCCATGGCTACTAGCAAGCATCACATGATCTATTTCTCAGTCCACCCACAGGGTCTTTAGATGTTGTTCCCTTACCACAGAGCAACTGGCTTTTTCAGAACCCAAGAAAAACACCATCTTTTGATCACCTAATGCCAGATGTGACAACCCATCCCTTTGGGGTTCTGACATACTAAAAATAAGACTTTAAATTAAGATGAAAGCAAAAGTAGGAATTTGTTCATGAGTGTATACCAGGAGAAAGCATTCAGTGGAGACCACACTAGAGAACTCCTAATACAAAAGCTATTTTACAACTGATGATACTAAAGAGATTTACATGCTCAGTTCCACTGGAAGGTGAAGAAAGATAAAAAACAAACATGACTATTTAGACTCTGATCATGATGTTTACTAGATTTTATATAATTAATTTACCTACTTGTCAAATATATTCATATCCATGATGAGCTAAGCAGTTAAAATTGTGAAAACTCACATATGATTTTTTTCTCCATTCTTTAGAATGCAACAATATAATTATATGCTACTTTCCAAGGTTCACTTAGGCATTTCGCAGAGTACCTACAAGGAAACTGATGCCATGCTTTAACTTTCCCATAGCTTCTGCTTGTCCTCAGCTAAGTAATTCTTCCTCAATTTACATCATAAACTTAAGTTGAGAAGTAAGTGGTTTAAATTCAGAGCCTGCTCCAGCTGTCAGCCTACTCACTGACCTGTCATCAGTTATCCATATGTTAATTAGCAACTAGCAAAGTTGGATGTGGCATGTTTCAGGGAGGAGGTAGTTAGCCAGGCTGCTGCTCATTGTCTTTCCACACAAAACACCTGGATTATGGGAGTATCCAGCCAGTGACTGATCCAGCTTGAGACCCATATCGTGAGAGGTAGCCCATCCTTGACCGTGCCTGGAGTGCCAGGACCCAGAGACTGGAGAGCACAGAGGCCTAGGATAGAATGAATCATGACTGGCAATTTAAAAAAAAGTCAATGAAATTATTCCTAATGATATTCTGCCTTACTTACAGATTGAACCACCAATCAGAGAGCTTTCATGGGACTGACTTAGGCAAATGTGTTGAAGGTGTAGAACTTGGTCTTCTTGTGAGACTCCTAAGAGGGGGAGCAGGGACTGTCTCTGACTCTGTTACCTGCTTTAGGGATACTTTCCTCTTACTGAATTGCCTTGCCCAGCCTTAAAAGGAGAGGAGGTGCCTAGCCTTAGTGTAACTGGATATGCCATGTCTTGGTATGCCCTGGGAGGTCTGCCCTTTTCTGAGGAGAAAGGAGGAGGAATGGATGGAGGGGGCAGTTGGGGAAGTGGCTGGAAGGAGAAGAAGGAAGGAGGTGAAACTGTGATAGGGATGGGAAAAATTGATTAGTTAATAAGTAAGAAGTAAAAAGTTAACTTTACATGATACTATGTACTGGGAGTTGAAAAAAGTTAAAAAAATAAAAAACAGTAACCAATTTTACTCTCATCTTACAGATGGGAAAACCGAGGCCCTAAGATGAAAATCAAATGGAAATACCAAAAACAAAAGTAGTACATGGGAATTAATTATGTTCTGTAGGCTTCAGATACCATTGAAAGTTTTAGAAGAAACAGTCAACAAACTCAAAAACATTTCCTCAAAAAGAGTACCAGTTGAACGCCGGCAAGATGGCTCAGTAGGTAAAGGCACTTGCCCCAAACACTGGCTTCCTAAGTTTCTCATTAGAATTAACACGTGTTATTACTTTGGTGGTGCCTAAAGCATTCATAATTCAACATTTTAAATGCACATACTTACATATTTTCTGTTCTTTCTAAGTTCTTTTTTTTAGAAATAAGAATCTGAGTTCCCATATACTCAGATTCTTTATCAATTAATAAATAAAATTTTTGCAAGTACACGAGTTGAAAAAAGTTGATAAAGGTGATTCAAAAGCTTTATCTCTTAGGGGAGAAGAAAGACAATATCTAATGAAAATACATACAAACTTATTCTGTAGAAAGAGAAAAAAGACCTAGTGCAGAGGGAATTACCTCCTAATGATATTCTGCCATGTTCTTAGATCAGTGCCTTCTTCAGCCATTATCAGAGAGAGGCTTCTTTTTGCTGCAGAGTTGCACAGACAGACATTATGCAAACACAGAGAGAGAGGGAGAGGGAGAGAGAGGGAGAGGGAGAGAGAGGGAGAGGGAGAGAGAGAGAGACGGGGGGGGGGACCTAGGAATACTCAGATTTAAATATATCTCCAACAAATATCTCCCATCAGAGCTAAGGGAACCTTATGGAAGAAGGGGAAGAATGTGGAGGAGAGCAAGAGGTATGAAGGACAACAGGAGAAGAAAGCAATCTGAAACAGCTGACCAAATCCCACGAGAACTCGTAGACTGAAGCAGCAACTCAGATCCTACGAAGGTCTGCACCAGGTCCCCTGCATATAAAACTATACCTTTCACTTTAGTACTTTTGCGTTACCCCTGAAGTTTTTTATGAGTGAGTCTTTGACTCTTGTGCCTGCTCTTGGATCTGTTTCATTTTTCTGTTGGCCTGCCTTGTCCAACTTCAATGTGATAGTTTTTGCTTTATCTTGCTATACTTTATTCTGTTAAAAGAAAAGAGGGAGATAAAGAAGTTGGGGTGGAGCTAATGAAAGTACAATAAAATCTTCTCCAAAATAACACAGAAAAAATCTCTTTAGAGATACTGCTTTGCTAACTATCCTATGTTGGACCATTCATGAGCTTATGATTCAATATCCTAAGAGCGGGAATTAAGAACAAACCATGCATGCCAGGCCTAAAAAAAACACTGGATGAGCAAGAACCTCAAGAACTAGTTAAATAAGGTTTATTATTAGAAATATTGTGACACATCTTAGTCAAAATGTTACTGAAAAACAGAAAAGACAACTTAAAGAAAATGACCCACAGTTTTCCAGGTATTGATAAGGAAAGATAATTGACTGGCTTTTCAGATAAAACTGCTGGAGCCAAAAGACAATGAAACTTCAAATTCACAGAGCGGAAACAGGGCAAATACAATTCTACACTGACAAAAATATCCTTCTCAAAGAAGGCTGTGTACAGAATACTTTCAAATAAGCAAACATATAGTGAATCTTTTGTGACATTTACAAACAAAAAGTAATTAAAGAATTAAGTAATTTATTCAGAAACCAGGTAGTGTGCACACCTTTAATCCCAGACACTCCAGTGGCAGAGGCAGGCCGACATCTGTGAGTTCAAGGCCAGACTGGTCTACAGAGCAAGTTCCAGGACAAGCTCCAAAACTACACAGAGAAACCCTGTATCAAACAAACAAACAAACGAACGAAATATTCAGGATAAAAAGAGAAAATATCAGATAAAAGTTCAGATCTCCAAAAGAAAAGTAAACCATCTATGACTTCATTTTACTGGTTTACTTCACAATATATGGTTGGTTATAATATCTTTTATGTGTAAGCCCAATGAAATACAAAAGCTTGTTAGACAAATATCCAATTGTATCCTTGTATTTTACAACCAAAATGCAGTTTGTAAATATCTTCTTATAGTCTCCACAGAAGTCACATGTGTTTCATATTTTATGTTATATATATAGAGAGACATTAATAATCTTAATGTCTCCAGTGATCCACCCCTTGCTTCCCCCCCGCAATTCATGATCATTGGCGCCACGATTGTTGGCACAACACATTGTCACATTATTGAAAGAATTCAGAAAAGCCAAAGAGAAGCTAAGAAAAATGGCAATCTCACAGGAGTAAAGCTATATTTCTCGGTAAAGCAGCTCCTATAGAGACTGGAACTGTTTTGTGATCCATTCAACAGTGAGGTAAGAAAACAAGATTTATGTCTTGCTTTTGTTTTAATTCTTTTTAAAATTGAGTTTAAGTTAGAAAAAAAGCAATGGGTTACTTTTTGGCTTTTTTCTTACATTTATGTTGCTATCCTTTATTCTTTTTAAACTAGCTTCTCCTTAGCTTCTGACCCTTTTGTCACAGATTTGGTGCCTGTAATGCTGTGAGCTTGTCTCCACGCTCTCTATTTTATTCCATCTCTTTACATCTCTGTTGTGTCAGTGTCGTGTGTTTTGTTTTTCTCATTTGCTATTATGGCTCTATGTCACAAATGGCGATCGGGAACTATGGCACCTTCTGCACACCTCTTTCTACTTAGGATTGCTTTGACTACTTCAGGTGTTTTGTACTCCTCTGTGAATTTTAGGATGCTTTTTCTATTTCTGTGAAAAAAATCATCGGATTTCTTTTAATGAGCATGTGCCTCTATAGATCATTTTTTCTATTTGAACTATTTTAGACGTTAATAATGCCACTGTGGATATAGGAGGCCTTTCTGTCTTCCAGTTTCCTTTCATTCATTTCTTATTCTTTATTTACTTGAATTTATTTTATGCTTTGGATGGGAGCACATGCCACAGTACAGAATATGTGCTGAGGCCAGAGGACAACTTGGAAGAATCAGTTATCTCTTTCTACGACGCGGCTCCCAGGAATTAAACTTGGGTAGTTATGCTTGGTGGCAAGCACGTTAGCCACTGAAAGCACAACATTTCACAGGATTCTTATTCTTAAAGACACAATAATTTAGTGATAGCTAATAAAATAATTCAGATATATAAAAATGTGTTTTATTTAAGTAAATTCTGTAAGAAAATGTGTTTTTTAAACAGATATTTGAGAAGAAGTAATATAAAATATAAACTGAATATCATATCATAGGTCAGTAAAAACATTTTTCATTCTTTTTTCAAACTTTTATTTGTAGTCTGTCACAGCAAGTGCCTATTAAGGCAAACTTCTTAAAGAAGATCTGCCTACATAGTCTAAGAATAAGAATTTATGGTACTTATCAGTGCCCTCAGAGCACAGATAATTGTAATTACGACATATTCATTAATTTGGAAATTCATAAAAGATATCAAAAGGAGTGGTGTTGGCAGATTTTTCTTTCTCACCTGCCAGATGCCAAACAACCGATATGGAGATTTAATATTAATTAGAAATGCTTGGCCAATAGCTCAGACTTGTTACTAGCTAACTCCTACGTTTTAATTTAACCCATAGTTCTCAACTAAGGTTTGCCATGTGGCTTGGTACCTTTTCTCAGTACAGCATGCTTATCTTGCTTCTCTCAGTGTCTTCTGATGACTCCAGAATCCACCCTTCTTTCCCCTAACATTCTTAGTTTAGCTCTCATACCTAACCATATTCTATTAAGCTATCGGTCAGTCAACCACAGTGACATATATTCACACAGTGTAAAGGAATATGCCACATATTCACAAGAAAGCAAAATAGGAGTTCTCTGTCAACAGTTCTCCACAGGTCACTAATTTTGACAACCTCTCATGGACTAGTGTGCTCATATAGGCATCCAAGAATCTGACAGAGAAGTCTTAACCTAATTTTCCAGCAATTTATATGATTACAGATACACCGAAGACAGCATGAAAAACAGTGTTACCTTACTTGTGCTACCCTTCACCCAAGACAGAAGCATTTAATACCAGCTAATTCTCTTAGTCTGTGATTCAAACCACAGGGAAAAATTGAATATCTTATATTATGTGAATATAGTCTCTCTAGCTATGTAGGAACCTATAAGAGTTGTACTTAGTTCTCATCCGTCTCCCCACTACCTAAAGAATAGTAAAGAGATCAGCAAACTAAGAAGCCAGAAAATTCTGAAAGCAAGAGTGTTAGATAGAGACCCCCAATAGATAATATTTGAAACAACAGAAACCTTAGATCCTACTAATCACTTCTTGGATACCATAAAGGGCCAATTTACATATCTCTAAGAATTTCTTGCCAATCGACTCCACCTAAAAGAACTATAGGTACCCTCTCTATTCTGAGGCCTCATTCTCCATCCTTAAATTTATGGGATGAATCCCTACATGTACTCCTTAAACAGTAGCTGTATGCATTTGCAAATGGATTTTGAAAACATAACATATACTGAATTGACCCCATGTTATTTGGTGATGACAAGAAGACAAATATTTAGACCACTGTCTTACATAAGGGGTAGAAGAGTTTAGCACTCAGCTTGTTATTTTTTTTTCAGATCAAGAGAAAGAATTCAGTCTTAAGAATTCATATAGAAAAACACACACAAAAGTGGTAAATGTCAGGTGTGAATGTATTTCTCCCATAAAAGCTACAAATAAAAATTGGAACAGCAACTGCTTCTAACATGCAAATACAGCAATGTAAAGGAACATGAAAAGTCAAGAAAAAATGTGAGCCAAGAATTATAATAGTTTTCCAACAACCAACATAAAAGAAATAGAGATGAATAATTGCCCTGACAAAGAGTTCAAACAAATTATTTTGACAAAGTTCATGAAGTCACAAAAATAGATAAATAACATATGACAAAGGTAGAGCATCAATAAAAGGATTGAAACCAATATTTTAAGATTCACATATTATTTACAAAAATGTACAAATCAGCAAATCCCTTCAAAAACTCAAATGACTTTTTTATTTAAAAAATTATTTTTCATTTTATATACCAACCCTAATTCGCCCTCCTTCCCTTTCCCCCACTTCCTGCCTTTCCCCCTTCCATACTCCTCCATCCACTCCTCAGAAGGAGTAAGGCCTTCCTTGGGGAGCCAGCAAAGCCTGGCATAGAAACTTGAGGCAGGACCAACACCTCCCCATTGTATTAAGGCTGAGCAAGCTATCACACCATAAAGAATGGGCTACAAAAAGCCAGTTCATGAACCAGAGATAAGTACTGGTGCCACTGCCAGGCCTGTACGCAACAGAACAAGTCACATAGCTGTCACCCACTTTCAGAGGGTCTAGTTTGGTCCACAGCTTCTCCAGCTGTCAGTCCATAGTCTGAGAGCTCCCACTAGCTGTCTCTGTGGTTTTTCCATCAGGTTCTTGATCCCCCTTGCTTGTATGATTCCTCCTCCCTCTCTGCAACTGAATTCCAGGAGCTCAGACCAGTACTTGGCTGGGGATCACTGCATCTGCTTCCATCAGGTACTGGATGTAGGTTCTATGATGACAATTAGGGTAGTCACTAATCTGAGTAAAGGGGAAGGTCCATTCAGACACCCTCTCCATTATTGCTAGGAGTCTTAGCTGGGGTCATCCTTGTGGATTCCTGAGAATTTCTCTAGCAAGAAGTTTCTCCCTAACCCCATAATGGCTCCCTCTATCAAAATATCTCTTTCATTGTTCTCCCCCTGCACCCCTCCCCCAACTCAGTCTTCTTGATTCCTCATTTTTCCATCCCCCATCACCTCCCCTCTACCTCCCCTCCCAGTTTACCCAGGAGAGCTTAACAACCTAGATGCCCAGCAATGCATGAATGGATAAAGAAAATGGGATACATTTATATAATGGAGTATTACTCAGCTGTAAAAATTCAATGACATCTTGAAATTTGCAGGCAAATGGATGGAACTAGAAAAAAATCCTGACTGAGGTAACCCAGACCCAGAAAGACAAACATGGTACATATTCACTTGTAAGTGGATATTACATGTAAAGCAGAGGAAAACCAAGCTACAATCCACAACCCCAGAGAAATTAGGTAAAAAGGGGACCCTAAGAGGGACATATATAGAGGGCCCCAAGAAAAGAAAATAGTCAGATGGCTTTTGAAAGTAACAGAAAATGCAAATCTAAGGATCTAAGAGGACCACAAAAACAAAAAGAAGTCTTGAAAAGGGAAAACAGGCTATGAGAAACATACTTCCTGATTTCAAATCATATTCCAAAACTGTAGCATTGAAAATAGCATGAAGACACAATCTCACAGAAAATTCTCTGTGCCTCTGGCTCTTATCATCTTTCTCCCCACTCTTCCACAATTATCCCTGAGCCTTAGGTGCAGGGGTAGAAGCTACACTCATGAAGCCTCATCAGTATGGCTTAATAAGCATGGCCTGAACTAATATAACACCAATAGACTTGCCGACATAGATGGAGGAAGACTCTTGAGGTCCCAACACTATACAAAATATTACAGGAATCTAAGGAGTGATGATAGCAAGAGATACCCACAAATTATAAATTATTATCTGTACATATGTAGATAGTGCAACTCTCACCCTTCCTGCAAGATGAAGTTTCCTTTTGTAATGGATGTAGGCTAATCAAGAGATTCACACATGCAACTCATCAAAGTGCAGAGTTGAAGTGACCTGGGAGTGCTAAGAATGGCCCCTGAGTGGAACGTCTCAGGAAACACCATGAAAGTCAGAGCTGAGCGAACACTAAAGTCAGACGTTGGGGTGGAGTGTTACAAAACAGTGTTTTCTGCACATTGCATGGTCCTTGCACTCAAGAATTCACTGAAAATGTGGTTATTTTAGTTACACTGCACAAAATTCTGCCTTAGAATTTTGTCATGAGTCTCCAACCTTGCTCCAAGGGGTATTGAGAGTTACTAGTCATAGACAGAAAGAGAGTCACTTTCCTTAGTCATGTAGCTACAGGTAAATGACCCATGCTCCAGTATGTAACTTCTCACAGATACTCCTGCAGGAAATATTAAATAAACTCAGTTATATCACACACAACAAATACATGAAAGTAGGAAGTAGACTTGCTGGCAGAAAGAAGGGTTTCAATGAAAGAGAGAGCATGAGACAGAATTTCAGGTGAGATTGGGTCTCCAGCGGGGACCGCCCGCCCATCACCCATCCCCCTCGATCTTCGGGGCCGCTCCCGGCATCCAGAGGACCCGCCCACACAGGAAAGACATCAGCCCCTCCAAGACACCAACCCCAGCGAGTCCAGCTTCAGGAAAGGCATCAGCCCCTCCAAGACCCCAACCCCAGCGAGTCCAGCTTCAGGAAAGACATCAGCCCCTCCAAGACCCCAACCCCAGCGAGTCCAGCTTCAGGAAAGGCATCAGCCCCTCCAAGACCCCAACCCCAGTGAGTCCAGCTTCAGGAAAGACATCAGCCCCTCCAAGACCCCGACCCCAGTGAGTCCAGCTTCAGGAAAGGCATCAGCCCCTCCAAGACCCCAACCCCAGCGAGTCCAGCTTCAGGAAAGACATCAGCCCCTCCAAGACCCCAACCCCAGCGAGTCCAGCTTCAGCATCCCCAGCTTCAGCTGCAGGAAGGAAGGAGACCAGTGGAGACGGAAAGACCCCACCAGCACCCACTGGAAGAAGAGATGGGAAGAAGACAGAATAAGAGATCACTCAGCAATAGAAACACCAACATGACCCCACCAGAATCCAGGGATCCAACACCAGCAAGACTCGAAAAGCACTACATAGACGAAGAAGAGGAGTCAGACCTTAAAAATTATTTCATGAAGATGATGGAGACCCTCAAAGAAGAAAGGAAGAAATCCCTTAAAGAAATAGAGGAAAAACCAAACAAAAAAATCCATGAAATGGGGGAAAAATTCAAGAAATAAACAAATCTCTCAAAGAATCTAAAGAGCACCAAGAAAAAACAACCAAAAAAATTAAGGAAACAGCTCAAACAGTTGAAGGATTGAAAGCTGAAATAGAAACGATAAAGAAAATACAGAATGAAGGGATGCTGGAAATAGAAAAGCTCGGTAAATGATCTGGAACTACAGATGCAAGTATCACCAATAGAATACAAGAGATAGAAGAGAGAATCTCAGGTGTTGAAGACTCATTAGAGGATATAGAGTCGTCAACCAAAGAAAATCTCAAAACCAACAAATCCTTAACACAAAATATCCAGGAAATATGGGACACCGTGAAGAAGCCAAACCTGAGAATAATAGGTATAGAAGAATGTGAAGAAATTCAACTTAAAGGTACAGAAAACATATTCAACAAAATCAGAGAAGAAAACTTCCCTAACCTAAAGAAAGGTATGCCTATGAAAGTACAAGAATCTTACAGAACACCAAATAGGCTTGACCAGAAAAAGAAGTCACCTCGCCATATAATAATCAAGACATCAAACCTACAGAGTAAAGAGAAAATATTAAGAGCAGCTAAAGAAAAAGGCCAAGTAACATACAAAGGCAGACCTATCCGAATTACACCTGACTTCTCAATGGAAACGATGAAAGCCAGAAGATCCTGGACAGATGTCCTACAAACCCTAAGGGAACAAGGATGCCAGCCCAGACTACTATATCCAGCAAAGCTCTCAATTACCATAGATGGAGAAAACAAAATATTCCATGACAAAGCCAGATTTAAACAATACGTATCCATGAATCCAGCTCTACAGAAAATGCTAGAAGGAAAACCTAGAGCCAAGGAAGATAACTACATTCACAAAGACACAGGCAATATATAATCACACTTTACAAAACACCAAAAGAAAAAGGGAGGAGAAACTAGGCAAAATAACTTCACTAACAATAAATCAAGCGCAAACAAGGATCACCAATCAATGGTCATTAATATCCCTCAATGTAAACGGCCTCAACTTGCCTATAAAAAGACACAGACTAGCAGAATGGATAAGAAGACAGAACCCTTCCTTCTGCTGCATACAAGAAACACATCTCAACATCAAAGACAGACGTTATCTCAGAGTAAAGGGTTGCGAAAAGATCTTCCAATCAAACGGTCCCAAGAAACAAGCGGGCGTAGCAATCCTAATATCTAACAAATTAGACTTCAAATTAAAATCAATCAAAAGAGATGAAGAAGGGCACTTCATATTCATCAAAGGAAGAATACATCAAGACGAAGTCTCAATTTTAAACATCTACGCCCCAAATACAAAGGCACCTACATTCATGAAAGAAACATTACTAAATCTCAAAATGCACATAAAATCTCACACACTAATAGTAGGAGACTTCAACACTCCGCTCTCACCGCTAGACAGGACCTCCAGACAGAAACTTAACAAAGAAACAAAAGAACTAATAGAAGTTATGACCCAACTGGGTTTAACAGACATATATAGAACATTCCACCCAAATACAAAGGGATATACCTTCTTCTCGAGACCACATGGAACCTTCTCTAAAATTGACCACATAATAGGAAACATAGCAAATCTCCACAGATACAAAAAAATTGGAATAACCCCCTGCATCTTATCAGACCACCATGCATTAACATTAGAATTCAACAATAACACAAATCGCAGAAACCTTACAAACTCATGGAGATTGAACAATGCACAATTGCACCATCCCTGGGTAAAGGAACAAATAAAAAAAGAAATTAAAGACTTCCTCGATTTCAATGAGAATGAAGACACAACATACATAAAATTATGGGACACTTTGAAAGCAGCGCTGAGAGGAAAGTTTATAGCACTAAGTGCCCACATGAAAAAACTGGAGAACAGTCATACTAGAGAATTAATAGCACAGCTGAATGTTCTAGAACAAAAAGAAGCAAACTCCCCCAGGAGGAGCAGACGCCAGGAAATAATCAAATTGAGGGCTGAAATCAATCAAGTAGAAACCAGGAAAACACTGAGAAGAATCAATGAAACAAAGAGTTGGTTATTTGAGAAAATCAACAAAATAGACAAACCTCTGTCCAAACTAACCAAAAGACAGAGAGAGAGCATGCTAATTAACAAAATCAGGGATGAAAAAGGGGACATAACAACGGACTCTGAGGAAATCAACAGAATCATCAGGGCATACTTTGAAAATCTGTACTCCACAAAATTTGAAAATTTAAAGGAAATGGACAATTTCCTGGATAGATATCACTTTTCCAAAACTAAATCAAGAACAGATAAACAATCTAAACAGACTTATAACCCCTAATGAAATAGAAGCAGTCATCAAAAGTCTCCCAAACAAAAAAAGCCCAGGCCCAGATGGCTTCAGTGCAGAATTCTACCAGAAATTCAAAGAAGAGCTAATTCCAATACTCCTCAAAGTATTCCACACAATAGAAGCAGGAGGATTACTGCCAAACTCTTTCTACGAGGCTACAATTACCTTGATACCCAAGCCACACAAAGACACAACTAAGAAAGAGAACTATAGACCAATTTCCCTCATGAACATTGATGCAAAAATACTCAATAAGATACTCGCAAACCGGATTCAAGAACACATCAGAAAAATCATCCACCATGATCAAGTAGGCTTCATTCCAGGAATGCAGGGATGGTTCAACATTAGAAAATCTATCAATGTAATCCACCATATTAACAATCTGCGAAAGAAAAACCACATGATCATCTCGCTAGATGCTGAAAAAGCCTTTGACAAAATCCAGCACCCCTTCATGATAAAGGTCCTAGAGAGATCAGGGATAACAGGAACGTACCTGAATATAATAAAAGCAATATACAGTAAACCAACAGCTAACATCAAACTAAATGGAGAGAAACTCAAAGCAATTCCTCTAAAATCAGGAACAAGACAAGGCTGTCCACTCTCTCCATATCTCTTCAATATTGTACTTGAAGTTCTAGCTACAGCAATTAGACAACAAAAGGACATAAAGGGGATACAAATAGGAAAAGAAGAAGTCAAACTTTCACTATTTGCAGAGGATATGATAGTTTACATAAGTGACTCAAAAAACTCTGCAAGGTTACTCCTAGAGCTGATAAACACCTTCAGCAATGTGGCAGGATGCAAGGTAAACTCAAAAAAATCAGTGGCCCTATTATATACAGATGATGAAGTGACTGAGAAAGAAATCAGAGAAACATCACCTTTTACAATAGCCAAAAACAGCATCAAATATCTGGGGATAATGTTAACCAAGGAAGTGAAAGACCTGTATATCAAGAACTTTGTGTCTTTGAGAAAGAAATCAAAGAAGATACCAGAAAATGGAAAGATCTCCCATGCTCTTGGATTGGTAGGATCAACATAATAAAAATGGCAATCTTGCCAAAAGCAGTCTATAGATTCAATGCAATCCCTATCAAAATTCCATCACAATTCTTCAAGGACCTGGAAAGAACATTAATCAACTTTATATGGAAAAACAAAAGGCCCAGGATAGCCACAACATCCCTATACAATAAAGGAACTTCAGGAGGCATCACCATACCTGACTTCAAGCTCTATTATAGAGCTATAGTCCTGAAAACAGCTTGGTATTGGCACAAAAATAGGCAGGTAGACCTACGGAACCAAATCGAAAGCCCTAATTTTAACCCACACACCTATGAACACTTGATTTTTGACAAAGAAGCTAAAACTGTACAATGGAAAAAAGAAAGCATCTTCAACAAATGCTGCTGGCATAACTGGGTACTGGTATGCAGAAGACTGCAGATAGATCCAGGTTTATCGCCTTGTACAAAACTTAAGTCCAAATGGATCAAAGATCTCAACATAAATCCAGCCACACTGAAACTTTTAGAAGAGAAAGTGGGAGATACTCTTCAACGAGTTGGTACAGGAGACCACTTCCTAAACATAACACCAGTGGCACAGGCACTGAGATCGACAATTAACAAATGGGACCTTCTGAAACTAAAAAGCTTCTGTAAGGCAAAGGACAAAGTCAAAAAGACAAAAAGGCAGGCCACAGAATGTGAAAAGATATTCACTAACCCTACATCTGACAGAGGGCTAATCTCCAAAATTTACAAAGAACTCAAGAAACAAGTCTCCAAAACACCAAAGGATCCACTTAAAAGGTGGGGTACAGAGATAAATAGAGAATTCTCAGTAGAGGAGGCTAAAATGGCCAAGAGACACTTAAGAAAGTACTCAACATCCTTAGCCATCAGGGAAATGCAAATCAAAACAACTCTGAGATACCATCTTACTCCTGTCAGAATGGCTAGAATCAAAAACACCGAAGATAATTTATGCTGGAGAGGATGTGGAGAGAGAGGAACACTCCTCCACTGCTGGTGGGAGTGCCGACTCATACAGCCTCTTTGGAAATCAGTATGGAGATTCCTCAGGAAAATGGGAATTAATCTACCACTAGACCCAGCAATTCCACTCTTAGGCATTTATCCAAATGAGGCAGGTTCATACAACAAGGGCATCTGCTCCACTATGTTCATAGAAGCATTGTTTGTAATAGCCAGAACCTGGAAGCAACCTAGATGCCCCTCAACTGAAGAGTGGATAGAGAAAATGTGGTACTTTTACACAATGGAGTATTACTCAGCAGAAAAAAACAATGGAATCTTGAAATTCGCAGGGAAATGGATAGCACTGGAAGAAACCATCCTGAGTGAGGTAACCCAGTCGCAAAAAGACAAACATGGTATGTACTCACTCATATATGGATTTTAGACATGGATCAGGATAGTGCCAGTCTGCACTTCCACAGATAGAGTCTGGGAAACAGGAAAGAACCTAAAAGATATGCATATATGCATAGTACCCAAGAGAAGAGGATGGAGGCAAGATCCTCTGAATGGATGGGGAACAAGGCGAGGGGTGGTTGGGGGAGTGGGACCTGGGAAGAAGAGAGGGGGTGAAGAGGAAGAGAGTTGGTCATGGGGGAACAGGAAGTTGAGGGGGTGGGGGTAGAATAGGGGGAAGAGGGAATCATAGGATCGAAGACAGATCAGGCACCAGAGTGACCTCGAGTGATCTAAAGGGATAACACCAATTGGCAAGCTAAGCAATAGTGGAGGGACCACCTCGAATGCCCATTCCTGATAATGAACTTGATGTCTGTAACCATCCTGGAGCCTTCATCCTGTGACTGATGGAAGCAGAGGCAAACACACAATTAAGCACTGAACTGAACCCAAGGAACCCAGTGACAGAGAGAGAGGAGTGATGAGTAAATTGGCAAAGAATGGGCTGGCAAAACCAGCAGAGACAGCTGATCTGAACAGGGGAGAGCTCTTGGACCCCAGACCGACAGTGGGGAGGCCAGCATGGGACTGATCTGGACCCCCCCAAATGTGAGTGTCAGTGAGAAGGCCTGGGCAACCTATGGGGCCCTGAGCTGTGGATCAGTGTCTATCCCTGGTATACAAACAGTCATCGTGTGCCCATAGCACAAAGAGGGATGCTCTCTCAGCCTGGACTCTTAGGGGAGTGCCTGGACCCTACCAAGAGTAAAATAACAGACTCTAGATATCCCCTATGTGGAAGGATTTGGCAATAGGGTGGGAGGGAGGGGGGGAATGGGAGTGCGGGAGGAGGGGAGGGAGAGGGAACTGGGATTGACCTGTAAAACAAGCTATTTAAAATTAAAATAAAAAATGATAAAAAAATCAAAAAATCAAAAAACAAAAAAGACAAAATAAATTAAATTGAAAATAGGACAAAGTTCAAATAGACATTTCCCAAGGAAAACATACAAATGAGCACTAGGCATGTGTAGAAAGTCTCAATATCAGTAATAATTATCAGAAAGTTAAAACAGATATTATGTCACAAAAGTTACTATCAAAGAGTCAAAAAGGTTTCAAGTTTCAAAAATGCTATAGTGAAATAGGAGCACTTAAAGAGATAAGCAATAGTGAGTACTTATTATTGAAGATAGTATACCCAAATATTACTATAGAATTATAAAATAATCTAACAACCCCACACATGGGTGTGTAGTGAAAGTAAATGGAATCCATGTGTCTAACACACATCTACATTGTCATGTCCATTGTTGCTTCAGTCACAACGTCCAAAACAGTGGTTCAGTTGACAGAACTATCTTATACCATTCCATTATTCTGACACTAAAAGGAAATGTTGACTTTTTTATAATGTGACTCTCTAGAAAAATAGAAAAATATAGAGACAGAAAAACAAATATTTTATGATTTTATTTATATGTGGAACTAAAAAAGAGATAAAAACTAGAATGGAGTAGAACAATGATTGTCTGGAGTTCAGAGATATATTGATAAAAAAGGTACTGCCATTCACTTATAAAAGGTAATTCTGGAGTTATAAATTATAAAGCACGTGTGTGTTTCATGTCAGTTCAGTGCCTGTGGAAGACACTGAATACTCGGGAGCTAGAGTTAACCGAAAACTAAACTTAGATATGCCCGGAGAGCAAGAAGTGTTCTAAAACACCTCCCCATCCACTAAATTCTGGATATTTCAAGCACAGCATAGTGAATATAGTCAATAATGATGCTTTACACATTTAAAATGTTCTAAGGGGATGTATGTATCTCACACACTCCCACTAAAACCTAAACAAACAACAGCAACATAACAGTCATGTGATATGTAGGTAGGCTGATTTGGTTTTGGAAACTATCTCACCATATAGTTACACCATAAGCTAAATACATAAAATTAGTATCAATGGGTTCACAATAAAGCTATGTGAGTTAATTACAGTAACTAAAATTCTATGTCCACATTACTGAGATTATATATACAGTGTGTGAATCTGTGATAGATTGCTGTGACCATTCTTCAGTTAATCACCTGTGGGAGTAGCTTGCTTAGAGTTTAGAATATACTTCTCAACTTCATTTGCAGGCTTGGTCATACAGCTTTCTTCAGATATGTATGGTCAGATATGATTCATGCCACTTTCAAATGGAAGGGTTTTTGTGTTTGTATGTTTTTGTTGTTGTTGTTATTGTTTTTAATGAATTGGTATGATTTTTGGCCTTATTTACTTTCCTGAACCATGAGAATGATATGGCCTGTATGAAAAAGAAATGGACTGATTTGTCACCCTGGATTCTAGAATAACAAGTTATAAGGAGAAAAATGATTCATAGGAGGCACAGAACCATGAAGCACAAATTTACATATTCATACTTAATACTTAGAAATTATGAGGTTGCTTGTTACCACAACAAAGCTAAGAATTAATAGTGTGGACATCCTTTCTTAGGACAAGGCCATTCATATTATCTACAAAGAAATAATATTCTCTCTATGTGAAAATAATTCACATTAGGATAAAGGTAGCAAATCCTGAGTAACAGTTTGCATAATTTAAACATAATTTAGTCTATTCTTAACAGCAAATATGTTACAGGACGCTCTCATCCTTTAGTATACTTCATAAAATTCTAGATTCTTATACAGGAACCTTTTCTTTGAACTTGTTTCTCTAATGTTCAATATTTTGTTCTGAATATGATAGGAGATTAAATACAAGTGTCACTCTATGTAGAGATTCTCAATTGAATGTGATTTTTAAATGGGGAGAGTCTCTCCAAACCTTTGTGTAAGTCATTTAAGAAAAGGCATTCTTTAACACTATTAAACAATCCCTCCATAGGCACACAAACACAACCCCCACACACACACACAGAGTAGCTGCTGCTGCTACTGATGATTCTGCTGCTTCAGCTATGAAATAGGAGAGACGAAGAATGTATTGCTAAATTAATTTACTCAGTTACAATCTATGTACACAGACTAACTGAAAGTCTTAGAATTCTATCAATAGTCTTTCATCATAGCAGCCATTTTTACCACGACATTAAATATCAAAAGCCTAAATAATTTCAAAACCCACAAAACAGTGATTGTGGTAATATATTATTTATTATTTATTAAAGCTTGTCTGGGGATACAGAAAGCAAAGCTAGCTACAAGCCATAGACCCAGGCAATGGTGATGCTTACCTTTTAATCCCAGCAGTCATAGTAGTTAGCTATAGTGCCAGTCAGTAGTGACACACACCTTTAATCCCAGAACTCAAGAGATAAGCATTTCAAGGTCACACTAAGCAACATGAAACTGATCCAGTCCTAAAAAGAAACAGTCCACTCACAGGTGAATTTAGTATTTGGGAATCACATGCCTTTAATGTCAGAATTTGAGAAATGTAAAAGGAAAAGGCAGCAGTCTAGGTTTGCAGTTTGAGGCCTGACAGAGACAGGACTGTAGTCTGAGGTTTGGGGGAGAGATTTATTCTCCAAACACGCCAAGGAGAGGACAGTCCTTTCAGACTGAGGTAGATGTAAGCACTAGTGGCTGGCTGTTTTGCTTTGCTGATCTTCAGCTTGAGATTTGAACCCCAGTATCCGTCTTATTTTTTATTCACATTACAGATGATTACTAGTCTTGGAGCCTTATACTTGCTCTCTAAGCCAAAAAACTCTACATTTGATTGTTACCAAAGTAGGAGACATCATTCCTGAAAATACAGAGTTGACTCAAAATGACTTCTTTTGTTTGACAACCTGTTGCCATATTTAATGAATGTGTACTATATTATATTCTAAGCACAACATCCTCATTAAATACCTATATAATTTAGTTCAAACGTGTCACCTAAAGGATATATTCCATCATCTCTGCTCTATAAGTAACTTCAAAACAAACAAATACAAATATACAGATACATACCACCATTAGTGTGATCACAGTTTGAGAGATTACATGTAGCCTAACAAGCCTCCACTTAGGCAAGAAGACCAGCTAATTGTCTGACTTTTAAATTTTCCATAAAATATAGTTAAGAACTATCAACAACATCAACATGTTTTTCTCAGTTTGGTTTATTCTAGTACTACATATGATATTTGATATCTAAGTATTCATGAACAAGATCATTATGTACTTGTGTTGTAACATGACTTCTTAAAATGTTTCCTAGCTAGAAAAAAATAATCCTGAGTGAGATAACCCAAATTCCTATTGTAAGTATTCTCTTACATATAGATGTGGCTATCAACAAACATGTTACAATTCATATAACAAAGGAAATTAGCAATAAAGTAATGGTATAAGCAGGAGTAAAAGAATTTTCAAGAAGGAGAAATATAAGGCATAATAATGGACAGATGGGTATGGGGGGAGCCTAGGAGGGGAGGATTAAAAATAGAAGGGGAACTAAGTAGATGGAAATATGGGAAGGAACAATTAACACTAAAGGCAACTTAAGGCATCAAATAGAAACCTACTTCTGTAGAAGCTTCATATATATATGAAAGAAATCTAAATGGAGTCACAAAATCATTGGAGAGACAATTCCCCCACTAGGCAACTTTTAGCACCAAATGAAATCTTTAGCATCAGAAATGGACTAAATTTTGTTGAGTCATTAGCTAAAGACGCCCCATGGAAATCCCCAAACATTATCCTCTTATCGATAAAGTTATTGCTTGATCTCCACAGACTGATGGTAAGGGCCTATTGCTGATAACAATACTTGCATATCACATTGACCATGGAGAAGTTCAGCTTATGCCTGACTATATCCTATACCCCTACTAACTAATGTTCACACTAATGCTCATAGTACTGGAAGGTATGCCACACACTACCAGAGCAGGAAGGGAGTCAACCCACCTACAAACCCTGAAATCTACAATGGTGGCCTGCCTGCATGAAATGATAGGACAACAATGGCACAAACATTGTAGGAGGCACCAACTGCTCTATGATTGGATTTATGGCCTACTCCATGAGATGGAATTTGTGTCTGACACTGATCATGTAGCCAAGAAACTGAGAATAGATAGGTCCTATGACACTGAAAAACCAAATACTATTGTTCTGCTAAAGGAACACAGCAATAATGACTCTTAACAATATTCTGTTATACCCATAGATCAATGCCTCACTCGGCCAGGATCAGAGAGGCTTCTGCTTGCAGTAGATAGGATCTAACACAGAGATCCACAATTTGAAACTGTAGATAGAAAGAGATTTTAGATCACTCAGTCCTAAATGGAATGTCATCTTCATACTCTTTCTCTCAGGGATCAGAGAGCTATGTGGAAGAAAAGACAGAAATATTGTAAGAGCTGCAGTGAACCAATGACAACAATGAGGTAGTACCTTCCAGAAACATAGGACTTAACACATATTTACCTCAGAGACAGAGGCAGCAGGTATAGGACCTACACAGGTTCAAGCACATAGGGTCTAGTGCTGAGATAGAAGTAGACATTCGCCTGAATCCCTAACCAAGAAGTTATCTCCAATTGACAGCTGCTGACAAAGGATAAATTAGTTTTTTGCTGTGAAAAAATATTAGCCACACCAAAGGGTAGTGTCAGTGCTCATCAGTAGATGACAAACATAAAAATTAATTCAAAGGTATTTTTGTAGACTTTTAAAAAATCTCATATGGCTTTGCTTGGACATTTTTTTGTCTTACTGGCCTTTTGCTTGTATATTATGGCTTCGGATTTGGAGTTTTTATGGAATTTTCCTTAAGGGTATATATGTTTCTGGTTTTTGTACTTTTTCTTTTTATTATGGTTTGTTTATATTGTTATCCTGTTAATTTACAGGAGAGAATGAAAGAAAGGTTATGAAGTTGGGTGAGTGGGAGCTGAGGAGGATCTGGGAGCAGTTGGGGGAACTGTATTAAGAATATATTGCATGAAAAATTTAAATTATATATAAAACCACTAAAGTAAAGGATCAAAAACTTCCTAAGCTCTGTATTAATACTAGTCACTCTCATTTTGGAAGTCAATTATTTTATTACTCCCTATTTAATATTAACTTTCACTTTATCTTTGCTCCTGAATACCATGTCATTTAGTGTTCCCAGATCCCTATTTTTGAGTTAGACAACTGCATATTTCAACAACTGTCACCACTAAAAAACAATGGAATCTTGAAATTCGCAGGTAAATGGATAGCACTGGAAGAAACCATTCTGAGTGAGGTAACCCAGTCACAAAAAGACAAACATGGTATGTACTCACTCATATGTGGATTTTAGACATGGATCAGGATAGTGCCGGTCTGGGCTTCCACTGACAGAGAGTCTGGGAAACAGGAAAGAACCTAAAAGATATGCATGGTACCCAAGAGAAGAGACATGAAGCAAGATCCTCTGAACAGGTGGGGAATACAGCGAGGGGTGGTGGAGAGTGGGAGCTGGGAAATAGAGAGGGGGAGAAGAGGAAGAGAGAGTAGGTCATGGGGGAACAGGAAGGTTGAGTGGGGGGTAAAATAGGGGGAAGAGGGAATCATAGGTTAGAAGACAGATCAGGCACCAGTGTGACCTCTAGTGATCTAAAGGGATGACACCAATTGGCAAGCTAAGCAATAGCTTAGCTCAATGCCCTCAAATGCCCATTCCTGATAATGAACTTGATGTCTATAACCATCCTGGAGCCTTCACCCAGGGACTGATGGAAGCAGAGGCAAACACCCACGGTTAAACGCTGAACTGAACCCAAGGAACCCAGTGACAGAGAGAGAGGAGCTATGAGCAAATTGGCAAAGAATGGGCTGGCAATACCAGCAGAGACAGCAGATCTGAACAGGGGAGAGCTCTTGGACCCCAGACCGACAGCTGGGAGGCCAGCATGGGACTGATCCAGACCCCCAGAATGTGAGAGTCAGTGAGGAAGTCTGGGCAACCTATGGAGCCCTGAGCAGTGGATCAGTGTTTATCCCTGGAATACAAACAGATATCATCATGTCCATGACACAAAGAGGGATGCTCTCTCAGCCTGGACTCTTAGGGGAGTGCCTGGCCCCTACCCTGAGTGAAATGACAGACTCTAGATATCCCCTATGTGGAAGGAATTGGCAATAGGGTGGGAGGCTGGGAGGATAGATCATGGGGGGTTGCAGGAGGAGGGGAGGGAGAGGGAACTGGGATTAACATGTAAAACAAGCTATTTAAAATTAAAATAATAAAAAAATCTAAAAAAAGCAACTGTTTTGGAAGAGGGGCGGTATTCAATTTGCAAAATGGAGACATCTTGTCTTCATTTTAGTTAATTGTTATGACTTTGATTTAAATGCCTGAGGTATTCCTTTGCTTCATACAGTGAGATGCAGCACTTCACTACATCCTGACTCTCTGAGAAGAGGCTCTTACACACCAGATCAATCATTTGTCTGGCTGAATTGATCAGAGCTTCTCACCAAACCCTAGATCCATATTAGCACAAGTCTTTAACTACATATGAAGCAAGCAAGTCTTCGATAATGTCTAGCTTTTATCTTGTCTTTTATTTTTCATCCTTCCTTTGAGGCATATTTAGGAGGCTTTTCGGGAAAATTGTAGACTTTGATAATAAGAATTCCATTTAATATTGTCCCTCAATATTTTTAACAGGGAAATAGTATTTCGGCCTTTGTATATTTGCTTAGCAGAAAGACTATTTAACAATCATGAAGCCAACCAGACATGTGTGCAGTGGAGTATTCAGTATCTGGCAAAATGGTTTCCTTTTTAAAATTCATGACACCATACACTGGTTTGTCAAGTCTGGCTCAATAGGAGAAGTTGCTTTCTTTGTACGAATTAATTGGAAACTGGTTCTATTGGAGAAAAGAATCATTCTAAATCTCTTTATGAAGAAATTATTTTCTTGGACATGATTTTAAATTCCCGAAAGGAAATGACTTCTCTTGATAAAGGAAATGAACTACTTCCCCAAATTTGTGGAAACCAGACCAATGTTCCTCCATTATCATGTCAAGTGCTAGCATGGAAGCAATTTTCATTGGCACGAATAATCTATGAACAAATGAACACAGCGTAATGAGTATTGAGTCTATAAGCAGATGAGCTCATGTTTTCCCAACATGCATTTTATTTGAAAGAAAAAGAATGCTTTTCCAAATATAGATAAAGAAGCATAAGAGAAAACATACAGCCTTGTTGAAATACAATAAAATGTATGACAGAAAGCTGCAGTATTGGAAAACCTCCACGAGTATGTGTGTCTTTGCTATCAACAATCACGTATCAATAAGCTTCATGTTTCTTTTGACAAGGTCGTCAGCAATATCACCACCACATATATAGTCAACTTATATTCTCTTTTCATCAGAATTGCCACAAATCCATCCCAGAGTGTGTGTGTGGCGGAGGAAGGTGGTTTTCAATTCGAGCTCACTGTTCATGAAACCTGTAATAATCCTCATATCCTTTGTTACAAAGAAAATTGCATTTTCTTATGTGTTTCAGAGTAAGCACACATCTTGTAAAAAATAAAAATCAAGTACTTCAGAATGTTCAATAAGGATGTACTCAAAAAATTCCAGCTGGTTAAATTTAGGTTACTAAACAAAGTCCAATCTAAGATAGTCTTTGGCTTTAGGCCCACAGCACTTTTATTTGATTGTAAATTGGACATATTTTCATTCACTTTAGAATTTGCCTTTCTATGCTTTGTTCCCTTAAGAGACTCAGCAGGCTCTGATTAGCATATGGGGACTAGGAGCCACTCCCTGCCTTCTGATGGCAACTGTGCCATTTCCAGTCAGTTAAGTACTGGTGTCTCTGCAATTTAAACTGAGATTTTCTATGGATAATTCTGACTAGAAGGTAAACGCTTCTTGTTTTAATACATCAATCTTACTGAAACATCATTTACACATAGACAAATGTGCCCATTTTAAATGCAGCGAGTTGTTATAAATACCATCATAATCAGAGTACAGAGTATTTCTATCACCTGATGAAGTTCTCATCTTTCACTTGGCATCAGTCATGGTGACTGATCTGTTCCCTGTAGCCATGGGTCCAGGCTCTAATTCCTTTGTAGTGCATAACTTTTTTATACAGGAAAGTGTCTGTGAAACTCATTCATGTTGCCTGGTGCATTAGGAGCTCACTCTTCTAATTGTCTAAGAATATTATATCATTTGTATATACCATGAGTTGCTTACCTATTTGTCAGTAAACTTGGTTGTTTCTAGTTTGAGATTATTGTAGAAAGAGCTGATATAAATGTTCATGTGCTAGTCTTTGTGTTAACAAACATTTTAATTTCTTTTGAATAAGTACATATTTTGTTGAATTTATTTATTTTGATTTTATTTCCTGGAACTATTGTAAATGGTGGGGGTTTTTAGGCTTTCATTTTCTAGAATATAACATGCAATGTGTATTTGCATCTTATGATCTTAGTAAATTTGCATGTCAGCTCTAGAAGAGCTTTGTTTAATTTTTCAGAACTTTCTCCATAAATGAGTTTATTATCCATGAAAAGAGAACATTTATTATTCCTTTCATAGTCTATATGTCTTATTTTTCTCCTATCATTGCATTGATGAAAAATTGTTTCAGTATTAATAGAGATTTTGCCAAAGGCAATGCCTGTTTTATTCTTAAATAAAAAGGGGTAAGTCAACATTTTATCTTTAAATGATATGTTGCAAGTGGGTGTCTTTTATTTGACTAAGATACTGTTCTTTTGGATCATGATATATTACGTGTTTAATTTTACCTATTAAGATGATTGAATATGTTTTAGTGTTATAATTTGATTATATATACTGATTAATGTCTGTGGCTTAGTCTTCTAATATGGTTAGAGAGTAATATTTATACTATTATTTTAACAGTATTTGGCTTTATGTCAAGTTTGGGATTATTAAAACATTTTTGCAACCACAAAGAAGTGTACAACAGATTTTTATGAAGTGGTAACTACTGTTAAATTTCTAGACCAATGCTAACAATCACCTACATATAGACACCTTTATCAAAAAATTAATAAACACAGACAGATTAGCTCACATCTAAAATTCCAGCATATGAGAGGCTGAGTCAGGAAAATTGAGATGAATTCAAGGACCCCTGATCAAAAGAGCAAAACCTTGTCTCAAAAAGCAAATGATAAATAGATAATAAAAATTCTTGTTAATATAAGCTAAAATGATAGATAGATAGATAGATAGATAGATAATCTATTATATATTTCCAAAAGGGTAGTATAAAGAGTTTCCCAAGATGAAAAAATACAAAATGTATGAAGAAGTAACTTGCATAGTGTAATATTTATATGTATCAAACATCACACTATATCTTCTGAGAATATGTACAATTACTGTGTAACAATTAAGGCATCTTAAAGGTCTATGTTGTTATGGTATCTTAAGACACCTACAAGAACTTTGCTAAGAAATACTACTCAAAATCATTTTCAAGATACTTTCCAGTTTCTTAGAATTTTCTCACTTGGAAATTAGTAAAAATATAATATTTATGGATTTTTGCTGTGTAATGTTTCCACAAGCCTTTAAAGGACACTAAATTGTGCTATTAAACTCAAGAAGGGAAAAAGGATCATGAAAACAACTATGGCTGTATTTCTTCAGGGAAAAATTTTGTCAAGTTGAAATCCTCAACCTTAGTATGATTTCATAGATATCAATGCCAGAAAGAGCAATGACATTGAGTAATATTTAAAGTACCAAACCAAGCCTGACTGAAACATTAGAAATACAGGAAAAATGGTACATGCACCACTCAGAAAAAAAGAGCTAACAGGAAGAAAAAAATGTTCTTGGGGTAGGTTTGGTTTTGTTTTTTAAGTTGAAATGCACTTGCTGGTGTTTTTGAAGGAGCAGTCACATAGCAGACCTGTTTAAGCTGATAAAACAGGGCTTAGTGTTTTGTAAACAAAAAAAAATGCAACACCCCCTGTGATTAATTGGCAGAGTCTGATTCCAGGATGATTGGCTCTAATATACATGGAGACAGATACATGGTTACAGAAAATTATAAAACAAAAATGGAAGGCAGAAGAAGTTTGGGGTCATTGTTTTGTCATTTACAGAACTACAGTTCCCCTGTAGCTTAAAGAAAAACTTTGTTTCTAATCAGTACCCTGTGCCTGGAAAATGAAAGAAAAATCAATTTAGTACTTACTTTATTTAGTGCAGTGATACTTCACATTTTATGATGTGTTTAGAGAGGCATTATCCTGTTTGACCTTCATAACCAGCACTGAGACAATGAATACTAGTGGCATTTGACAAACAAAGAAACTAAAATCAATGAGGATGATAAAATAATGTAATTGTTACTTCTTTTGTTATAACAACAAAAATAAGACCGCCATTTTTACTTGTCCATCTGTTAGATGGCAGAGAATTATGCTAAACACTTTAATATATCATCCAATTATAATTAGAATTTTGTAAGATTATATATATATATAAGATTATATATTATATATATATATATATACTGTTGGCCCCATGTTACCAGAGAGGGATAATGAAGATTGAACTGGTTTAATAATTTGTCTAAAATCACAAGCTGATAATATATACATACAACTTAAAATTAAAATTAATGCCTAAATTTTCTCAATGGGTTCCTCAATTCTTTATCTTAAAATTACATTTGAATATATTTTATAAATATGTATCTTTACATGATACTTACACAGCTACATAATTCAAGTATTATCAGCATGATTTTATCCATTTTTAATTTTATAAGATTCAATTTAATATCTAGGTAGGCTGGAAACATGTAAACAGATTTACTGTTTTTCACTTTTATAATCTAAGGCCATTTGCCATTTGAAACATAAACATATTTGCTAATGAATCTAAAATTTTACAAACATGAATATCACACCAGAGATCCAGAATAAGCAAGTTATATTATGTCCTCAAAATCTGATGAATAACAAATGCTTACTGGGTATGGTAACACTGAACATTGCTGTGCATGTCTATAATCCTAGCATTTAAGAAGCAGAGGTAAAAGGACCATGAGTTCAAGTCCAACTTCAGCTATATAATGATCTTATAAAATAAATTCTTTGTGTGCTCATGTGCACACAATTGAAGCCCTAATTTCCAGTATGACAGTGTTTGGAAATGGGACCCTTGGGAGGTAATTTGGAGATTAGCATGCATCCTCACAACAATAATATTGTTGCCCTAGGGAGTTTTGGGGGAGTTTACATCCATTATCTCCTTCTCTTATGGGGACTTCATAAGATGATGACTTTGTGAAAACCAGCAAGAGGGCCCTAGCCAGTAGACAGCATGCAGATAACCTGACCTTCAACTTTCCAACTTTCAAAACTATGTGACAAATAAACAGCCCAATCACCAGACATGAAATAGAATTATGAAAACCTTGCAAGAGCTATTACCTAAGCAAACATGTAAAGGATAAAAAAGAAAACTAACTGAAAAGGAGATAAAACATACCAGTTCAGAAAGACACACAGCCCAGAAAACTTTCACAGCATCTTCACAAACTACCACCCTTTGGAAGCTAGAAGAATAACTTTCTCTTCTAATGAACTTTACTCATTCACTTGCGTTCTGCCTAATTAAGCTCTTCCATCATTCTATTTGCTCAGCTTCCAATGCTCATGCTACCAATTCAAACTCTTACTAGAGGCTAAAATAATTCAATATTATTATATTTAGAACAAGAGTTTTTCAAGTTAAATGAAAAATACTACATGATAAACTGGAAATATATTTTTAAGTGTCTGAGGCTTTCATTCAGATGTCTTGTTAATAATAAAAAATGACCTTTGACTGTAATAATTGGTATATCAAATTTAGCAGAAATTTAAACATAAAAATACGTAAATTACTTCTTTCTTGTGTTTAGTAAATTGGAAGACACATGTATTAAAGAAAAAGGCAGCTCTTTGAACATTTTAGACCCCACTGAGACAAACTCAAACCTCAAATGCACCTGTCTCGCACTGTCATAAGACTGTGGTCTTGCATATCTTTACAAATTTTCCTGAGACACTCTTTCAGCTGAAATAAATAAGTGCACTTTTCATAAGTCAGTAATAAGAAAATGTAGAAAACTAAGACAAGTTCTGTAAGTGCTGGATGTAAGGGTCTTCCTCTGCCTCATATCCATTCTGTCTGCTGAGTCAGGAAACACACAGAATAGCCAGGCTTTCGATTAAGCTTTGACTTGGACTGAGATTTGTAACTGGTCACAGTGATGAGAATAAACCACTGCAGATTTCTTGGTCCTCTACATCAACCACTCTGAGGGTCAGGGACTAGTGTGGAAGAAGAGGCAGAAAGACTGTCAGAGTCTGAGGATGGGGAGGAGCATTACAATACACTGTCTTCTGGATATGAAACAGTCATTCTAATTATCCATTCACAGCCACTATGATCATCTACACAAGGCATACATGCACGTGCAGGAGCACTCATGAGCATGCCTGCTCACACACCACACACACACACACAAACACACACACACACACACAGACACACACACACAAACACACACACACACAGACACACACACACCCTATGAAAGTAGGAAAAGGACTAGGAAACCAGTTAGGAAGAAGGAGGACATCAGGAGTTGGGTTGGGGAATAAGAGAAGGAAACAAGGGTAGATATATTCATAAGACATTGCATATAAACATAAAATTGTGGAAAAAACAAATTGAAAACTGAAGAGTTGACCTTGAAGGAAGAAAAGGCCCCCGAGTTACAGTAGCTCCACAATCTTAGTTTTTGACATGGTAAGGATTTCTTGCTCTTATAAGTAGTTAATGTATGCCAGCCCCTAAGTCTTCAATTGGGATTCTGCATCTTCTGTTTTCTATCATGAGTACAAGCACACACAGAAAGCAGGCCTGCCTGATTTCTCATCCAAACCAGACCCTTCACTGCCAAGAGAGAATGACAGAGGTCTCTTCTACGTAATACCAGGTGAGGTAGTAAAAGTTCTCTATACAATGAGATGGCTAGGAATCATAAATGAATAAACACGGGCAACTGAATTAGGTAGAGGCAGTACAGCAGCAATGAGGGTGACGATGATGATTCTACAGATATTGATAATAATGTGAAAATAATACAATAACAGTTCCAAAACTAGCAGCAGATATTTGTATTTATGACTTCTTTCTAGTAAGGAAAAAATTTCTACTTTGCATTTAACAGAAAAATTTTGCCTCTACTAGGATATTAATATCCTTAAAGTTGAAAAAATAAGTTATAATTTAAAACCAATAAGATAGAATGATTGGAAATGAACATTTCTGACTATTTTTGATTATCACATGCTTCCAATTATCTGTAGGAAAAGATGTCACCTTAAAATTATGAAAATCACTATGTTTAATTATAATATATATTATTATAGCTATAAAATACTAATGGCCTAACATAATATTTCAGCTAAAGTCTTAGTTTTAAGAGAAGGAACTAAACTGGAGAAACAGTGATTGTCTGCAACAGTTTTTTTAAAAATAGTACAGCACACTCCCCATTATCTGAAAGTGAAATAGCATTCAGAAGTTTGGAAGAGATTCCTTAGACACCAAACTTTATTATTTTGTTAATTTAGTTACAAAAAGAAGTGTGAAATACCACTACCATAGTATCTATAATATGTGCCATAAATGTACACTATATTTTACCCCTTCTACTTTTAGCCAGCCGACAACTATAAATTATCCATTATAAGTAAAACTTCAGAATAGTCTAAAGGAAACAAAATTTTAAAAAATGGTCTTGAGTTCAGAGCCAAAATTCCTTCCTGCCAGTTATATTTCTCTTTCAAGTTTTCTTTCTCCTCACTTTTTGATGTTTTTAATGGGCACATACTATCAAAAATCACAAATGATTATTAAAAGATGAAGAAAACCAGGACAAAGTAACCAAACAGTGATTCTTGTAACTTTGCTCCTGTTCTCACGTCATGAACTTAGCAAATAAACAATATGCTTTATCAGAAGACTTAGGCAATTGCTACCCAAACAAAAATAACATTAGTGACTATAGCCTTATCAAGCCTAGTGTCCTCTTTCATTGTTCCCTTTCATCAAACTTTGTCTGGGGATTGGCATCTTTATCCCTCTCTTCCAAGTCCTGTGCATCCTTAATATCCAGACATGTGACCACCATTTTGCTATGCTAGTTGTTCTTTCTCCCACTAACCTTTGCTTTAGCCACGTCTATGTGCTCAACACAATCTGGCACACTTCATCTTCTAGCTGTAGTACTCGACTCACCCTCAGTCAAGCCTTCAGCTTATATATCTCTTAAGAATCGGCACATAGTGTTTAAGAGCTACTTCAGGCATGGAGTAATGGCATATTCACAGAAGATTCTATCTCAATGACAAACCCAAAGGGACTTTGGTTTCAAAAGTACACTTTTAGAAAATAAGCTTCTCTCAAACAGAAATAAGCTCATCTTAAAAGAAAGCAGGTCAATTGTCTTCAAATATGAAATATCTTGAAAGTCAGAGTCAAGAGCAAAAGCAATCAGAGCTGACGCTTCTGAAATCCTGGGACCCAAAGTTTAGGCTTAGTAAAGGAAATGTAGTATACAAATTGATTACCAGGCACTATTTTGAATAAAAAGACTGAAATCAGATATCAGGACTGATGCTTCCGACTGAGTTACCCAAAGGTAAACTGGTGTGATCATTGCCATATCAACTGTGTGGCTTGATTGCCGCATAACTGAAGTGAAGTTGAGTTTTTTGTTTTTCATTTTTTGCTAACTCATCATTTATTTCAGTAAACATGAGACAAAGTTGGGAGCCCTTGAAGGGCTCAAAGTAGTAGATGAAGGCTATGATTCAAATTTTCTAGTCACAGTTCACCTTCTATACAGTTTTTGACACATAATCTGAAAATTACTGACTTTTAGCAGTAAATTGAACCCAGAAAGTGCCCACCTACTGGGTGGTGTTACAGCGCACAAACACTTTCAATGAAAATGCCACTTCAAATTAAATCTCTGATTCTTATTTGCTTTTCTGGTGTTTTTGCCTCTTTAATTAACGGTTTCAGAGAATTTTCTTTTTGAGTCTGTCTTCCTTGTGTTCCCCTGAGGCTACATAATTAGAGCATTCAGTACTTCCTCATCAAAATAGAAACTAAGAAAACCTTGCTCAGTTTCAGTGTAAAAGTTTGAAACTTGGAACTAGGTTGATGCAAGTTTTCCAGAGGTAGACAAACCTTTCAGCAAGTTTTGTGAAAATCTGGGATGAATTCAAAGTCAGCCTGAGCCAATTAGTTTTTTTGGCAGAGAACATTGCAGCATATGACGGTTGTGTCTGTGTGAGATGGCTTTATATAAAAATGGGTGACTTTGGATGGATTTGGCTTTGAACATGTTGGCTCCTTTTACCTAGAGGCATAAAATGAGATTCAAGCTCATAGAATCCTATCCTCTCAGGTTTCTTCCAAACAGATTTGTCTGCTGCCATTTCCTTTCCAAGCCAGAATAGTTCTTCATTCAGTACTGAATGTTTTTCCCAGTTTCTGTTAACACTGGCACTTATTTTCACCTTAGGAATGTGTATCAGTTAATGATATTAAACAAAAGGGGATAAGCTCCAAATGATAAGTGCCAGAGGATAGTCTTTTCTTCTCTAGTCCCAGCATCTAACACAGTGGTTCTCAACCACTATGAGGAATTGTATATCAGATATTTAAATTGCAATTCACAACAGCAACAAATTACAGGTATGAAGTATTAACAAAATAATTTATGGCTGGTGGTCACCACAACACAAGGAACTGTATTAAAAGGTTTCAGCATTAGGAAGACTGAGGACTATTGATCTAACATAAGCAGTGCTCGTGAAGAAGTTTTTTGCATGAATAAATAAGTTCCGATAGCTCTAAAAATATTGTAGAGCAACAAAGTTTCTGTGGAGTAGAGGGAAATTCCCCAATATCAGCTCAACTTTCTTAGGCTTCCTGATGCTACACTTGTTTGCACTTCTTCCTTCAACTATTCAATTTGTCAGATAATCACAAGATTAAGCAAGGATGTCTAGGCTACCACCACGCATATTTTTGCTTAAACATAACAATAGTGGTAGTAAGGGTACACAACAACACAACAGCTGAGACAATTCTTAGAATAACTGCAGGATTTGGGGTAAAATCATTGGAAAATAATTGCAAACTGTGACAGTGCTTTTATTTTGTCTCATAACTTGACAAAAGGCTAGTGGAAACCTTGTATTATATGTGACTATTTCAAGGTCAAGAAGATAAGACATTACCCAGTACCACTCAGGTGATTAGGAGCAAATAGGTATGTGAACCAGGTCATGTGTCTCTAAGTTAAATATCATTTTCACCCCACCACAGGCAAAACCTTTCTTCCCTTATTCTTTTACCTGTATCTCAAAGACACCAAAAAATTATGTGTAACTGAATGCCAAATGGATCTCTGAAATCCAGGAAAATAACTAAACCCACAAATAAAATTTCAGGATAAAAAAATCACTTGCCTCTGCAAAATTTTTATGTTTTGTTTTTTGTTTTGGAAGAGAGTGTATGTTCAACAGAACATGTACTTAACCTATGTTCATCCAAGTAACACAAAAGGCACAAAACTGGTTGATATGTAACTTGATTTTGCTCAAAACTAGAGGCACAAAGATACCTATGCCCCACCATCCCAGTGCCCATCAGTATCTGCTCTGAAATATGCCAAGTATAAAATAACAACTACTGAATATCATCCAATTATATATTCCATACCTACATACTCAATCATTCACCATTCAAAAATATTAGGGGGAAATGTATATGCACTAAATTTCCTCTTTTATGTCCTAAAGAATTGTATGTTATTGGGCTCCACTGACTACCCCATTAAGCTCTCATTATAGGAATCTCCAAGCATACTGAATGTTTATGAAACTATCAGTTATAGAATTGCATTTGCTTAGGTCCCATATTAGTTGCTGTTTTCATTGCTGTGACCAGATCCTATCACAGAAACAACTTAAGGGAGAAGGAGTTCATTGTGGCTCACAGGTTAAGACAATGCAGTCCATCCTAGCAAGGAAACCACAAGTCACATTGCTTCTGCAGTGAGGAAATATGAGAGTAGTCCAGAAGGACAGATTGTTAATATTAAAGCCCATCCACAGTAAGCCCCTTCTTCCAGATAAATTCCATCTCACAAAGTTTCCATAACAGTTTCCAAAAAGCTCCACCTACTGGGAGAACAAAGTGTTCAAATATGTCAGCAGGGCATTTCATTCTAAAACTATATGGGTCTAGAAGTTTATCCAGATGTTCTAAAAGGTAGATAATTACCAAGTGAATCTTTTGTACAGCACTTACCATAGTGAGCAGACAGGTACCGCCATAAATGAGACAGACTCTGACCTTCTGCCATGAAACTTAGATTCCACTTTTTTCTTCCCAAGTCTCTTTCTTCTCTACCTTTAACCAAGCTTCATGTATGCCAAACATGAATGTATGCACTATTTGCTTTTTTTTCTTCCTCTGTTCTTCACAATAGCACTTCATTTTAAATCACTTTTAGATATGCCCAGTCTTTATTCTCCTACATACAGTGTTGCATAGTTTTCCACTGTATTTGTTATATATTTAAGTTACATCAGAAGTGTCCAACCCTTTGACATCACTATTTGGCACTATCTACAATTGGTTGGGCCACATATATTGCTATCCTGGGATACATATGAGTCCCACAAATTGCAGGATGGGCATACTGGAGTGTAGATTATCCATCTTAGTTTATATTTCTCTGCTGACATACTTTATCATATTATTCATTATATATATGTATATATATATTCAACAATGTCCTAAAATATTTATAGCTGCCCTTCTTAGTTCTGCTTATGTCCAAATTATTATAAAATCAATTTATGTCAATTATTTTTTAATAGAGATCAGGTTGTTTCTTGAATTTTATGTTTATATACTGAAAATTATGAATACAAGTTGTAAAAACTAGGTTTTTCCTTTGGCTTAATCCAAACTGCCATCCTGCTTCCTCACAGAGGTAAGGAGGTCATCATCCTGCACAGATCTTTCAACTTACAGGTGTTAGGCTGTGTGTGTGTGTATGTGTTTGTGTGTGTGTGTGTGTGTGTGTGTGTGTGTGTGTGTGTGTGTTTATGCCAACTCTGCCAGCCATTCTAACACAATACTTCAGATCTTCGGATTTCAGAGTTGAGCTACTTATAGTATCTCTCATCTAATCTTATAGCTGCTTTTCTGACCCAAAGTCTATTCTCTAATAGATAGAAGCTTTCTGATTTCAGAGTCTCCCATAGATATGGGCATGATTGCAAGCAAAAAGCATCAAACTAGCAAATCTTCCTTTTTGTCCACAGCCAGTTTTACCTACCTCTGTCATTATCTTCTGCCTGTGCATCTTTGACATATATGGATGATATAAATACACACAGGCATAGTTGCCTAGTTTCTAGACTTTAGCATTTCTATGTGAAGGTGATTATCACAACCAAAATACTCTATGGTTACTCAAATATACACATTTTAGTTGAGAAATAACTTTTTCCGACCAAGCAACCAGGAGCCTGCAGAGAGAGCTGCTTTTCCACCCAAACCCAGGGCAGAGGTCAGAGGTGAGTACCGGGTCCCCATCTTAGACCCGATTTCCTCCCTCTCACACTCTCTCGGATCCCCCGGCTTGGGGACAGCAGCCAGGTCAACCCCCCCTGAAGGACTACCAAGCACCCAGGAGCCTGCAGAGAGAGCTTGGCCACTTCTGCCCACACTCAGGGCAGAGGTCAAAGCCAGGTAAACTCCCCCGATGGACGACCAAGCAACCAGGACCCTGAGGAAAGAGCTGCTCTACTTCCATCCAAAACAAGGGCAGAGGGCAGAGAGCAGAGGCCAGAGAGTATTGGATTTGCTTGCACCCACCTAAAGGGAACCCTTGTAGCCTACCCACCAGGAGAGGAAGAAACTCTTTCTCTACCCACTGGAAAAAGTGATGGGGTAAAGGCAATATAAGAACACACTCAGCAACAGAAAAACAAATATGACACAACCAGAGTCTAGAGATTCTACACCAGTAAGACCTAAACACCCCAATGTGGAGAAAGCAGAAGGGAATGATCTTAAAAACACCTTCATGAAAATGATAGAGGCCCTCAAAGAGGATGTGAGAAAACTCCTCAAAGAAATGGAAGAAAAAACAAACCAAAAAATGCAAGAAATAGAAGAAAAAACTAACCAAAAATTCCAAAAAATGGAAGAAAGGGAGGAAAACATGAAGCAAAAATTACAAAACAATTCAAACAATGCAAGGACTGAAAGCTGACATGGAGACAATAAAAAAACACAGTCTGAAGGAATGCTGGAAATCCAAAAACTGGGGAAATGTTCTGGTACTACAGATGCAAGCATAATAAATATAATACAAGAGATGGAAGAGAGAACCTCAGGTGTTGAAGACACACTAGGAGAAATAGATTCATCGACAAAAGAAAATCTTAAGTACAACAAATCCCTAACACAAAATATCCAGGAAATATGGGACACCGTGGAAAGACCAAACCTAAGAATAATAGGTATAGAAGAAACCCAACTCAAAAGGACAGAAAAATATTCAACAAAATCATAGAAGAAAACTTTCCCAACCTAAAGAAAGACATGCCAATGAAGGTACTAGAAGCTTACAGAACACCAAATAGAGTGGACAACAAAAAAAAAGTTCCCTTGCCACATAATAATCAAGATGCCAAGCATACAAAATAAAGAAAGAATACTTAGAAAAGCTAAGGAAAAATGTCAAATAACATATAAAGGCAACCCTATCAGAATTACACCTGATTTCTCCATGGAAATTCTGAAAGCCAGAAGGTCCTGGATAGATATCTATCAACACTATGAGACCAGGGATGCCAGCCCAGACTACTACACCCAGCAAAGCTTTCAATCACTATAGATGGATAAAACAAAATATTCCATGACAAAATCAGATTTAAACAACACGTATCCACTAACCCAGCCCTACAGAAAGTTCTGGAAGGAAAACTCCAGTCCAAAGGTGTTAACTACAATCAGAAAAACATAGGAAATAGATAGTCCCACTTTACCAATACCCAAAAGAGAAAAGGGGTGGAAATCCACATATATTTCCACCAAAAACAACCATTCCAAAACAAACAAGAACCAGCAACTAAAGGTCATTAATATCCCTCTGTATTAATGGTCTTAATTTGCCTATAAAAAGGCATAGGCTGACAGAATGGATTCAAAGACAGAACCCATCCTTCTGCTGCATACAAGAAACACACTTCAGCCTCAAAGACAGATATTACCTCAGAGTTAAGGGTTGGGAAAAGATTTTCCAATCAAATGGCCTCAAGAAACAAACAGGGATAGCAATCCTAATATCTAACAAACTAGACATTAAAATGAAATCAATCAAAAGAGATGAAGGAGGTCATTTCATATTCATCACAGGAAAAATCCACTAAGATGAAGTCTTGATTCTGAACATCTATGCCCCAAATAAAAAGGCATCCACGTTCGTAAAGGAAACATTACTAAAACCCAAACCATAAATAAAACCTCACACAGTAATAGTGGGAGACTTCAACACCACATTGTCACCACTAGACAGGACTGAAAGACAGAAACTTAACAATGAAACAAAGGAACTAATAGAGGTTATGACCCAATTGTATTTGACAGACATCTATAGAACATTCCATCCATACACAAAAGAATATACCTTCTTCTCAGCGCCATATGGAACCTTCTCAAAAATTGACCACATACTTGGCAACATAGCAAACCTCAACAGATACAAAAAAATGTTTGAATAACTCCATGTATCTTGTCAGTACACCATGCTTTAAAGTTAGAGTTCAACAACAACATAAACTGCAGGAACCCTACAAACTCAGGGAAATTGAATAATGCACTATTGCACCAAGCCTGGGTCAAAGAAGAAATATAAAAAAGAAATTAAAGACTTACTAGAATTCAATGAGAATGAAGACACAATATATCTAAACTTATGGGACACTTTGAAAGCAGTGCTAAGAGGAAAGTTCATAGCACTAAGTGCTCACATGAAGAAACTGGAGAATAGTTACACTAGAGAACTAACATCATAGCTGAAAGCTCTAGAACACAAAGAAGTAAACTAGCCCAGGAGGAATAGACGCCAGGAAATAATAAAATTGAGGGCTGAAATCAATAAAACATAAACTAGGAAAACAATACAAAGAATCAATGTAACAAAGAGTTGGTTCTTTGAGAAAATCAACAAGATAGACAAACCTTTATCCAAACTCACCAAACGGCAGAATGCAAACATGCAAATTAACAAAATCAGAAATGAAAAGGGGAACATAACAACGGACACTGAGGAAATCCAGAGAAACATCAGGTCATACTTTGAAAACCTGTACTCAACAAAATTCGAAAATTTAGAGGAAATGGACGCCTTCCTGGATAGATATCACCTGTTAAAATTGAATCAAGATCAGATAAGCAATTTAAATAGACCTATAACCCCTATGGAAATAGGAGCAGTCATCAAAAGTCTCCCAACCATAAAAGCCCAGGGCCAGATAGCTTCAGTGCAGAATTCTACCAGAAATTCAAAGAAGAGCTTATACCAATCTCCTCAAAATATTCCATGCAATAGAAGCAGAAGGGTCTTTGCAAAACTCTTTTTATGAGGCTTCAATAACATTGATACCTAAGCCACACAAAGACACAACTAAGAAAGAGAACTTCAGACCAATTTCTCTCATGAACATTGATGCAAAAATACTCAATAAAATACTGGCAAATCGGGTCCAAGTACACATCAGAAAACTCATCCACCATGATCAAGTAGGCTTCATTCCAGGGATTCAGAGTTGGTTCAACATACGAAAATCTATCAATGTAATCCACCATATAAACAAGCTGAGGAACAAAAACCACATGATCATCTCACTAGATGCTGAAAAAGCTTTTGACAAAATCCAACACCCCTCCATGGTAAAGGTCTTGGAGAGATCTGGGATAACAGGAACATACCTAAACATGATAAAAGCTATATACAGCAAACCAACAGCCAACATCAAACTAAATGGACAGAAACTCAAGTCAATTCGGCTAATATCAGGAACAAGACAATGCTGTACCCTCTCCCCATACCTCTTTAATATTGTGCTCGAAGTTATAGCTAGAGCACTAATACAACAAAAGGAGATCAAGGAGATACGAATTGGAAAGGAAGAGATCAAACTTTCACTATTTGCAGATGATATGATAGTTTACATAAGTGGCCCAAAGACCTCCACCAGGGAACTCTTATAGCTGATTAACACCTTCAGCAAAGTGACAGGATACAAGATCAACTAAAAAACATCAGTAGCCCTACTATATACAGAAGATAAGAGGGCTGAGAAAGAAATCAAAGAAACATCACCATTTACAATTGCCACACACAAGATAAAATACCTTGGGGTAATGCTAACCAAACAAGTGAAAGACCTGTATAGCAAGAACTTTGAGTCTTTAAAGAAAGAAATTAAAGAAGCCCACAGAAAATGGAAAGATCTCCCATGCTCTTGGATAGGTAGGATCAATGTAGTAAAAGGAATCTACAGCCTCAATGCAATCCCCATCAGAATCTCAGCACAATTCTTCACAGACATTGAAAGAACAATTCTCAACTTTATAACAAAAGAGCCAGGATAGCCAAGACAACCCTGCTCAACAAAGCAACATCTGGAGGCATCACCATTCCAGATTTCAAGCTCTATTATAGAGATGTAGTCCTGAAAACAGCTTGGTATTGCCACAAAAATAGACAGGTAGACCAGTGGAATCAAATTGAACACTCTGAGATTAATCCACAAACCTACGAACAGCTGAATTTCAACAAAGAAGCTAAAATTATACAATGGAAAAAAGATAACATCTTCAACAAATGGTGCTGGTATTACTGGATATTGGCATGTAGAAGACTGCAGATAGATCCGTATCTATCGCCATGCACAAAACTTAAGTACAAATGGATCAAAGACCTCAGCATAAGTCCAGCCACACTGAACCTATTAGAAGAGAAAGTGGGAGGTACCCTTAAACAAATTGGTACAGGAGACCACTTCCTGAACATAACACCAGTAGCACAAACACTGACATCGACAATCAATAAATGGGACCTCCTGGAACTGAATAGCTTCTGTAAGGCAAAGGACCAGTCAGAAAGACAAAAAGGCAATCCACAGATTGGGGAAAGATATCCACGAACCCCACATCTGACAGAGGGCTGATCTCCAAAATTTATAAAGAACACAAGAAGCTATTCTCCAAAACATCGAAGGACCCAACAAAAAAGTGGAGGAATGAACTAAATAGAGATTTCTCAATAGAGGAGACTAAAATGGCTGAGAGACACCTGAGAAAGTACTCAACATCCTTAGCCATTAGGAAAATGCAAATCAAAACATCCCTGAGATATCATTTTACTCCTGTCAGAATGGCTAAAATCAAAAACACCAATGACAGCTTATGCTGGATAGGATGTGGAGAAAGGAGAACACTCGTCCATTGCTGCTAGGAGTGCAAACCTGTACAGCCACTTTGGAAATCAGTATGGAGATTCGTCAGGAAAATGGGAATCAGTCTACCACATGACGCTGCAATTCCACTCTTAGGCATATACCCACAAGATGCCCATTCATACAGCAAGGATGTCTGTTCCACTATGTTCATACCAGCATTATTTGTAATATCTAGATTCTGGAAGCAACCTAGATGCCCCACAAATGAAGAGTGGATAGAGAAAATGTGGTAAATTGACACAATGGAGTACTACTCAGCAGAAAAAAAAAACAATGAAATCTTGAAATTCGCAGGTAAATTGATGACACTAGTAGAAACCATCCTGAGTGAGGTAACCCAGTCACAAAAAGACAAACATGGTATGTACTCACTCATATATGGATTTTAGACATGGATCAGGGGAGTGTCAGCCTACAATCCCACTGCCAGTGTGTCTGGGAATCAGGGAGTTTCCATGGAAGGAGAAGAGAGGGAACCAGGAAAAAGAGAGGGGGATAAGAGGAGGGTAGAAGAAGACATGAGGGAGCAGGAAGACTGAGTCGGGGTAAGAATTGAGGAGACCATAATGAGAGATACCATAATAGTTGGAGTCATTATAGCTTTGAGGAGAGAGCTGAAACTAGTGAGATTCCCAGAGATGTACAAGGATAACACCAACTGGAAAACTAAGTAATAGCAGAGAGACTACATTAACAGCCCCTACCTGATGATAAGGTTGGTGACTACCTTATGTGACATCCTAGAACCTTCATCCTATGACTGATGGAAGCAGAGACAGATACTCACAACCAAACACTGAACTGCCCCCCCCCCGGAACCCAGTAACAGAGATGGAGGAGTGATGAGCAAGGCGGTCAAGACTGTGCTTGTGAAACCCACAAAGACAGCTGATCTGACAAGGGGGAGCTCTTGAACCCCAGACTGATGGCTAAGAGGCCAACAGGGGACTGGTCCAGACTCCATGAATGTAGTGTCAGTGAGGAGGCCTCAGAAATCTCTGTGGCTTTGGGTAGTAGACTAGTGTACACCATGGCATACAAATGAACTTTGAGAGCTCATTCCACATGGAGGGATGCTCTCTCAGCCTGGACACATGGGGAAGGGCCTAGGTCCTGCCCTGGATGAAATGACAGACTCTGGAGATCCCCCCCAAGGAAGGCCTTCCCTTCCCTGGGGAATGATGTAGGTATTGGGCTAGGGGTGAGGGTGGGGTGGGGCTGGTAGAGGGAGAAAGGGGGGGAGCCGGGATTGATACTTGAAGCATGCATGTTTCTAATTTAAATAAAAAACATACATAAAATAAAAAAGAAATAATTTTTTTCCTTCAAGAACATGCAGAGTATTATCCAGTACTATAAATGTATCAGTAGGGATGAAACTTCTTGTGAGATACAAGTTTAGTTTCTCAGGGTTTCATGACATGATGCCTGCAAGTGTTATCCTAAGCAACAGGGCCTTATCATAAGGTTATAAAAATTAAGCAGTAACTTTGGCAATAGTGTGTGATTTTAGGGGGCTTCATGAAGTCCCTTTGGCCAATGACACAATGAGATATAACACATTGCTAGCACTAGAGGTTTGACTTCATGGTATAAGACATCTTTCAACTTTGTTTTCCCATAGCAGGTATTTTCTGCCATATGTTTACATATTAGCAAACCCACTAGTATCTGTTACACTTCATGTTTTATTTTGACAATTAAGTTTATAATAATGGGAAACAAATTGTTCACAAACAATAACATGTGCATTATTTGACATGAATGAGGGTCCCAAGAAAAATGAGAAAAAAATACCCTGCAATCTATTAAGTTTTAGAAAATTTCAAGAAAGGAAGAATTGTCTCAGAAAGTAACTAATGAGTTGAAAGGTACATATTTTATATAAGAAAATTTCCTGAGGTACATATTTTCATGCAAGGCCATAGGGAGCGGGTGTTCCTCCATTAAGATTCTGTTATCTGTCAAAGATAGGCATGTGCTGAAATCAGATGAGCCTTGACCTTCAAAACAGCCTCCTAAGTCTCCACATTCTGTCTATAATATGACACAATAAGCCTGGGGCTAAACAAGCATTTGAAGAAAATTCCAGCCCTATCCTCAGGGTACTAATCAATAGATTATCCATCAAGGCTAGATCTGTCTATGCTAAGAATATAATATCAGTGTTAATCCAAGTCACAATCACTTGAAGTTGAAAAAAACAACTCACCCCAGCTCAGCCTAGCCACTCTCATTTTCTTTGTGTCGTGGAAGAATTTGATGTCTGTGAGCAATAGCATAATTTCTTACCCTAATGTAGAAGAACAACCCAGCAATATTATTGAGGGAAAAAAAGATTGCATCAATAACTATGTGAATATGCTACACGGAAAAATGAAATGTTAGACATCAAACATCATAAATATATTTTCTATTCTGGACAGGCTGTTAAGAACACAATCAGTTTCATCATTAGTAAAGGCTTTATTATATTTCTGTGGAGAAAAATATCCTCCTCCCTGCTGCGAAATGTACTTAATTGAGATCCGGATTGCACAGCTTATACTGTGGCATATCACTTGAACTTTTGACTAAGTGTCATTCTCTCAACAGATCTTTACTTATCATAAGAGCAGGGTGCTAATCAAGAGGAATTATTTAGTAATTATATTTTATTTCTAACTCTTAAGTTTACCTTTCTATTTTTGGTTGCATACCAATTGTAATTTCTCCTTGTGTAGTTGCCTAAAGACAATCTGTTAGCTGTCTGTTATCTAAGCAAATACACATGTGTTGCCCCTCATGTGACTTCATTGATGGATGGATATGAGCTGAAATGTTTTAGAACATAGTATTGAAAGCTGTAATTATCATATGTATTCATCAGAATTACACAGAGAAACAAAGGCTATAGCATACGAGACAGATGGGAGCGTGGGGTGGCAAACAACTGCTATTAATAAACATTAACCTAAAAACTATAGACTCCCAACAGAGGGTTTTTTTTCAAAAAAAGTTCAATGTTTCTTAATTTATATAAACGTATGTATATGTATGTATAAATAAATGAATTAGTATTAAGGAATTAGCTCATTGGATTTCAAAGACAGAAAAATCTCAGACTATTAAGTCAGGAAGCTGGAGATCCAGAGGAGTCAATGATCTAGTTATATCTCAAGTACAAAGACTTAATAACTGAGAGAATTGATCTTGCAGTTCAACTTCAAAGTCAAGAATAAAAAAATAGAATCTTAGTTCAAGGCAGTTAAGCAAGAGTCTCCTGTTCTGCTTTGGACAGAACTGTTGTTTTCTTGATACCATGATCTAATTGTGGAATTCTCCCCAGGTCAAGCAAAGGTATCTGTTTTCCACAGTCAATCATTTTAAAGTTTTTAAAATAGTCTCCATATTTATTGATTAGACTGTTTATAACACCTATGCAGTGTGTCACTGTCCAAATGTTTTTTAAATTATGTGTTAACAAAATTTTAATGAAAATCTTACCAAAAAATATCTTTATAGACACAACCCTAGTAAATTTGACAGAATATCTGGGCATTCCATGATACAGTCAAGTTAATGTAAAAATTAACCATCATCTCAAGTGAATGTGAACTAGTGAAACTATTTTAGCAGTTTGCCTCCATTAACCTGAAAAGGACATGAGACTCCATTCCAATTCCGATTACCAGGTAAGGAAATAATTTTAGTAATTTATCATAATGTTTTTATCAAGCAGAAATATAATAATTTAGTTGTGGTCTGCTATACACAATTTGTTTTTTATTTCCTTCAAAGATAGCACTCCATCATTTTTATTTTGGGCATTTGTCCTTCCTATTTTTCAGTAAACAAAAACGAAAATGATCTTTAAAAACCTATAATAAAATACACTTTAGAGACATAAAATCGGCATTAATGAATAGTAACCTAAAATGCTATAGAAACTCCCTATGCAGATGTCACTGATAATTTGTTTGTTTTTGAGCATACGCTCTACTGGGGATTAATAAACATGGTCAAAAGTGTTGGCAAAAATTCTACCCAGGTACAAGCAGATTGTATGTGTTCAATTTCCAGTTCAAACATTTAATCAGCTACATAAACATTGGCATAGCCCACAATCACTGATTCTCAGCTTCCAGAAGAAGACAATAGGAAAATAATATGATTGAAATGGAAATTTCTTGACAATTCTGAATCATGACCCTTTCTCAACTTCGCACAACAAATGAGCATAAGTTATCTCTAAACAAAGTGTGAAAGTCTGTGATAGGCATCTGTAGATCTTGAAAGAACAACAACAACAACAAAAAACATTGTTCCCTTACAAGTGGCTCACTACCTAAAATGAAAGAGAAATAGCTTTGTCTAATGTAAGGAGAATTGTGAATATTTGGTTCAAGGTTCAAAATATAACTCGTAAAATGGAAGCAAGTAAAATTATTTATGCAAGGTATGAAGGCATGGCATTTTTTGAAGTCAGGAATCAATGATATTATGCAGTCCTCTAAAATAAATCTTACTTTTGCATTCTCTTCTCTTCTTGGTCATAACCTAGTTTGCACTTCTCAGCTTTCTTATTTGGTCAGGAGTAGCTGCAAATTGAGTTCCAACCCCTGAAATAATGACAAAAGGAAGACACACCCTTTCTACTATCAACCTCAATAGATTTATATACAATGTTATCCATTCCTTTTTTTCCCCTTTGTTACCTAAAGTCACAGAATCCAATGGTAAGCCTGAGGTCAAGGGATGTGCAGACACTATGAATGGCTATGGGGTAAGAGTTGTGTTTTTGGTAATATACACTGAACTGTGGTGTGAGCATAAACTAAACCTCCAATTTCTGTATTTTTGAATGGTTAACACACTTAGTCTAGTTAAACTAATAGAAGAAGTGAGAAGTAGCCATGGAGGAATTTCATGACAAACCTTAGATTATGTTGCATTGCTTAGCAATGGAGTAGAGGCAGGAATGAAATTCACTTTTCCGGGCCATTCTACAGCAGCCTATATTACAGAATAGTAAAACACTAACAGAGAAATCATACTAGGAAAAGCATGCACCTAGACAGAGTGGAATTTTATTTAGCTGTTGAAAAAAAATAAGTTTGAATAAAGGCTATATAGAAGTCTACTACCTTTATAAGCTACATATACATATGCATATGCACATATACAAACAAATATATATAAGTTTATTTGACATTACACTGTGTAGGAGACAATGCCTCTTTTAGAAATCACTGTCACCAAATAAAAAAATTCCTGTGGAATACCTCAAGTTGTTGGTCAGGTGTATCCCCAAGATTCCCAAAATAATACAAGTTATTGCCAATACTCTTTATTGTTCATGAGAACTTGATAGTAAGACCCTATTTCTAAAGATACCATGTACTTTTGTCACAAGATGTAAAGAAATCAAGTTGATATTGACTGGGAAGCTTTCTTCCTGCTAGTCAACCTTCATCATACTGGGAATTGTTATGCAGGCCTGAAGGGGAGGAAAAAAATCATCAGAAGTCTTATCTATCTATGACCCCCTACAAGCTACAATAATTTCCAACCTCAAAAGACATGCCCATGAGTGCAAAGTGACATAAATGTATGTTATGGGAAAGTGATTTATGGATAGCCTCATACTCATATATAAATATTTATGCTGCACATATATACATATATATATATATATCCAGTGGATTTTTAAAAGAAGAACATAAATGGGGCTTGAATTGAGCCAAAAATGCATTGTATGTATGCATTATGAATTACTTGACAATAAAAATAATATATTAAAGAAAAAGTGAAGCCTAACCTAGGGGAGAGAGCAGACTATCCATGGAGGTTTGACTAGAAGTACTTCAGATTCTGAACACGACTAAACCATCTTACTGGTAGTCTTTAACTGTGTAAATATAGGAGCAGGAAGATGTCTCCCAGAGTTATCTAAGAGACAAATAATGGAGATTGGGTTGGAATGGCAAAGATGAATGCCTTAAATGGTCAGAGTGTCAACATCAAAAATAGTCAGTAGAATGTATTATAAGAGAGTAAATATGTGTAGACAGGGCTGGGGTATCATATTCAGATCTAACATACAGAAAAGTTGATACTAAGTGATATGAGGAATAGTAAATTAAAATAAGAAAAAAATATCACATTTAATTTTCAGATTATTTTTAGGTTTATACGTATTTAACAATATAGCCTCCAAATTCTTTTATCAACAAATTTCAAAATTATAAGCAAAATTAACAAATCAACAATTATATAGAGATTTCAATATAATCTTATGTTAGGCAATCAAAAATATGAGGCAAAATATTGTAAGAACAAAATTATATATTCAATCTAGTTGACAAGTACTGCATGTCACACTTAAGAGTTAAAGTAAGTCATTAAACAGTGGGGAATTTAAATATAATACATTTCTCTGAATGTCAGCATCTTTGTTTTATCATGCAGATGTTAGAATTTCTGATTTGGACAAGTTTAAGAGACACAAAACAATTGTTAAATATAAAAGAACCTGAAATATTTCTAAGCATTTCATGGGTATGATAGATTGTAACAACTGAACAATTTCCATTCATTTTCCATTTAAAACTATAAAGCGCAGACACTTGTACCAAAATACTCATAAACTTTTCTCAACAACATTTGACAGATGATAATCTCCAATGAAGGTTAAAGCAACACAGACATGCCTATCCCACCATGTTCTTATGAGGTGTAGCTGACTTACTTCGCAGGAAGGCCCCTTTGAATTTGAGCCGATCTTTATTACTCTTTTAACTAATAGATTGTGAGGAAGTAATTCTGTATATATTCATAGATTGTAAAAAAAAGTCAACATTTCTCTTGGTACACTTGGTTTTGGAATCAAAGCCATATGTTCAGCCCAGCTAGGCTCACAGCCAAGCCAACCATAACTACCAGGCATGAGGAAATGAATTTAGATACTCCAATGCCCATCCTTCAGTACTCTATCAGACAAGACACCATGGAACAAAGACATCCCCCAGCATGTCTGAAACTGTACCCACAGTTAATGTGAAATAATAAATCTTCATTATTTTTTTCAAATATTTATTCCTGGAATACACATCACAAATTGCTAATCCAACCAGGTTTTCACCATAACTAATAACCTAAAATTAAAACAGCCTCTATTTCGTTCCCTGTGGGAGAGAAATCTTCTACAAAACTCACAAGGCTGAGAACACAGATTTCAATAGGAAAAGTACACAAGAAATACAACCGCTAAGAAATGTTTACAAACCTGAGATTCTGACTTGTCTGGAAATAGGGCAAAAAAGCAAGCTAATGAAGCATGTTAACTTGTAAACTTGCAACAAGATAACACATCCTCAAGCCAACCTCCCATGCCTACATTTTTGTTGAAGCACATGCATGCAATATTTAACACTGCTAGAACTCTACTAGGAAGGCTTTTTATCCCTGCAAAAGAGTCTATAGCCAGGAGCTGCCTGCTGGCATTGCACAAGGAACACACCACTTTTCAATACCAGAATTTACTCTTTGACTGACGTACTCTAACCCATCTCCGAAGGCGCCTTTGCCTTTGTGACTGACAGGGCCAGGAAAACAGGCTTGTAATTGTCTCTTATTTCAATGCAGAAGGCTGGTAGGGGATGTGTGTTTTGGAGTGCCTGGGCCTTTCCACTACATGAGTATCACAGTCTCCATGGGAGGGGCACTTCAGCTCAGCAGGAGAGACAAAGGCAAAAGAAGCACAGAGACTAGGACTGCTCTCTTTGTGTCCAGATCCTGGCGTTGCTGGTTCATTTGGCCAGTTATAGGGACCTGTTTAAAATATGTCAAAACTGATGTCATAACACACTTGTGTTTGCCTGTTTTTCTAAGGAATATCTGACATGCTCTTGTCTCATCTACATCCCCTCAAAGAATGTCAAAAATGGGCAATCGGCTATGGCACATTCGGCTGAAGTAGAAGCTTGACAGCTAACAAGAAATCAAGCAGTCCCATTTCAAGGTATATGGAGGAGGGGCATATGCAGTGTGTGTCACAGCACAACACAGGCTGCAATTTTAAAAAATCCCAAGACAGGATATTTGTTGATTCCAAGAGAAACGACTTTCATAATGAAAACTTCATGCATACTGTTCTGCAACACACAGCAAGGAGCACTTCTAAGAACAAACCTAGGAAGTTGTTACAAAATTACACAGAAAGTATACAATTTTTGCACATCTTTCTTTTGGTGCTAATCTTCATATAATATTTATGTATTCTTTACAATGTAGAAGCTGAGGCCCAGAAACAAATATAACAGAATCCCGTTAAGATGAAGGAAACATTACTATCCAAACTGTGAGGTTATTTTCACACCATTTCCATTCCTAAGCCAGATTTATCATTTCAATTGAAATAGGATATAATCGGTTTCTGTCTCCCTGTCATCCCTCCATCCCCTCTCAGTTCCCCTCCCAGAACTCCTTCCATGCCCTCCACTTGCAAGTTGATAGTCTTTTTTCTTTAATTATATTTGTTACATATGTATGTTTATATGCAAATATATACATATTACACAAATATATATAAATATATTTGTGTATGTATTGTAGAGTCCATTGTTGCTGTTTGTGTGTATATGCTTGCAAGACTGGCCACTCTGAAATTAACAACAAATAAGGGGACCAATCCCGAGTGAGGCTAATTCTCCATCTCCCAGAAGTCAGTAGTTACCTGTATTTTTTGCCTAGGGATGGGGCCCTGTGAAATTGTTCCCCTTCCACATTAGCATGTCCATTTATATTTCTGTTTTCCTAAACTTGTGTATGCATCCATTTCTAGGAGATGTTGTTTCACAGCAGTATCCCAGATACTTTGAGTCTTATGTTCTTTCTGCCCCCTGATCTGAAATGTCCCCAGAGTCAAAGATACAAGAGCTGTGATGTAGATGTATCCATTGCAACTTGGATCCCTAGGAGCCATTGATCTTTGCAATGTATCCAGTTGTGATTTTTCTATGATAGATGCTTCTTTGATGAGGGGTGGCAGCTACACTCATCTATGGGATTAAGGATAAGGTTTAGAATGTAGTAAAGAATTATACTGGTATAGCAATACAGAGATAGTAGAGTTTTTGTATGGTTCATGACCTCACTGCTGCCAGGAAGCTGACTGGATTTCCAGCACCAATACTGAAAAATGAGAGACAAATGACAAGATGGTTTGATAAAGCCTTAAGCAATCATTGCATTTTACATTTACCTAAAATTATGTAACATATGTGCGTGTGTGTGTGTGTGTGTGTGTGTGTGTGTGTGTGATATATATACACTTTAAAGGAAGTTAAACCATTTGGGTTGACAATGCTCCCCACAAGAACCATAGACTAACAAAACCCCCAGGACCAGACACAAGAAATCTCCTTTCAAAGAGTTGACCAAGTGACTCCCAAAACAATATAGATTATCGGTACAGCCCCTGGTTGCTTCTCATGGGTTGATGGCGAGTTCCTGCTTCTGAAGACACTACACACTTGGCACACAGGACTCAGATAATTGGAATTAGATCTGGCCTGAAAGCATCTTTCCTGAAGTCTAGCTTTCATGGTTCCAGAATATACTATGCAAGCTGCCAAGGAAGCAAAGTGATTAAACAGACTTGTCCAGATGCAACCCTTACAAACCATGACTATTGCCAGCATAGCAAGATATGCATAAATGTACAAGAAATAGCACCCCGATGTCAGTGGCAACCAACAGCTGTCTATTTGAATTTAAGACTCCCTCAATAAGAGGGAAATCTAGCTAGATTTATTTTGGACTTTACTCATGTCATGCTCCTTCCCACTCTGGCTGTCCATCAAGACTTCTCAGCCACTAAGTCACCTTTACTAAAGATGGAAAAAAGCATACTTATTTCCATCAATTTCTCACTTTTCTAGTTGTTTGCAGGGCTCACTCTGTGGCAGTGCTACTTGTGTTAGCTTTTGGATACTGTAAGAAAATGCCAGAGATAACTTTTAGAAAGGAAGATTTCATTTTGGCTCATGGTTTTGAAGTTTCCAACCTATGATCACTTTAATGCCATCATTTTGAGGCTTGTGGTTAAGACAGAACATCAGGAAGGGAATGTGTGCTAAAGCTAACTGCCTTCTTCTACTAGACCCCATCTCCTAGAGGTTCCACTGCTTCCCAAAGGCACCATGGGCTGAGGACCAAATTTTTAACACACAGGTCTTTGGGTGAGTCCAAAAGACAAGCTAAAACACTGCTCAAAGTAGGACATGCAGATCACCAGCCTCAGTAAGACACAGCTAGTTGTCTACTCTGCCACAGACATGCTGATAAGAATCTGAATTTTAACTACCTTCCCAGATGTCTCACAGCATTCCACCATTGGGGGAAGTCTACACAGCAGTGTAATTGATGTCTTATGCCAGCTAACTGATTGTAGTTGGCATGCTATATGTCTTGCTTTAAGATCTGAGGTTCCAATCTAGTTGCTGGATAAAGGTTCTATGATGGAAATACAGGTGGCCATCAATGTGACACTGAGGGAACCTGTACAGGACCAGACTAGGCGTTCTGAATATGGGTGACAGTAATGTAGCTTGGGCAGTTTGTGGGGCCACTGTCAGTGGGATCAGAATTTATCCCTAGTGCTTGAACTGGCTTTTGGAGTCCTTTCTCTTTGGAAGGAGATCTTTCTCAGCCTTGATACAGGGAGAGGGACTTGGTCCTGCCTCAAAGTGATGTGCCAAACTTCATTGACTCCCCATGGGAAGACTGATCCTCTCTGAGGAGTGGCTGGGAGTGATGTTGGGGGAAGGCAGGGGAGCAGGAGGGGAGGGAGCAGAAACTGGGATTGGTATGTCAAATGAGAAAGGACAGTTTTAAAATTTAAAAAAATAATAAAAAAACAAAAATGTGAGGTACCAGGTAAGGCTGTGAAAAATTTCCAAGTTGTATGTGTCAAGGAAATTTTGTCTAAAGTATCGTAAGTCATGATTTGATTGCCTTTTTATATTAAGGGGGAAGACTGAAGAAAACTAATTTCTGAATCCATTTTCCTCTCAATTTTCCATAAGTAATAATACAGCCATTCCCTGGTGTTTCTGGAATTCATCCTGAAATCCATCTTGCTGTGTCTATCTCCTACAATCACAAGCTATTCTTCTTTGGTTATTAACAGAGTCTTAGAATGGACATTAGCAAAGCCCCCAATATGTTAGCTTCAAAATCCATCAGAACTGAGTATTTTGAAGGGAAACACACAGGAAAGGAATAGAACACACAGCATTTGTTTGTTGGAATTTCTTAATGTGCCATAGAGAAAACTTACAGAAATCATTTAATAGCTATAAACCTGTAATAATACCTTGTTGAGCAACATAATTTAACAAATATTTTCTTACATTTTGTGTATTGTAATTCTAAGCTAACAAGGAATTTCAGTTAAATGATCCCTAGAGGTAAAGAAAATAGCAGTCTCAAAATGATATCCCTTGTGTTGATTAACACAGTTCATCAGAACTGCTGTTCTTACGTTACTCCTAACTTATTTTGGAGCAGAGGGGTCCTAGGAGAGGTATTTATCACAAGCTAACTTAGTTCTAGCTACTGAAGCAATGTTGATACAGGATGGTGGGGCCTCTGACAAACATTGATTCTCTTTTAAAGGATGGTTGCAGCTATTTCCCCTCTGCATTTTATCCTCAGAAGCATTCTGTCACAGCTGTCAAAGTTCCCTTACCTTAGCAAGTAACCCATCACAGTGATTTGTAAAAACTGACTTTAAACCCTGGCTCAGAGGGGCTGTATCTCAAGAAAGGTTCTTGGAAGATGTAAGGTTAAACTGATGGATCGCTTGAACTAAAGCATGATGGTGTTCAATATCATTATTAACATCCCAAGGACAGAGCAGGAGCCTGGAATGGGAGAAGTCAAACTGTGCCAACAGTTGAAGATTGCTCCAAACCTAGATAAAGTGTATAGCCTCAGAGAGGAGAGAAACAGCATGCTGTGGTTTGGATAGGTAGTGTTCTCTGACAAAAGGCTCATGTGTTGAAGGCTTGGTCCTTAGCTTGTGGCTCTATTGAGGGGTGATTGGATCATGGAGGTACTAATTTCATCAGTGGATAGGACTAATCTATCAGTGAATTCAAAGCTCAATAGACTATGAGAAGGGTCTTGTTAGAGAGAGGATAGCTGAATACTGGCCTCTATAGATTGTATATTGTCCTAGGAATGCAAGAAGGTCTAGAGGGAGAGAGGATAACTGAGGACATGCTTCTGTAAGTTGTGTATACTCCTTTCCCCTCTACTTTTGGTTGTGATAAGGTAATGAACTCAAACACAATAAGAAAGAAAAAAGGAGAGAAGAGACACAAATATGCCTCAAAAGGAAGCATGGCTTACAGTGACAAATTCTAATGCCTGTTCATAATCCCATTAAGAGAGAATAGAGATATTTCACCAGTCCCTGGCTAAAACTTTATAATAATGATATTAAGACCCAAGTACAGATGTTTTTCATAAGGACAAAGATTTTCCATGTAAAGAACTGGCCTTTAAATGGTGTGGCTGTATTTTTCTTGCTTTTTCTGGTCAGTTATATTAGAGAAAGCAATGCTCTCATATTCTCCCTTATCTGCCATAAAGAACTCAAAACTTCTGTGCTTTAGATGATAAAGACTTATTCTGCATGCTTCACAACGCCTGCAGTCATTCAGAAAGAGAAAAGACTTCATGAGATGCATTGGTTCCTAAATTTCTTCTTTTTCAAATTGTCTGAGAATTTCATACACACATATAAAGCATTTTGGTCAAATCCATACCCTCTCCCCTGGCATCCCATTTCTTCCCTATCTCTTCAACACTCTCCATCTTAACTCCATGTGTTCTTTCTTGAAGCCCACTGTGTCCACATAAGTGCTACCAGCATTCCGGTAGGTATAGGAAAGTGGGCTGAAGCACAGGTAGACTTTTGGGAACCACATCCCTGACTCCTGTTCCAACAGCAGCCACCAACTCATAATAGCTCCTTGGCTAGGGGTGGGACTTCATGAGCTCGAAGTCAAAGAGTTGAAAGGGCACTTTTTAACAGAACCTCGTGAAGATCACATTGTTCATGTTATAACATGGATTCTATTCTTAAATCCAAAAGGGCTCACATTTGCACAATACCCTCCATCTCTTCTCTTTCCAGACAACTTCTTGAACTTCCTTTTACACCAAGAATAATACACAGAGCTGGAGACAAGAACTTGTGTCAAGGAGCCAACCTGTTGCTTTGAACGTTTTTACAGCCCCCCTCTAAGTTGTTATTATTTGTACATGTTAATGAACTTCCTGTATAGGAAAATCAGCATCCTGGTGGAAAATTGGATGAAGATGTGAACTCATTAAGTAGCAGAGGTTTGAAGAGCAAATAAAAAGTCAAGAATAATGAGAAAGCAGTAGGAAGAAAAGGAATGTGTGAGAATGGCACACTTAAATCACTAGGTTCTCAGCCTAAGTACTTACTCCTTTCGGCTCCAGCACACACACCCAAATAGGTACTGGTTAAATAGAAAGCTCTTCGACAGCATGTCTATTTTCCCTTCCTGGAAGCAGCAGCCTAAATTAAAGCCTATTGCAGTCAGTATACCTGGTTCAAAATTCTGACACAAGATTGCAAACGTGACTGCATTTGAGTACTAGCAGCAAGCATTTATATCCCCTACCCTGATAGCTTTACCCCATAAATTGATTCATTCCTTTATGAGGAAGCAGAGAAAGAGGAAGAGTGTCACCCTTTTTTATATGATTGTGGTGGTGCTGAATTATTGTGTACTCACCACAAGACAAAGACGTTGTTAGAGCGTCAGATGGGGCCCAGATAATGTTTGTGAAATTTAGAAAGAAGTTATCATTTCCATTTTCAATGATAGGAAACCAAGTCTTAGAAATGCTGTCTAAGATTAAACGGTGTGCATAACAGGACAAATTATTAACTAAATTAAGAAATCTCTGGAGGTGTGGCATTAGGTTGACTTAGATACAATGGGGATTCCATCTCAAGAAGTGTGAAGCACTGATAAACTGTTTGGGAGAACCAGGCTATTGCATTGCTGCCATTTTTAGTGTGATATTCTATTAATTATTTGGGGATTTCATATAATGTAGTTTTCTGGCTTTTTATTTTATATATATGAGGGTTTTGCTTACATGTATGTCTATGTGCCATGTGCATGACTCATATCCACAAAGTTCAGAAGAGGGTATCAAATCCCCTTGAGTTATAGGTGGTTGTGAACCACCATGTGGATTCTTGTAACCAAACCTGGGTCTTCTGAAAGAACAGAAAGTGTTCCTAACTGCAAAACCATCTTCCCAGACCCACACAATGTATTTTGATCATATTCAAACACAACCCCACTGTTTCTACTAGAAAAAGTAGGATCAGATGGAATATGCCTCAACATAATAAAGGCCACATGTGGTGAATTCATGGCCAATATTGTTTTAAATGGAGAAGACCTCAAAGTGATCCCATTAAAATTAGTAACAACACAAGGCTGTCTACTATCCCTACTCCTTTTAATATAGTGTTTGAAACACCAGCTGGAATAAGGCAAGAGAAGGAAATCAAAGGGTTTCAAGCAAGAAAAGAAACTAAATTATCCTGTTTGCAGATTATATGATATTACAGATAATATGTTGCCACCAAAATACCACCAGAAAACTTCTGGAATTGGTCAACAATTCCAGCAAAATGGCAGGATACAAAATCAACTTACTGAAATCAGTAGCCTTTCTATATACAAAGAAACAAAGCAAGAAAGAAATATGGACATACTGCCATTCATAATTGTCTCAAAATAAATAAGACATCTAAAAATAAACCTAACCAAGGATGTGAAAGACTTCTATAGTGAAATTTTTAATTTGAAAAAGGGAGATTGAGGAAGATACTAGAAATGGAGAGACATCACTAATTATAGAATTAATATTGCAAAATGATCATTCTACCAAAAGCAATTTACATATTCAGTACAAAGCCAGTCAAATATTCATAATTTTCTTCATGGAAGTAAACAACCAAAAATTCCATATAGAATTACAAAATACCCCATAATAGTCAAAACAATCATGACCAAAAAGAACAATGTTGAGGAATCATCACTCCAGATTTCAAGATACACTAAGGATCTTTAGAAATAAAAGTATCATTGCATTTACACAAAAACAGTTGTGTAGAACAATGGAAGAAAATAGAATATCCAAACTGTAGTAATTTGAATCTTATCTCCCTCCACTCCTCTTCCCCCTCCCTCATTGGAAGCCTTCTCAATCTAAAACATCAGGAAATGTGAAACTAAACTTTGGAGAGTTTAGCCATCAATGTTATGTAACAAATACAAATTGTTTATAGTATAGTTTTGAAACAATTTTTTGCAACATTTAGCAATTAGTTCATCTGTTGTAACAGATATTGAAAACAATAGAGGCTTAGATAATACAGTCTGTTTTTCTGGAACACTAAAAAGTGAGTAGATGGACTTCTAACTTCAGCTCTACCATCTTTGGTGCATGGCCCCATCATGTGGGCCAGCAGGTTTGTTCAGGTCACATTGTCACATCTCCACCCCAGTTTAGAAATGGAAGTAGATCTCCCTTTGCAAAACAGCAGGAAGCCTGTGCATGTCAGTTAAAGTCAATTCTTCTGAGCTAGACTCTAGTCTTGCAGTCACATATACGTCTAAAGAAGGCTGGGAAATTCAGACTTTAAACAAGTGACCAAGTGTCTGCTGAATGCTCAATTACAGCAGAATAAATAATTCTGTTATAGCTGAAAATCCTCTCTCAGAAATTTCCAGTGGGCGTGGTAAAGGAATTTGTATCTGGATTGATCCAGTTGCAAACTTACTGTACTGTACAGAGTTGAGAATCGAAATGGTCACTACATTTTATGAATGCAAAAATATTGTTAGCAATTTCTGAAAATGTATTCGTTGAATCATCATTTCTTCGATTATGGGGAGTAATATGGCAATTCTTTCGCCTACATACATATCCCTGATGTGTTTTTACGGTCAATATGTTTAGAATTTCTGTTGTTAGAAAACAGGGAATGTTGATAGCTTTCAAAGAAGAACAAAAAGTTTATTGGATCTGACCCATGAAGATTTACTTTTACATGAAAGTGACAAAGACCTAAAGTACCTTGCTGTTCCACACTAGTCTTTCTGAACCAGTTATCAAAAATTGAACCCTGTTATTCAACCAAAAGCAATATTTACAAGTTGGACTATATTCTGTAGAAATCAGGGGTCGGGGGATTGACTAAATACATTCTTCATGCAGTGTTAGGGGAAGAGCCTGAGATAGGCATGCGAGAGTCAGAAGTCTAACTTAACTCCACCCTCCAATCTCTGCAGCCTGTCACAAGGCACTTAACTTCTTCATAAAGCAGAGAAAACATGAGATGGTCTACATGCCTTGTAGAGTTCTTGTAACAGCTAAATTCATTTTACAAAACTCATTAAGTGAAGAATGTGTTGCCAAGAATAAAAGCATCTAGCCACTGCTGGTATTCACAACAAAATGATACATTATGGACACTCTAGCCACACCCAGACCAAAGAGCCAAAAAAACAATTGAGTTTAGAAGTCATGTCAGAAATATGCATTATATATCTTAACATGCTTTCTTAGAGCACTTTTACATTCACAGTTAAATCAGCAAGTATTGAAATCACATGTCTTCCCTGATCCCATAGAGTCACAGCTTCCAACACTAGCAACAACCCATGCCACAGTGATACATTCTGGGTAGCTAATGCACCTGCATTGATATATCTTCTTCACTTCATGTCCGAAGATTTCATTAGGGTTCCCTCTTAGTTTTTATGTCCTTCTGGTTTTGGCAAATGTATAACAGTGTATATATCTGCCAGTATGGTTCCATATAGAACATCTTATGCCTTAAATATGCTTGGGTCCTATGTATTCTCTCCTCTCTAGCATCCCCTGGCAACCACTGACCTTTTTACTGTATTTATAGTTGTGACTTTTATAGAATGTCATGTAATTGAAATTTTATAGTATAGAAACTTTTCATCACTAAACATATTTAAGATCCATCTATGTCCTCTCATAGTTTAGCAGCTTATGTCTTTGTAGCACCAAATAATACCAATTATCTGGATATCCCAGTTTATCAAAAGGCTATTGTGGTTAATTCCAAGTTTCAATCATTATAAATAAAACATCTCCAGACATCCATGGATGGTTTTCACATGGACACGTGGTATCTGTCAGACAATTACCAGGGATGACCATTGCTGTATTTTAATCTCTTTGTTTTGCAAAAAAACTGTCAAATTGTCTTCCAAGGCGGCTACATATTCTGCATTTCAACAAGAAATGAATCCATATCTTGATCTACATCCTTGTCAGCATGTAATGTTGCCTGTGATCCAGGTTATTACCAGAATAATACATATATAATGGTATCTCAGTTGCCAGAGTATGCAATTGTCTAAAGTACCAGGTTGGGGATGCCATGCAGCATCCTCACACATTTATTTGGCATTTGTGTGTCTTTACTGAAGTCTATTCAGGTCTCTGTACTCTTCAAATAGGGCTGCTCATTTTCTTATTACTGAGTCCTTTGAGCATTTTGGTAGTACTCCTTTATTGGGTATGTCTTGTAAAAATATTCCCTAATATTCTAAGCCTTTGAATTTGTCTTCCAGTTCTTTCAATGTCTTACAGAGCAGAAGTTTTCAATTCTTATGAAGTCCAGTTCGTTACTCCTCTCATGTATGATATCTTTAGTGTTCTATGCAAAGGTCATTGTCAAGCTAAATATTATTGTCAAGCTTAAATTATTTCATAAGCACTTTCATTAAGCCTATGATCTACCATAAACTCTGTGTGTATAGGGTCTTTGTCTATATTCAGTTTTCTACATGTCAAAATAACTCAGGATTAGCCCAATGAAGGAGATACATAAAACAATGTATGCATGATAGGGTGTGGTAAAGCTTCCTGACCCTCTCAGGCACACTGTCTCCCAGAACAGCAGAGGATTCACCAATCCAGAAGGTCCATTTCCATCCCCACCCTGCCAGCCCTTCTCACATCTCATTATATGTAGTCTAGCCTGGCCTTGATGTTGCAGTCCAGCTTCTCAGTCTCTTAGTGCAGAGATTACAGGTGTACCCCACAATACCTGGTCCTGCTTCTATTTGTGTGCATGTGTGGTATGTGGTGTGTGTGTGTGTGTGTGTGTGTGTGTGTGTTACAGTCTGTGGCACATATATGGAAGCCAAATTTTCTGGCATTTGTCTTAATTTGACTCTTCTTCAGCCTTTATGTGTGTTCAGAGACCGAGTTTACATTATCAGCCTGGCATCACTGTGAAACAAGTGTCTTCAATAACTGATCTCAAATCTACTTCCTTTTTTTTGATAGAATTCCTCATTGTCCTTGAACTTTCCAAGTAGACTACGTTGGCTGGCCAGCAAGTCCCAAGTGTCTAACCATCTCTTGTTCCCCAGTGCTGGGATGACACAGCTCTTTTCTACAAATTCTGGGAACTGAAGCCATGTTTCAGTAATTGTAAGGCAATACTTTGCCAACCTTCCCAGCCACAGTCTCTATTCTCAGTTGTCTAGCTTTACCTGAGTGTGGTATTTTTGCCTGGTTTCTGATACATATTTAAAAGTTAATAAATATTGTTTGAATTGTCCTTTTAACTGTAAAGTCCGCAACAGGGGGTGTAAAGGGCAGGTTTGGAGCAGCAATGCAAAACATAGTTTTTTGACCATGGAAAGAGTAAATTGGCAAAAATAATTGAAAAAAAGGTTTTAAAATATTAGTTCAATACCATAATAAAACATGGAAAAGAAAACAGGGGGAGGAACAGGAACATATTTACTGTGAACATTGTGTTGTATTATTCTTAGTAACATTGTGAAGTAACTATCTCTTTTATTCATGTGCATTAATGGTCATAGATGCTAGGGACCCTTCCTTATGCTCAGTACTTAGTAGGAATGTAAATCTGGTAGCAAATCCTTAATCCAAGTTATGGTGGATCCTAAAGGTAAGATGAAAGGAAGGAAGATCAGCTCCCTTCAGTGTAAGACAGATTATCTGAATCCACAAAGAAACAAACGGGCCAGGTGTTGGTGGCACACACCTTTAATCCCAGCACTCGGGAGGCAGAGGCAGGTGAGTCTCTGTGATTTCATGGCCAGCCTGATCTACAGAGTGATTGCCAGGACAGTCTCCAAAGCAATATAGAAAAACCCTGTCTCCATCCCAAAAAAAGAAAGAAAGAAATGAAAGAAAGAGTATTTTATGCCACTGACATAGATGAAGAAGAAAGGGATGAACTTTGACAAACCCAGCATCGGATTGCACAAAGAAAACTCATGGGAAACAGAAACAGAGCCAGGGATGATAGGAGATTGGTGAACAAAAGAAGAAACCAACTGAAATGTATAATCTCATTTTCCATGAGTATCCCTGAAATTAAAGTGCATAGCAGAAAGGTAAGTTCACTCATTGAAAACCAAAGCAATTCTTCAGGAATTAAAGATGCATGTTTTATTTTTAAAAAAAGATGTATTCCTATGGGTTCTTAGAAATGATTAGTAACTACAGGATTAGCCGATTCTTCAGCAGGTCAGAGAGAGCACTTAAGATATAAATACGCACGAGGAACTGAGTTCAAATCTCCCGCATCTGTGTAAAAAGTCATGTGTATCCACACTCACCTGTAACCCCTGCACTGTTGGCAGAAGAGGCAGCAGGACCATTGGTGCTTGCCAGGCTCCTGCCTTGCTGCAAGTTTAGTGAGCGACTGTCTCAAATGAATAAGGTCAAGTGTACTAAAACAGGACAATTGGTGTCATCTTCTGACTCATCACCTACACTCACACAATACACACACTCACAAACACAAGAAAAATGGTTAAAAATGAATAAGAAGAATTAGAAGTTTAAACATAGCCCATTCCATGAGAATTCTATAAAACAAACTGACACAAACAATAGGGCTAGCTCTCCACCACCAAAGCCTTTGGGGTTGGCTTAGAGTGGCAGTAATGGTTTTCAGTCACATGCAGCACATCCGGATTGTGGAAATTCCATGGCTTTATTTTTGACTGTTGGTGTATAAATAGGAAACGTTCATGTAAAACAGACCCATATTTAATTTTGATGTATCATGTAACTCATGTGACTTTACAAAAATGTGAGGGTATCTCAGACTCTGCTTTCTCATCCATGAACCATCCTTCTCACTGGGCTCTGCCAGAATTAAGTGAGGTACTGAATGTCATGTTTGGTTATATGCTCCATAAATGTGGGGAGCTAGTTACTACATATAGGGGCTACAAGAACTTAATCTTTGCTAAGAATAGACTAACAGAGAGAAGACAGAGTTGTGTTCAGAACGTGTTGACTTGAGAAACCAAAAACATGGGAATTATGTAGGCCTCCTCACCCAGGGAATCCAGGAACCCTCACTGAGCAGAGGCAAATGAATGCTGGGTAGACCCACATGCTTCCTAAAAAGAGAAAGTGATAGCTATATCTGTCTACCAAACTGGTCCCGCCTCTCCCACTCAGACTTTCTACTTGTTCTAATATTAGCCTCAGCATGCTCATTGCAAACCAAAATATCCTTTCGAAAATCCGAGTTTCTCCCTTAATCTCTGCTGAACTACACTTAGAGTTGCAAATGTGTATTTTTTAAACTAACTCTAGAATATAACAGTTCGCTGACATTTACAGTCTGAACTTTCTCATTTCCTTTTGGTTTTTCAGGAGAATAATGTACAGAAACATGATGTTTGGTTTCAATTTTTGGCAGTAAGGTGAGGAGGACTAATCTCTCTCCCCCTTAGACATTTTTCTACTTAACTTATTCATAGCCCCTTGGAGATAAATTATCTTCTCCTCACTACACGTTATTATAATGTGTCTAGTGCTGAAGTGTGTAGAATGGAACCTTAACTGCTTCAAGTTACTAGGGTATTCTCTGGGGACCTAAGATACCAAATACAATGAGAAAAGGGTGTTGTGAAAAACCTCTTCCTACTGTGAATATCAAAGTCTTCTTGTAAATGTCTCTTTTGAAAAAGTCCAGCTCCTGGAACCCAGTGACAGAGAGGGAAGAATGATAAGGAAAGAAGTCAAGACTGGGCTGGTGAAACCCACAGAGACACCTGACCTGAACAAGGGGGATCTCATGGACCCCAGACTGATGACTGAGAGGCCAGCATGGGACTGATCCAGACTCCCTGAATGTGGGTTTCAGTGAGGAGGCCTCAGCAATCTATGGGGCCTTGGGTAGTAGATCAGTATTTATCCCTGGCATATAAATAGACTTTGGATACCCATCCCACAATGAGGGATGCTCTCTTGGCCTGGACTCTTGGGGGAGGGCCTAGGCCATGTCCTGGATGAAATGACAAGACTCTGGAGATCTCCCATGGAGGGCCTCACCCTCCCTGGGGAATGGAGTAGGGATTGGGTCAGGGCAGGGGAGCTGGGGGACTGGGAGGAGGGGAGGGAGAGGGAACTGGGATTGACAGGTGAAGGAAGCTTGTTTCTAATTTAAATAATAATAAAAAAGAGGCCAGCTTTACAGTTTTGGCCACCATCACAACCTAGTTCTTTGCTGCTTACTGAGATAATCTTTAGAACTTTAAGGACATGAATTCCATCTTCTCAAAGTATAATTTGCAACTGGTTTTCTTAACATGGAACTATAGTTTAGCATCTGCTTTTTTGTTCATGAAATAATGTAGCTTGTAGTATTTTTTAAGCTTGGTTCTAATTTATTCTGTGAGTTTAATTCCTTCTAACACTTTATATGAGCCCAAAAACATTGAACCAAGTGACCTGAAACTGCTGTGAAGATAGGATGAAAGCAGAGAGTATATGTATTATTTGACACCAAATTCATCATTAAATAGGCTGTCAACGGTCTTCTCTCTTATGTGAAACATCATGCAGGTCTTGTCACTCACATATCACACATGGATAAATTCTCTAGTTCCCTTTGATATCAATCACAATGTTTCAATAAAGAAAAGCATCATGCCTCTTGACCATACTTCATGTATTCCCTTCCTTTAGTCAAAATTTCTATTTTCATTCTAGGTCAGCTATCCTCTAGACATCAAAGACTTCTGTATAGTTAGAGTCAAGTATAAAATTTATGTGTCTTCTTTAAACCCCACCTTCTCCTACCAAGTACTGGTTAAGTCTTTTAACTTCACTTGATCTTACTGAGCTGGTAAGGGATTCAAGGAATGGGATTCAGGATTCCATGTTGGCATTCTCTAGCACACCTTGAAGGCAGTAGCAAGATGTAGAATGGCTCTTTCTCTTACTTGGATTCTGGATTCTGCTGGTTTTGGGCGAGATGCTTCCACTGAAGGCCTGATGACTGACAGCTCCACAGACATCAACAATGTCTCTTCTCTTCTTGGCTGCCTAAGACTGTCCTCCAGCTTTTGAGATTCTTGGAAACCATGTGACTTAAACTGTCTGCCATTGTCTCAATTTGCTTCAGGTAATGTCCTTAAGCAAGATCCTTCTCAAAATAGTATTTGCCAACTCAATCCTCCACTTAGCCCAAAGAAGCTCATATATATTACTTACAGTCTGCCTCTACCAGTCTAGGAGGCAGCCCTCTTTACTTTTGCTCTGTTCCTTCTCACTGAATCCCTAGGAAATGCACATCAAGGCAGCTCCCTGTCCCTGCTTAAAGTTGAAAGGTAAAGTTAGAGGTGTCTAGCTACCCGAGATGAAAAGGGTTCTTCCCCTTTTCTCCCTGTTGAATGGAGGTGACAAATGGAAAGCTCAAAGGCAATTACAGTGGAGAAATTCTCCAGCCAGCTATTTTGCTTCTCTTTCAAGTTTCAGATCTCTGTCTTTGATGGTTGGTCATTGACAGAACTCCTTTCATAATTTCTTAGCACATTTTGAATAGTTCTGTGCTCAGTCTGCTTAGAGTGTTGATAACTCATCCCCACTGTAATGATACAGGTTTTCAGTGTCTCAACAAAAAAGGAACACCAAAATGACCACATGAACATTTTGATATTGAAGGCTGTTGACTCAGGCTTCTGTATTTCTCCTTGCTTTGACCAATTTTGTGATTTCCCTGGAACTGTTACATCATTCCTAAAGACACATCTCAGGAGAGTCTTCGCATTCAGAAGTTTAAGAGACAAAAAAATCTGTAGCCCTCTTATAGTATTTGCATACTTCATTGAGTTGTACACTTAAAATGAGCGAATTTTATCATATGTAAATTATACCTCAATAAAGAGCTGTGATGTGTGTGTATGTGTGTGTGTGTGTGTGTGTGTGTGTGTGTATGTCTTTTAACTTGATTTTATTTTTGTTTCTTTGTTTTGCTTAGGCAGACCTTGAATATGTGGTAATCCTCTTACCTCGGTCACCCAAGTGCAATGACTACAGGCATGAGTCACTAAGCCCACTTTCAATCATAAGCTTCTTGAGGCCTCTTCTCTCACATTTATCTTTGTAAATTCTTCATCTTGCCATGCAAAATACTCCAAGCTTTTTCACTATCTAAAACCATCTAGTATATGACCCATTCTTTGCTACATGCCCAAGAGAGTGAAGGTGCAGATCCCTACAGATGAAATGTTCATAGCAACAAAATACAGAATAGCTCCAACTTGGAAACAACCCAAGCGCTCATTAACTTTCCTGTGATTGTCTATACAATGGAAGCTACTCAGCAATAAATCAAAGTACTTGGAACTGAAGAGATGGCTCAGCATTTAAGGGTACTTGCTGTTCCTGCAGAAGACCTGAGTTTAGTTCCTGGCATCCACCTGTTGGCTCACAACTGGTATAAGCCTAGTCCAGCAGTTCTGACCCCTTCCTCTAACCTCTGCAGGTGAGTACCTGCAAGTAGTGCACAATATATACATTCTACTATAGAGACATCGCCACAAAAAATAAAATAATTAATTTTGAAAACACATGATACAGTATAAATAACCCCAGAAATATGAGGCAAATTTAGAAAACTGGACACAAAATGTGACATGTGATGTGAATTTGTGTATAATAAATGTCTTGAAAGATAAAATTTACAGAAAGCAAATTAGCGATTAGCTGGCTCTGGTAAGGAAGTGAGATTAAGTGTAAATGGGCACAAAGGATCTTATTTAAAAAGTACTCTAACACTGGCTTATATTACAAATCATAAAATTTAGGAAAATCATTGAGCTGTATACATACAAAGAGTGAATTTTATTGTATTTAATTTCTACCTCAGTAAAGTGTTGTTTGTTTGTTGTTTTTAACTGAATGCTCAGTGGAATTTGTTGGCATTTTTCATTGATGTCAGCTTCTTACAGGTGTTAAAACTATTGAAGCCTCAAAAAGTTCAAAATAGCATATAGGGCCTCTGGGCCTCTGCCTTGCCTACAGAGTCATAAACAAACATATTGCTTCCATATCAAAAGCCCAGATTCTTGAAATTTCATGCAAGGTCAGATCACAGTTAGATTGAGTGCAGCTGCAATGCACCAATGGTTTTCTGGCATTGAAAAGAGCTGATGGTCTCCCCAAGTGTCTAGTTTAATAATAAAAAGTGACTTGGGCACTGAGCATTAAAATTTCCTCATAACATGAAATCCTTGTCATTGTGGGATTTTAAATCCTAAATTGGATCATAGTAGCAAAGTAATTTAGAAATCAATCAGCTTCGTGAGTCAAAATGAAAAACAAGGGATCAATGTTTCCTCTAGATGTTTAAAATAAAATCATATTTTAAAAATGATCTATACTCACACTTCTGGCAAATACATGTTCTATGTAAAAGAATAGGTAGAACTCATTCATCTTCAGAGATGTCTGTTGGGAGTTTCACTTAATGCTTTTTTTAAAGACTAAAGGTAATATTTCTAATTATGTAACTTGTCATATTTTAAAATATTTGGAATATTCTCACTGTTGGTCAGCCATGTCTAGAAATGTAGCTTAATGAATCTGAATGCACTATTATTTGGTCTCAAATCAGTTTTCCCTAAACATCGCATATGATCTCAGAATACAAAAGTAGTGATTTGCACTTCAAAATTCCCAGGGTTTAAGTCATTTTCATAGTACCAGGAAACACATATCATAAAGCTATTAATATTGAGGAGCATATATATGAACATACAGTTGACTTTTATTGTAACAACTCCCAATGCTGTCCACTGAGTTATGATTACATATTCAGCAAAAAAGTAAAACATATCACAATCCTCCAACATCCACAGCCATTTCATTTCATGGTCAGTTATGCAGAGGTCACAGCAGGAGTCAGCTTTGTGTTTTGAACCTCCAAAAGTTATGAAAATTTATACCTCAGGCTCAACCAATTTCAGAAAAGATTAATGTATAGTAGGAGTATCTAACAGGAAGTCAATCTTCCTACTTAACTATGCTGAGCACAAGGAAAAACAGCAGCCAGCCCACCTAGGCATTAGTGGACTAGTCTTAGAATTAATCACCGACTGCCCACTGTACACCAAGTGCCATGAGAAACACAGTTATATCTCAGTCACCATCCTCATGAGACAGCACTGGTATATTTGTACCAATAAGTAAAAATAATTAAGAGATCATACAATGCTACAAGAAAAGAACCTGTACGCTGAGAATAAAAAATAATAATCATGGGAAGATGATGGTGAAGAACCAAAAATTAAAATTAATATTAATAAAAGTTTAAAAACTTAGGCCCTGAAAAGGGCATTTAAGGTAACCTCTCCACTATTGCTTAGACTGCCAGTTGATGTCATCCAAGTAGATCTTTGGAAATCTCATTAGTGCCAGATCTCTCCTCAAACCTATAATGACACCCTCTATTATGGCATTTTTCATCTTGCTCTCCTCCATTCTTCCCGGATCAACCTTTCTGGTCCCCCATGTCTTCCTCTCCCCTTCTCTTCTCCCCCTCACTTTTACCCAGCTCCCTCTCCCCTCCCCCTATGCTTCTATTCCACTCAGGAGATCATATCCCATTCCCCTTCTCTGGGGTACCATGCATATCTCTCTTAGGGTCCTCCCTGTTTCTCAGACTCTCTGACAGTGAGATTGTAGGCTGGCACTCCCCTGCTCCATGTCTAAAATCCATATGAGTGAGTACATACCATGCTTGTCATTTTGTGAATGGGTTACCTCACTTAGGAAGGTTTCTTCTAGTGAATTTCAAGATTCCATTGTTTATTTCCACTGACTCCATTGTGTAAATGTACGGCATTTTCTCTATTCAGTCTTCAGCTAAGGGGCATCTAGGTTGCTGCCAGGTTCTGGCTATTACAAATAATGCTGCTATGAACATAATGGAACAGATGACCTTGCTGTATGAATGTGCATCTTTTGGGCTTAGCCTAAGAATGGAACTCCTGTATCTTTTGGTAGACTGATTCCCATTTTCCTGAGGAACCACCATACTGATTTCCAAAGTGGTTGTACGAGTTGGTACTCCCACCAGCAGTGGAGGAGTGTTCCCATTTCTCCACATCCTCTCCAACATAAATTGTCCTCTGTGTTTTTCTTTTTTTGTTTGTTTGGTTTTTTTATTTATTTAAATTAGAAACAAACTGGCTTCACATGTGGATCCCAGCTCCCTCTCCCTCCCCTCCTCAAAGTTCTTGTTATACAGGTCTTTCATTTGTTTGGTTTGATTTACCCCAAGATATTTTATGTTGTTTGTGGCTATTATAAAGGATAATGTTTCTCTCATTTCTTTCTCAGTATGTTCATAGTCTGTATATAATGGGGCTACTGATTTTTTTAGTTAATCTTGTATCCTGCCACTTTGCTGAAGGTGTGTATCAGCTGTAGGAGTTCCTGTGTAGAGTTTTTCAGGTCACTTATGTGAACTATCATATCATCTGCAAATAGTGAAAGTTTGACTTCTTCCTTTCTAATTTGTATCCCTTTGATCTCCTTTTGGAAAACACATAGTATTTTCTATATAGTATCAAATGTGAGCTTTATAACCATAAAGAAACTATACAACACATTAAAGCTGTTTTCCATGATCACTTTTGACTCATTAGAATTCAATATTTTAAAAAATCTGATCTTTTGGAAGCATGTAACTTACATACAAACATGGGCAAATAGAGAAAAACTCACAAAATGCACAATAAACACATGGTTAATTCTGCTTGGCAGGTTGACAGAGAGAAAGAAGTGTTCAAATCATTAAGACAAGATAATTCCACATGAAAGCAATTGTCAGCTATAACTTAATCAATGAACCATCCTCAAGATTCAGGAAAGCTTGGGATAGCAACATATAGTCTCTATTTGCTTGCAAGTTGACTAGTACATGTTGATTTGTTTGATTTTGTTTGTTTATTTCTATTTGGTTTTTGGTTATTGGGTTTTTATTTTGTCAACTTGACACAAAGGGGTGTCATCCAGGGAGTAGGAGCCTCAACTGAGAAAATGCCTTCATTTATGAGGCGTTTTCTGGATTATGATTGACTTGAAAGAACTCACCCACTGTTAGAAGTACCACCGACAGACAGGTTGTCCTTGGATATAAGAAAACTGAGGAGGTCTTGGAGAACAATAAACAGAATATCCATGACCTCTGCTTCCATTCCTGTTTTAGCCTAACTTGATGATAAACTATAACCTCTAAGCTAAATAAATCACAACTATAGAGAAGCTAACCAACAAGTATGTCTTTGGAATTCTATACCCTGATTATACTCACACTGACCCTAGCTAGCTCTATTACTCCATAATAGACATTCTTCTTGTCTGTTTCTTAGAAATTACACTGGCCAAAGCCTCAATACTCAGACTCACAAACTCAGATTGTGGTGAGAATTTAAGCCCAATTCTTGGTCTGATATTTTGTATTCAATTCAGTAAACATCATATTCTTCCTAACATGTGCAAAATACTCTCTTGGAATTTCAAAAGCCCAGGATGACAGCAATTAAGAAAATCTCCTACAAGAACTCACAACCTACAAGAAATCTAATATGACATTGTCTATCCTATATATTGCAACTAAAATTTTGACTTAGATGTTAGGAATTGATAGCCCACCATTCTGTTTTCATTCTATTACTGTTATGAAACATTTCAACCAAAGGCAACTTGAAGAGAAAGGGGTTTTATTTCATATTGCATTTCAAGATCATAGTCCATCTCTGAGGGAAGCCAAGGCAAGAACTCAGTGCAGGAACCCAAAGGTATGTGTGCTTGCTATTTCATCCCACATTGCCTCCAATGAAGAAGCTCACTCAGAGTCATGAGGGTGCCTCAGGAGCCATGGAAGAGGCTGCTTGCTACCTTGCTTACAAACTTATGTTCAGGTTGATCTATCTTTCTTCTGAAGGCTAGGACATCCAGGACAGGGATGGTGTTACCCAGAGTAGTCTGGGTCCCCTTGCTTCAATTAATGATAAACACAATCTCCCAGACAGTCTGATCTAGGCAATTCCTAAGTAGAGGCTTTCCTCCCAGATGACTATAAGCTGTGTCAAAGTTGACAATTAAAACTAATAAGTATAATCAATACTCAAAATGTTCAGCATACTTTTGAAGATCAATAAGTTATATAGTACCTATAGTAGAGGACAATAATAATTTATAGTAATTAGTTAATTTCAAACCTTCCCAGAGTTAACACAGTACTAGATATTAGGCATACATTCAATAACTAGTTTCTTAAAGAATAATTAAATAAAAGTCCATTTGGATGTCCAAGTTTGTTTTATATAATTAATTAATTTAATATAATTTAGATTCTGTATCAGTAGGCAATGAAAAGGAAGTACCAGGGATGGAGAACAGATGATCACTTCTATGAAGACACACTGTATTATTAGTCAAGCCTTGCAAGCCCTAGAGAGCATCCTTCAAACTACTTCTTGATTACCCAGAGATGTCTTTCAAACAGAAGGCCAAGACTGTGAGTGAATTCTCTCTAAAACATTGCATGAACCACACCCAATAAGCTTTCCTGTTGCCCCACAAGCTCACTACTTCCCCGAGAAGCAGCAGAGTACTTAACACAAAGAAGGGGAAGTAGAACATGGGTAATGGGAATGGTGTCCATACAACAGCTTAACTTCTCAGCTAAGAGTTGCTTATCACTGCCCTCAATGAGGACACTCTAAAATTAAAAGAAGTCTTGAATATTGACAAGGTCAAATCCTGTTTTTATCCTTGATGTATTTGACCAAGAATATATATGTTCCAAGCTTAATAACCCTATTCATTTTAAGCAAGCGATCAAGAGGAGTTAATTAGTAAATGGGGTTAGGTATTGGACAAGTAGTACCCAGTGAAAATTTCTATCTCATCTTTATTTTCTTACTGTAGTTTTACATTTGTACAAGACATTTATCACTAACCCTTTGCATTTAATGAATACCATTATATAGATAAAATTAATTTCATACATCAAGGCTGTAATAATGAAGAGCTACATTTCAAATATGACTTTGAATTTACCTAGAGTAAATCCATTATTTTATCCTCCAATTACTACATAATTGACTTTTTAGCTGTGTTGTAATTGATATCCTCATAAAAGACTTTCCATTAACCAATTTTGGAAATAATGCTACTGTAATACTTCTATCGAGGGTCTTACTTTTTCATTTAAATCCATTTTCAGTGTCGAAAACCTCTGCTTTCTGTGTACCTCTGTTTCTTTAACTGTGACAAAGTGAAAGTGTTTCATGTGAATAGTCTCTTGGCTAACCTTTGCCTGATAGTGCCATCAGTGATTAACCCACTGGGAAAAAAACATCAAATGTTTGCATTTGAGAAATCATTTTCCCCCACAGATTGCAGGATAGAGTGGAAGGAACTTATAGTTAGGGATTGAAATGTAGAATAGAATTTGCTCTGAATACTCCAGGATATTATCAGTGGAAATGGGAAATAGCTTTGAAACATCATTACAGAGAAATCCTAGAGAATCTCAAGGCATCAGGAAAGCCAGCAAATGCTGTCATTTGTGGGTATGACTCTAGTGATCACTGCCAGCTAAAAATAATCACTTTTCATATTTATTGTTATACACTTGAGAGCTGGGTTTATTTTAAATGTTGGAAAATGTACCTTTATACCAACTAACCCAGTTTAGTCTTGATGAATTTCAATCAAGTCCTCAAGACATTTCAGATTTTGTAAAGTTTGGGGTCCCTTCTTGGAGATCAGTGGCCTAGACAAAAGCAGTAATGGAGATAAAAGGCTTGTATCTCATGATATAGCCGTTTGGCTTTAAAATGGCAATGACTTACGAGTAACTAGATCAGGCAACAGAGGCTGATAAAGTACTACATGCAGCTAGGCTAGGTATATTTTGGCCCTGATACATCCATCTCATGTGTCACCAGGAGGGAGATGCAAGTGCATTTTCTAAATTCCCACTGAAAAGATGATGCCCAGCCCTTCAGTTCTAGGCAAGACCTCAACATGAAAAGGAAAACAATGTCAGCTCCCATATTAAATTTGAGTTACGACGCCACAGAGAAGCTGATATTTCCAGGAAGAGTTATAACAGCTGCGAAAAGGGCCATTTGCTTCCAACTTTGAAAGAGTGACGGCTCACGAGGGTCTCTGGGTAGCCCACCTACCTGCGACTCAGCTTTTTGCACAAAATACCAGCTCCTTAACAATTCTGTGTCACTTCGCACGAAAGTGTATTCTAGAAGAGGTTTCCTGGTAAAACATTAGCAGTTAATCAGATAATTGCTAAACCGCTTGCCAATAGCCTGCAGCCATTCACTGCTCTGAATAATAAGTGGATTATTAATTTCTTCATCATGGCCCTCAGACCCCAGACTGGCTCCCTGTGCTGCTGCTAGAGTTCCCGCTGTGTCAGCAGCCTCACTCATAGACTTGGGCTTTCTGTCCTTCACATAAACCAAGATGCAAATTGTGGCTTGTAGGCCCCTCAGGTAAACCACTTTCAGTATTTAGAATGCAGAGATTGTGGAATTTTTCATTTTTTCCCTAATAAGTCTGTTTTCAATTGTTCCCTGGTTATCAGAACCAGACCACAATGAAAGTGAAAGCCTGATGATGTTCATTTCCACAAAAATCATGGCTATCTGTTTAAAACAAAATAGCCCACTGTTTATAGTATCTCTGTGTTGCAGGAAATTTGATGCTTTCTTCTACCCAGGAATCTCTTAATTGACCGTGTATTAATTAAAAGCATTGCAGAAAGGGCTTCGGGGGAAGCAAAGTAGGATACAGACCCTCAATTCCTCCCTGTTAGAGAGGAAAAGATCCCTACATAAATACTAAACACAAGCAAGACTAGAAGAAATGCAAAATAGGTAATCGCAATTGGAAGGACAAGGTAGGGTCATAGTAAAAGGCCACAGCATCCAAGGGCATAAACTAATGAGGATTCCATCCAAGGCCACAAACTAATGAGGATGATGTGGAATTAGGAGGGAAACATAAAATATTTCAGATCAGAAATCTGTAGGGAACAGGGGTGAGGTAAAACAACAGCAATAAGAAGTAACCCTCAGAGCTGTTCAATATAACTTCCATGAAATTAATCCCTAAACTATGCTCAGTGCTCTGAAAGTACTAAATTGCACTTTTTTTTGCACAAATTAGGTGAAAAGAATAGTAACCAAGGATCCAGAAATTTGTATACACATGGGTGAAGCTATTAAAACTCAAGTGATCTTTCACCTAGTGATTTCGATGTGAGGCATCTCTTTTAAAATCCATATGTGGAAAAGTTTTGGTCCCTAGCTGGCAATTCCAATCATTGAAAAGTGATAGAACGATGGGAGTGCTGGTGGATTCGTAATCCAATGGAATTATTGATGGTAATGGAAATAGGAATGGAAACATTTAAGAACTGTTGAGACTCTGCCTGGGGAAAGCATTTGGCTCTTCTAAGAGCCCATTGCAGTTGCGGTTCTATTATCTTCTGTGAACTTAAGTGATATTAGCGACCAATGCTTCTGCACCAATATCACTTCTCTTGTTTCCTTGAGGGCCATCCAAATCGGCGGATATCTAGCCATTTGCTTTTCTGGCCTCCCTACTTTCCCTCTTCCTCGCTTTTATACTGGTTTTTGTTTTGTTTTGTGCTTCTCTCTCTCTCTCTCTCTCTCTCTCTCTCTCTCTCTCTGTGTGTGTGTGTGTGTGTGTGTGTGTGTGTGTGTGTGTGTGTGTGTGTGTGTGCACCACCTATGTGAGGGTGCCATGGGAACCAAAGCCAGGCGTCAGATAAAGCCTTTGGAACTGACACTTGCAAGCCACTCAGCATAGGTGCCGCATATCTCTTTCAAGTCACACATCCTTAGCCACTGAGCCATTCCTCCAGCACCAGTTTTTCTGGGTGTTTGAGGCAAGATCTCAAATTCACCATGTAGCTGGGGATGACCTTGAACTCCTGATGCCCTTGTGTCTAATTTCCTATTGCTGGGAATAATTATAGGCTTGTACTAGCATGTCCAGCTATAGTGACCTTTCTAAATGTTAACCTGACCATAGCGTCCCCCTTTAGAAAATCCTTGAGCATATTTTTACCCTTATTCTGAAACTAGTCCAAATGGCTTGGCCAATGTCCAGACCTAGAGATCACTCCTCTGTCTAGCAGGTTTGCACACTGCAATATCACCTCCCCCTGTCATAGTATTTCTTTAATACTCTGATCCAGGAAGCCAATTTAGCTCAAATTTTTTAACAGCCCATTCCTTGATACTTTCTTAGACACTGGATTGTTATGGTAGTCTGAACGTAATTGGCCCCCATAATCTCCTAGGGAATGGTACCATTAGGATTTATGGCTTTGTCGGAGTGTATATGGCCTTGTTGGAGGAAGTGTGTCATTGGGGCAGGGGTGAGCTTTGAGGATTCCTGTGCTCAGGATACTGCCCAGTGTCTCAGCTGACTTCCTGTTGTCTGCATGATGTAGGATTCTCAGCTCTAACACCACACTACCTTCATGCCACCATGTTCACTCATGGACTGAACATGTGAAACTGTAAGTGAACTCCCTCAATTAAATATTTTACTTCATAATAGCTGCCATGGTCATGGTTCTCTCCACAGCAATAAAATCCAAACTAAAACACTGACAAATGGAAAGCAGCACAACAATATAGTCAATGTTAGAGGTCCTCTGAGCAGTACTACACAAAATATATTTAGACACAGAAGAAGGAACTTCTTTTTGCTGTGTTTCTGAGAGTCTTCATTTGGATACTTCAATAATTTTAATAATGAGTAGGTTCAGGCCAGACAGATAAAATGTGATTTGGGATTAATGGTTTTGTTTGTAGTACTGCTGTGTGGCTTTTCCTGGGGAAAAATTAACATACATCTATTCGTTCCAGACACGACGCTGACATCTAGCTTAGCGAACCAGTGATTGTATTGGACTTCCTTACAAGAGTACAGGAAAAGAGCTACTTAGCAGAGCATGGATGACTCAGAGGCAGCTGCACCACTGAAAAACCCTCCCGCCAGAGATGATGACTCATAAAAACAGCATCCCTGGAACTCTGCACAATTTCCATGGAGCTCAGATAGTGAGAGAGTCTTCTCTCTCTAGCTTTTCTTACTGCTCACATAATTGAGGAAGGGCCTTGAAAATCTTCTAAGTTTCACCAGTTTCTTTCCTGAGCCTTGTAGGTTTCCTTTGTTTTCTAAATCTTTGCAAGCATGTCTACTCCATTCAAGAGAAAATGCTCCAGTTTCTAGAAACAGCAATGAAATAATTATAACGAAGGAATAGTTGTGGCAAATATATATGGCCAACAAAGCCAGAAATATTTTATATCTGCCCCATCACAGAAAAAATTATCTATGCCTGAAGGGTCTTGTGGTCAAAGACAATTTATTCTCAGTACTTAGCATATAATAGATGCTCAGCAAATGTCAGTTGAATACATGAGTAAAAAATAGAACTTTACAGTACAGTTTCTAGAGAAAAAGGCAAGAATAAAAGGGGAAAAATGAGAAAACATTTTTGTAAAATATTTGAACTGAAAAATTCCAAGTTTATATTTGCTGGATTAATGCTTTTCGTTATCATTAATCTCCCATTTGCAGTTACTCATTCTACCCCAGGATCCGTACAGCTGAGGTTTGACTCAACTGTTAAAACTGCATTTTATGGAAGCCCTCATTGTAATGATTTGCTGCATAAAGTCTACAAACCTGGGGGAATTTCTGTTTGTATTTTCATAGCCAAGAATGCCAGCATTGAGTAAGAAAAGTAAAAAGCATTCTATGACCTAGGACAATGGAAGAAACTACCCACAACGTGGGCAATACTCTGCCATACCTGATCATTTATCTCAATGTCCTTAATGCAATAGCTCACCAGATATGTCTGAGAGCATGAATTCATCAAAAGGAAATTGGTTTCAAAATGTATAATTCAATACGTCAAAGTTCACCAGATAGACTACAAAGAGACATAAAGTACACCTAATATTGCATTTGGCCATCATAGTTTCACTCCATCTGCCATCATTTACTCAAAGACCTTCAGATAAGCAGAAGTGACAAGAAAAGTGTTATTCCTTTGATGAATTTTTCAGGGCCACCCTCGGTATTGGAACTTGCAAGATAACAAATGATTACATTTGAGTGATCCTCAGATAGGAATCATCGATGGAAAGAAAGACTTAGAAAGTAGTTTCAAAATGACTCAAGTCATTTAGAAACCAAAACAGATTAAGCCAGAGGTATAAACTAGGCATTCCAGGATAGGAAAAGAAAATGTAGCAGCAGGTCCTTACTGTTGGATAATCTATACAGAATGCAAAGAAATCAGCAGCATAAGACTGTTTTCATCATGCAGCTAAAGATGAGTGAGTGGAAGTGGATAGAGAGATACAATTTATGGGACTCTAAATGAATAGTCCCACATAATCCACAGAGGAGGTGGGGCTTAAAGAATCCTTTGAAAATGGCACAGGTTGGCAGAGAAGAATGCATGAGGAGTACTAAAATTTGGCAAGCCTCATCTAAAGTCTACAGAAGGAAGTAATGAGAGATGAAAGTAGTGAGAATCAGGCAGATAATTAATTTGCAGCACGCCTTGAAGCATGTGCTGAGTAGCCCACACATCATAATAGAAATGTCATAGTCAGAACAACATTACTGTACAAATCATTCCCACACACATCATTTCTTCTTTCCGTAGATTGGAATAATCTTTCCCTTTTATCCCCCTGTTTTACCTCATCTTCAACACACCACCCACCCAACCCTCAAGTAAATAACACACCATCCACCCAACCTTCAAGTAAATGCTAAAATGCCACTCCAGAAAAGCCTCTGCTGACTCATAAACTAGATTAGATCCCCAATCTCTTATACTTTTTTGTCTGGACACTGTAAATCAGTGAGCAGAACCCTAGTTTGTTCGCCAAGCTGTCCTTTACCTCTATCATGGTATCTGGTGCTCAGTAGAGAGAAGCTACCAAAAAGAAATAATCATTGAATGAAATATGATCAAAGTCTATTTACTTTCATTGTTATTTGAATTACTCATACTTGCCAGGTTTAATATGAAAACTCAATACATGTTTACAGTATATATAAAATCAGATGTTTAGCTTTCTTACTGTCTCAAGCAGTTTTAAATTTTTATTAGCATGTGAGAATTCACTATATGTATGGAATACATTGTAGTGCATGCTGATAATGTCAGGATAACTTCCGTTTTACCTTATTATTTTGTATTTAAGTCTCATGAGGAAAAAAGATGAGCCAGGTATGGTGACATATGCTATCATCCAAACACTCAGGACACTAAGGCAGGGGATAATGAGTTCCATGCCAGATCCTGTCTCAAAAACAAGCCGATAGATAGAGAATAGATAGATAGATAGATAGATAGATAGATAGATAGACAGACAGACAGACAGACAGATAGATAGATAGATAGATAGATAGATTGATAGACAATAGATACTTAGGCAAGCAGAAAACTGGGTGAATGATTACAAAGACAATATCCAGTCATATGTTGCCTACAAGAAGTATACTTCATTGTCAAAGATACACTTACTGAAAGGATGGAAATAGGTATCCTACACCAATGAGACGCAGAAGCAAGCAAATACATCTCTTTTCATATCAGACAAAACAGTATTGAAGACAATAGACTTTACTGGTCCAGTTTTACACACACACACACACACACACACCAATACTGAATATTTTTTATTCTTCAGATTGTGTGACAAGTAATGGAAAAATATAAATGAAATAGTTATTTTTATAGCAGTAAACACATTTGACTTTTAGCTTAGTTTTATCTTTCAGTTGTCATACTATGTCTCAAAATTGTCTGGATGATCAGACTCTTCATGACATCTTCAGAGACTTCTACACCAAGTGAGTGAAAGGGCTTGCCAACAATGGGTTGCTTTCCTGAAAAAAAATTGATGGAAATAACAAAGTCATAACATTAACTGTTAGAACCCCTCAAGTCAAACTAGTGAAATAATGAATTTAAATACTTCCATAGAAGTAATCTAACCCAATTATGTCCATGAGAAAACTACCTTGGTCAAATTTAAACCAGTTCTCCCTCTGTTGAAAATTTTCCAGAGAAGTATGCTAAAAAATGAATATGTATAATCTACCCCATCCAAAAAGATCTACACATTAAACTCAAGATCACCAAAAATGATATTAAGTACGGAGTTCACAAGGACAAAACCTTGAATGAGTGACAGTAGTGTCCTTATGAGATCCAAGAACACTCATTTACCCACATTGATATAACCAAAAATCAATGGTGACCTAGGAACCAAGATGTCAGCAGATGGGCCTCAGCCTGGTTTAGAATCTCCCTAGACTTCAGAAATGTAAGAAATATTTATTGATTATTAGCCACAAGTCTGTGGTCTTTTGTGATATCAACCCTCAAGGTAATGTTTGAGTTCTCAGTTACTTTTGGGTTTAAGACTCACTTTATGAGATGAAACCCGTACCTAACACTGCTAAAGTGGTCAAGAACCTGAAACTAGCTAGGTCATTGCCCTAATGTGTTAAGAGAAGCTTTCCTTGAGAGGAAAGCCTTCCCGCCCGCCTGGTTCTAGATCCGCATCAGTCCCAAATAAACACACAGGAGGCTGTATTAATTATGAAGCTGTTGGCCTTGCTTGTTTCTTACTGGCTAGCTCTGACTTAAGTAATTACCCCATAATTGTTAATCTAAGTATTTCTCTTACCGGAGAATAGTTCCGGGCTTCCTACCTCCATGGCATTACATCTTGACTCTCCTGTGTTTCTCCTTCCCAGAATCCTCCTCGACTCCTAGTCCCTCCTATCTAGGTTTCCTATTGGCTCAAAAGTACTTTATTGACAAATGCACAGGACTTCCCCCCAACACTAATGAAAAACTTACTATAATCATTCTGTCATAGGAACATAGCAATAAAATGACTCCTAATGACATATTAGATATTGTTATATTCACAGACCAAGGTCTCACTCAACCCTCATTAAAGAAGCTTTTTTTCTTACCATATATGGGTAATAACACAGATATCCATAGCTGGAAAATGTGCAGAGAATGAAAGACATTGGATTACTCTCTCCTAAGTGAGATGTCTTCATCAAACTCCTCCCCTTCAAAGCTTGGAAATCTATGAGAAAGGGGGGCTTCAGGAAAGATTGTAAAATCCAGAAGGGATAGATGACGACTCCAAGGAAACAGTGTCTTCCAGATGTATGTATTCAAAGACTGTGGCAGCATGTATAGAACCTGCAAAGATGCAAGCATAACAGGGTCCCATCACTGAGAGGGGTATGTAGACACTATGTCCCATCCCTAACCGAGAAACTACTTGCAATTGACACCTGTTGGGAAAGGGTAAAGCAGTCTTCTCCAATGAGTGACACTGGGCAAATCAACCACACTCCAGGGTAGGTCCAATTCCCAGGAGTAGTTGGCCAACACAAAATTAGCTATGAACTCTTTTTTGTGGATTTTTGTTTAATTTTATTTTGTTTTGGCTTTTTTTCTCTTATTCATGATTTGCTTGTTTGGTTTGATTTTCATTTTAGTCATTGGAAGTGGGTTAGAGAAATAAAATTAAAAGTTGCATGGGTAAGGAGGTGGAGAGGACTGTGGGGGAACTGGCTGAGGGGAAATTATGTTCAAAATATGTTCTATAAAAATAATAATTCAATAAAATCTCCACACATCAAGAGTCTCTTTAACTCCATTACCAATCCTGTTCCAATATTTAATTGCTTATTGCACAGCAGAAATCCAAAATTGACAAGAAATCTTACCATTTCCTTTTTACTGTACCCTAAGGGCAGTTTGACATTCCTGGGGCAATCTGGGTCAGAACAGACAGGTACTGGCTTTTGCTGACTATCTGCTGCCTGGGTTCAGCCAGCATTGCCAGGACATAAATATGCATTTTTAGGAAAGTTTTCATAACTTTCCTCACTTTGACCTTCTCACTTCCTTATCTATAAAACTATAGATCTATAGTATGCTCAATAAATTTGAGAATATTTGTAGAAAAATTAAGTATGTAAGCCATTAAAAGAAATGACAAATGCTGTTTCTCCCACTTTTTAGTAAAGCAGCTATATACCAATTGTTTCTTCATGAGAAATGTCTCAGAAATATTGTAAAATATTTTCAAAGTTCATATAACTCACAAGAGTGCTATAAGAACAATTCTAACAATAAAAAATATTTTAATGGGGGACATAGAGATGGCTCAGCAGGTAAAGGCAATGATCTGAGTTGTTCATCAGGCAATGGCATGAGTTCAATCTCTGGATAACACACAGTAGAAGGAAAAACCTACTTCAGAAATTTGTGCATTGACTCACATATAATAGCATGTTCATGTTCACACATGTATGTGCACACAAAATAAATGAGTAGGCAAGTGACACAAAAATTTTAAGGAGTATAATTTTAGGTAAATAAATGTGATTCCCTGTGACTTTCAAACTCCGTTGGTATCGTCAATCATTCCTTCCTTTATAATGTCTTCCCTCCCCCACTCCAGTTAAAACCCATACATGTATATGCATATACATTAATATATAGTTTAAAGAAGTTATTCTACTCATGGTTATAATGCCACCAACTCCCAAGAACTATAAACTATCTTACAAAAACATCAGTTCCATGCATAAAGAGAAAAAACTCTTTATAAGCTGTTGGACAGGAAAGTCCAATAGAAGCCCCAAACAATATAGGCTATTGCCATTGCCCTTCATTACCTTCTACAGTATGAAAGCAATGCCCTTTGCTAACGATACCATGTACTTAAGACACAGAACTTGGAAGAATCAAAATGGAACTTAACTGGATGCTTATTCCTCCTCCTCCCCTATAGGACAAGATATCATAGCATGAGAAGTTTCTATGCAAGTAAAAGAGATAAGAATGATTGGTGGTCCTGTATAGTTATATAGTGCAAGAACCACATCAATGACTATACTCCCAAGATACCTACAGTGGTGAAACAGTGTCACTTTTATGTTGTGGGACGCTAACATATCTCTAATTGGATTTAAAGACCACTCAACCCTAGAGAATTCACACCTGGGGCTGGAGAGATGACTCATAGGTTAAGAGCACTGGCTGCTCTTCCAGAGGTCCTGAGTTCAATTCTCAGCAAACACATGGTGGCTCACAATCATCTGTAATGAGAAATCATACCTGATACTATATGGTTTGAGAAATTATAGGCCCAAGAACACCTACAAGTGACAGGTCATTAAACCAATGTAATCTCTACAGATGCTTTCTAAACACTTATCCTTATACCCACAGCTAAGTATAGTTTTACCCTATTCCTTTTACAGCAGACAGAGGCTACTCCAGAGACTTGCAATTCATCAAAATGCAAACAGTAACTGACTTTGGTGTAGCCAACCCCAACTGACACATCTGCATCACAAACTCTAAACCTAAGATTCCAAATATTATGAAAGAGGGAAACAAAAAACTGTAAGAGCCAGAGGCTCACATTTCCTGCTAATAGAATGTATTCCCTAGACAAATGAAGAAAAAAATCATCCATAATGTCTCAAAAATGTGGTTGCCTGAAAAAGCTAAGCATGACAGCAACAGCTGACATTCCAAGGCAGACAAGGGGAAATTCCATGTGGTTTGATACCTAAATGAAGAACTACAGGAATCCAATGACTGCTGAAAGAGGGAGTTTCTGTTACTTCCAGGAAATTCCCTCCTTTGTTGTCCAATCCCAAGTGGTCACTGTAATGTGCATTCTTCCAGCCAGCCTGGTCCCAGTGTCATGTCAATCCCAAATAACACACAGAGATTCTATTAGCTACAATGTTGTCAGCCAATGTCCAGGGCTTCTCATTGTCTATTTCTGTCTTAAGAATTAACCCATGACTACTAATAAATATTTCTATGAGGACTTACCTTTCTGAAGACAACATCCTGATGTGTCCTCTCTTCCCTGGGATCACATGGCAACTCCCTACTCTTGGCTACATTTCCCAGAATCCTCCTTGACTCCTAGTCCCACCTATCTTGCTTCCCTATTGGCCATACAGTGCTTTATTCATCAACTGATAAGAGAGATTTACAGAATGGCATCTCCCACCAGGTCAGCACTGACATACATGTATGACATGCATATACAAGCAAATCTAAATAGACTTAGTATGTAAATGTACATGCGTGTATACATACACCTATATCAAAAATAATTAAGAAACAGGTCATGGATTTGAGAGAGAGGGAGGCAGGCGATAAGGGAATTTATGTAGCTGTATGAAATTATCAAAAGATAGAACTATTTCTCTTTTTTTCTTTTCTTTTTCATTCTTTTTTTTTATTAATATTTTTTTTATTTTCCATTTTAAATTTAGATAAGAAACAAGGTTGCTTCACAAGTCAGTACGAGGTCCCTCTCCCTTTCCCTCCCCTCCTCCCGTGCCCTCCCCCCATCCCCCCCCCCCCGTTATCCCCTCATTCCCCCAGGGAGGGTGAGGCCCTCCATGGGGGTGTCCATAGTCTGTCATTTCATATAGGGCAGGGCCTAGACCCTTCCCCAAGAGTTCAGGGTGAGAGTGCACCTCACATTGTTCTATGGGAGTCCAGAGACCGTGTGTATACTTGGGATGGGTACTGATCTGCTGTCCAAGGCTCAATAGATTACCTAGGCCTCCTCACTGACACCCAGATTCAGGGGGTCTTGATCAGTCCCATGCTGGATTCCCAGGCTGATGCCTGGGATTCAAGAGTTAACCTTTGTCTGGTCAGCTGTTTCTGGGGGTTCAACCAGCCCAGTCTTAATCCCTTTGATCATCAGTCCTCCCTCTCTGATACTGGCTTTCTTGAGTTCAGCTCAGTACTTAACCAGCCAGTAAATGAAGTTTCTTTTTCCCAGACTCTCTGGCAATAGGATTGTAGGCTGGCACTCCCCAGATCTATGTCTAAAATCCATATATGAGAGAGTACATGCCATGTTTCTCTTTTTGTGACTGGGTTACCTCACTCAGGATGGTTTCTTCTAGTGTCATCCATTTGCCTGCGAATCTCATGATTCCATTATTTTTTTCTGCTGAATAGTACTCCATTGTGTAGATGTACCACATTTTCTCTATCCATTCTTCGGGTGAGGGACATCTAGGTTGCTTCCAAGTTCTGGCTATTACAAATAAAGCTGCTATGAACATAGTGGAACAGACATCTTTGTTATATGAATGGGCATCTTTTGGATATATGCCTAAGAGTGCAGTTGCTGGGTCTTGTGGTAGGTTTATTCCCATTTTTCTGAGGAATCTCCATACTGCTTTCCAAAGTGGCTGAACCAGTTGGCACTCCCACCAGCAATGGAGGAGTGTCCCCCTTTCACCACATCCTCTCCAGCATAAATTGTCATTGGTGTTTTTGATTTTAGCCAAGAACATTATACAATCATTTAAATGAAAATGTCCTGGTTAGGTTTTCTGTTGTTATGAAAAACACCATTACCAAAAGCAACTTGGGAAAGAAAAGGATTTCTATGACTTACAGATTATAACTTATCATTGAGGGAAGCTCAGAGTTTGAATCAGAAATCATGGAGGAATACTGCTTACTGGCTTGCTTCCAGACACAGCTACCTTTCTTATACAGACCAGGCCACTTGCTGCATAGGTCTCTCTCCCTCCTCTCTCTCTCTCTCTCTCTCTCTCTCTCTCTCTCTCTCTCTCTCTCTCTCTCTCTCTGTCTCACACACACACACACACACCCACACACACACAAATGCAAGGTCCTCTATTAGGAAACTATTAGCAATCATGACAATGTCTACAAATCAATTGATGGAGGCAATTCCTCCTCAGTTGAGATTTCCTCTTCCTTGGTGTATCAAGTTGACACCCAAGTTTGGTCATCACAATACATCTCACTTGTTTGAACCATTTTTTCACATTTCTGTAATGTCAAATGTCTGATATCGATAGATATTTGTGAACTTAGCAATGACTTATAGCAGTTTTTTCTTCAGTCATTTGCCTGCAGGTACGTGGTGACTTTTTAAAGTTAGACAATGCAATTCTTTCCTGTCAAGAAATTAGAAGACCATGCTGACAAGTTCTTCGAATTTGGAGTTCCTATCTGCTTATAATGACTTAAGACTTTGAAGGCCTAAGATCAACTATTCCTTCTTAACTTACTCAGCTTCCTGCTGTCAACTAAAAATGGGCCAGAGTTAATGATCACTTTTTTAAAGCCTCAAATATTCAACAGCAAGCTTAATAGTAACTTAAAACATCAGTGCAAGAGGATAAATTATACTCTACTAGCTGCAGGAGTATCTATTATTCTCAGCGAACACAGTCAAGGAAAATTGTGAGATGTATTGGGCACCAAAGGAAATAAAAGAATGAACCGTCAGGATAATACCTGTCAGGGGGGAGGGGGCAGAAGGTGTCTTTCACAACTCTTGTGGCAGTATACTGAAACAGAAAAGTAGTGAGGGAAGATAGCACAGAGATTAAATATGATCCTGAACAGCAATATCCCTGGAGATCTCAGGCTTTTGATTCTTCCAGACCTAAAAATTGTCAGGATTCTGAGTAAATCACAAAAGCAATTGTCATCAAGAACATTCACAGCTGCTCGAACATCTATTTTAAGGTGAAGGAAACTGGCAGGCAAAGCAGGGAATCAGAAATAGTAGAGAATAGAGAATATAAAACACTGTTAAAAAGTAGAAGCAAAGATGTTTGAAGCAATTCAGCCTCTGTGCTTACATTTATATAGAAGGCTGTTTGTGGGATTGAAGTCATATATATTTTTACTATTTTAATATATGATAATGTTGCCAATGAAGCCACCAGAATAAAAGGACAGACTAGCTCCCAATCACACTCCAGATTTAACTTTCTCATAGGTTCTCAAATGATGAGTTGAAATATCTGTAGAAGAAACTTTTGAATGACTACTGACCCCTAAGGCAAAATTGAATAAATAAAATAAAAATGTAAAATGATGTCACTACTAGCAATTGTAGGAGATTTACACAGATATAGTGAGAAGTTTTCTTTCTATTACTGTTAAGAGTCTGTTTTCCAAAATTTAAGAGAGTGAAATGAGATGCAATGGACATCATTTATAATCATAAACAGTTGGCAAAACAAAAGCTCATAATTTCACTGTAACATTAATTCACACATCCAGATGAGATTATGCACTGTGAGATTCCTTTAGATGCTAACTTATCTCTAAATATTACAAGCAAAATTTTTAGCTGTCTCTTGAAGTTTACTAACCTTTCATGTCTTTCATTTCTAACATAAATTCCTATTAAAATTGGTAGATTAACTTGAGCTTATTTTAGGTTGGGTCTGGAAATGTCTTTTAAAGAAAATCATTCTTCAAGGACATTCATATTATAGTTGGCTTTACAGCAAGGGGAAAGTGATTCATGAAAAACACCATGACCAAACAAGCACTTTAGCAGAATCAAAATCTTACATACTCAGTAGTATGTATCTTAACTACCTCTTCATCCACTTAACAAGTATTTGCTGAATACAGTAAATTTCAACCACTGGAAGGATATCATTAGACTCCTCTCTCTCTCTGTCTCTGTCTCTCTCTGTCTCTGTCTCTGTCTCTGTCTCTCTCTCTCTCTCTCTCTCTCTCTCTCTCTCTCTCTCTCTCTCCTTAAGTCATTTAGAATTTGCCATAGGTTAGAAAATTACTATAGGAACCTGTGTGTTCAATTTTAGAAATTTTAAGAGGTGTTTCTATCTGTCTCATGACTGGAAGAATTTTGTTATACATGTATGTGAAAAACGTATATCTGTACTCAATAAAATAAATATAGCCATCATCACAGAAATTTTCCTAGTGTTCCCTTGCAAGCCTTCCTTCTATACCCTTCCTATATGCCCCTCCTCCAGGAACCACTGATCTTTCCTCTGCCACTATAAGTTCTTCTGCATGTTCTAAAACTTTACATAAATAAAACTGTACAACATGTATTTATTTGTATGACTTCTGTTACTTGTCAAAAAGATTTTAGGATTTGTTCAAATTATGCATTTCAACCAATTTATTTTTTCAGTTTCAGTATTCCATTGTGTGAATGTACAACACTATTATTTTTATTAACCCGAAGAGGATGTTTATTGTAGCTAAGTACACATAGTGGTGAATCCTGGACTAGAGGGAACATCAGAAGGTTCCATTTTAGAAAATACTGAATGCTCCAAAAAGAAACAAAGAGATTTTACTTTTAGTCATTCTTTTTGTGGTTAGAAGTTAGAGGGTTAACCTGATCTAAAGACATAATGAAGTTTTAATAATTGTATCCAGATGTCCCATAAGGGGCTACTTTCAGTGAAGTTACTGAAATATTTTATATGCATGGTAATTAACCTTCAGTTGCATGGCCTATGCCCTCAACTGGAAGGTGCTCATAGGCTTTCCTAAGATGTTCCCAGAAACTAGAGACTGCATCTGATACATCACCGAAAGCCCAGTTTCCTCCCCCATCCCCAGTGTCTGGAACATGGGCTCACTCAGTAGATGTTAGTAGAGAGGAAGGATGGGAAAGATAAGAAATAAAAGAAGAGAAGGGGAAGTGCAGGGATAGAGAGTGGAAGCAATGGACAGATCAATGAAAATCTAGATATATTAAATAAAAGCTATTTTCTTGTTTTAATTAGTATTATTTTTATTTAGATTAGAAACAATCTTGTTTCACATGTTAATCCCAGCTTCCTCTCCCTCACCTCCTCCCCCCTCCTGTCCTCCCCACCAGGTCTCCCAGTCCCCCACCAAATCTCCACTCTGATCCCTAGGGAGGGTGAGGTCCTCTATGGTGGATCTCTAGTAATTGTCATTTCATCCAGGGCAGGGCCTAGACCCTCACACAATAGTCCCGGCTGAGAGAGCCTCCCATATTGTGGCATGGGCACTCAAAGTCTATTTATATGCCAGGGATAAATACCACCCAAGGCCCCATAGATTACCTAGGCCTCCTCACTGACACCCACATTCAGGGGGTCTGGGACACTCTCATGCTTTCCACACAGCCATCAATCTGGGATCCAAGAGCTCCCCCTTGTCAGGTCAGCTGTTGCTGTGGGTTAAACCAGCCTACTCTTCACTCCTTTGCCCATCAGTTCTCTCTTTCTGACACTGGATTCCAGGAGTTCAGTTCAGTGTTTGTCTGTGAGTATCTGCCTCTGCTTTCATCAGTCATTGGAGGAAGGTCCTCTTTCCTAGACTCTCAGGCAATGGGATTGTATGCTGGCACTCCCCTGATTCATGTATAAAATCCATAAATGAGTAAATATATACCATGTTTGTCTTTTTGTAACTGGGTTACCTTACTCAGGATGGTTTCTTCTAGTGTCTTCAATTTACTTGCAAATTTCAAGATTCCACTTTTTTCCGCTAAATAGTAATCCATTGTGTAAATGTACCACATTTTCTCTATCCACCCTTCAGTTGAGGGTCACCTATGGTTCCTCCAGGTTCTGGCTATTACAAATAATGCTGCTATGAACATAGTAGAACAGACATATATGTTGTATGAATGTGCATCTTTTGGGTATATGCCTAAGAGTGGAATGGCTGGGTCTTGTGGTAGACTGATTCCCATTTTCCTGAGGAATCTCCACATTGATTTCCAAAGTGGTTGTACAGGTTGGCACTCCCACCAACAGTGGAGGAGTGTTCTCCTTTCTCCACATCCTCTCCAGCATAACTGTCATTGGAGTTTTTGATTTTAGCCATTCTGACAGGAGTTGTTTTAGTTTGCATTTCCCTGATGGCTAGGGATGTTAAGTACTTTCACAAGTGTCTCTCAGCCATTTTAGACTCCTCTACTGATAATTCTCTATTTAGTTCTGTACACCATTTTTTATTGGATCCTTTGGTGTTTTGGAGACTTGCATCTTGAGTTTTTTGCAAATATTGTAGATCAGCCCCCTGTCATATGTGGGGTTAGTGAATAACTTTTCCCATTCTGTGGGCTGCCAAATAAAAACTATTTTCATTTAAGTTATTCACCTGGGCTAGAAGCACTGGCAAGGTCTAAAAGTTCCTAATGATATTTGCATAATGCCACATGGAGAATTTTTCTGACCTGGAAGTAGGAAGAAAACACACTCTTCCTTCACACTTCCATTCAATGTTCTCTCTTGACCTTCTAGTTAGTAGCAAAAAAATCTTACTAGATAACTAGATGCAAACTGCCAAGTACTACTGCATCCTCAGTCACAGCACAGTGCCTTAGATGCTCAAGGGCAGTCCAGACTAAACCACTCATACAGATGACCAAGGACTTAATCTCCAAGGCCCACAAATACAGCCACTGACATTTCCCAATTCCCTGGTAAAGATTGCACTGAATCACAGACTTCTCTGGGCTTCTTGTGATTTTTTTTATATGTAGAAAGCTTTAACAATCCTCCTCACTAGAAATCCCACACTCATTTAAATCTTGCTGAAAAAGTGTTTCAATGACCAAGGAATCTTGAAACTGTTTGTCAAGAGATCCCTTTCTCTGTAAACCCATATTACTTGTTTCCTCTTCCTCCATGACCTGTATCCAGTCAAACATCGTAGTATAATTAGTCATGTATTTATTTTATATTTCTAGTAAACTATAGGTTTCTTAATAGAAAAAAATCTGTCTTGGTCATCTTTTTACTTCCTCCAGTGACCTTCAAGATGACTTATAAATGGTATGGCTTATAAATAGTTGGAGCTTAACAAATGCTGACTCTATAATAGATAAATCAATACAAACTCGCTAATTGTTCACATTATTTGAATAGTGAATGAGAAGACACTTCCTCATCTCTCTGGCTTCTTCACCTTTGTGTGGGAACTGCGCCCACATTACAAAGAGTAGCAAAAGCTATGGGCAAGTTCCATTAACACAGAAATATGGTTTTGATGCAGTAAATTCTGTCACCAACTCTTTGAATGTAACTCATGTAAGTTATTATCCGATTCCATAGAGGGAATCAAAAATAAAAAACATAAGCCAAGCTAGTTTTGCTATAAAGGAATGCAAGGAAGGAGAATCTGAGTGTATCTACAAAGACAAATGATATGGATCTCTGGCCAAGAGAAAAAGAAGTATTTTAGACTCTTGGATTTAGAATGTTGCAGGATACCTAGGAAAATATAAAGTGAAAGGAGTAAAAACTAATAATATAAATGTATCACAAGCAAGGTTATAGTTTTCCTCAAGGTCAACCTGACCTAAGCAAAACTACAAGCTCGGTTTATAATATTGCATAGCCATTGTGAGGAAAATAAGTCTTTATCTTTTTACTTTGAAATAGATATATATTTCTACTAGTAAGAATGATGAAGTTATTTGTCATAGGCAAATGTTCTCTAATGAGAGAAATAATAAATATCAAATAATTTATAGCAAATTGTGGTTTTAAATCACAAAGTATAAAAACAGCAAGAAACAGAGGAAATAAATTGCACCAGTAAACCCTCAGAAATAAGTTAATGGTCTGACATTGTCTTCTCATTGGGAACATATGTTAATCTTGGACATAACCTTGGGATGCTGAATCTGATCTCCCCTGGCCAGGAGCCAAGGCATAAGAGCAAAGAACCAAGAAGAAATATTATGAAAAGCTCTAGAGTAGGAGAAACAGAGACTTGAAGTCCATCGAGTACATTTCCAGTCTTTACATAACTCACCAAATAATGCTGTCTATAAATTGTGTTGGAAATCTTGGGAAACATGTAAATTTTGTGGTTGGTGCTGAGCAGAAAAAGTCCTCCAACACATAGGAACCTAGAGACAAGCAGTAGTAGAACCAGTCTTGCCAAAACCCCAACCTAGTTTAGTACAGATAGTCACATATTGGATTGAGTTGAGCCATTTCTTCCCTTCTGTCCCATCTGCTATCTAAGAAAATGAAGCATCCATATATCTGATGGAAGTGCTTAAGATCTTTTGGAGTGTTTGCAGATTTTATGCGGTGTCCAACATGCAATACAAGTTACTAAGCATGAGTATTCCTCAACACTCCACATGCAAGATGGCTAAAGTTAGTAAAGAAAGATGTCACTCAGACTTTGATGATCCCCCATGGAAGGCCTCACTCTCCCTCGGAGGATGGGAGTGAGAGGGAACAGGAAATAATATGTAAAACAAGATTGCTTCTAAATTAAATAAAATATATAATAAAAAAGAAAGATGTCACTGAGGGACTTGTATGCAGATATTGGATTTTAACATGTTCAGGGAGCCTTTGAAAAAATTCAGCCTCAATAAATGAGATTTTAAAAAATGCATGCCACCATACTCTTGGAAGTAAAGAACTATAATTGAATTAGTTGCAGCATGTCTCATTTCTTCAGTCTGTTCCACAGGTGTCACAAATAGAACTATAACAGCCATCTCAGGTATCAGAACCCAAACCCAGAAGGACCACCCCCAGTAGTCAGACTAGTGGCATCAATAAGCACAGCTGTCCAAAAAAAATCGTCATAGAATTTTCTCCAAAGAAAAAAGAAATACCACATAGCCCCCACCCACTTTAAAACAACTCACTGGATAGTATCTCAGACATAAACCCCTCTGGACAAAAGCCTCCCTCACCCTCAGTCCTTTGCCTGCCCTTCTAAGAGATGTTGGTAATTCCACACTAGTTCAAATTCCTCCTGGGGTTTACCCAAAACAGCCAGAGCTGCTGCTGACCTTTCATCTATGTAGTCTGATGTGTAACACATGTTTATTTACACCCGGAGAGCTGTCCCAGAGGCTGAAGACTACTCTGAGACTGAGAGTAATCCCCTTTACAGACCCCTGTCCATGGTCTATGGCATGCTTATTTACCTTTCCAGCATCCTACATCTACCCTTCACATCTACTTCCCTAACCCATCCCTACTTAACCTCCGTCTCCCATCCCTTTTCCCCAAACTGCTGCTTTCTCTTAAGTCCTGATCACCTCCCACCCCCACTCCACCCCTACAAACTCAACTTTCTAACACCCCACCTGCCACTTACCCACAGTCCTGCCTCAAGTCACTAGGCTTGGGCTTGCCTCCTGTGGCTTCAATGGGTAGAAATAAGGAATATATATTGTTACCTCTGTTCTTTTGACAAGAGTTTTCAGGCCATTCAAAGAGTATTCTGAGGGGATAAGTGTGGAGGGTGGGGGACACTGTCTTCAGTGTGGTCTCCACAGAACCTCTTGTGGTCAGATACTGATCTCTAAGTGTCCTAGACCAAGTTACTTGAAACTACTGAAAATGCTAACCAACCACAACTGATTCAATAGACTTTCAGAAAGTGAGTGTCCTTCTAGAAAGCAGCTCTTGTTCTTTACTGGAAACTCAATTTTCAATGATACAGTTCTACCTCAAGTGAAGTAGTTGTCATTGTCTTCATTCAGCAGTGTTCCCACCTATGACATTTAGTAGGTCAGGTGCAGCACATTGTAGGTATTTGCATTCTTTGTACTAGAATTATTCTGAAGGAGTTCTTTTGTTAGATAACTATTATTTTCCTCCATGGACAAGATAAGAAATGCCCTTGGAAAGTATGGCTGCTTACATTCATTTGTAAATTTGTGTGTGTGCAAATATCAGACAAAGCAGAAGACAAAATGTCTAAATTGAAAGGTTATAAAATATATAACTGAAGCTAAGAGACACAGTAATGTAAAACTCACATAGACATGGTATCAATAAGTCTTAGAGAGTTATAACACAGTAATGGTATGATATATGGACAGCCAGTGGCCTCAAATGTTCTAAAGATAATCTGAAAATATAACCCATAGATTTAAGAAGTCTACTAGATTTTTGGGCCATCTAGCTACATATAGTCAACTTGCTGAAAGAAAGACTCAGATATTTAAGGTGGAAGATGAAAGGGGGGGAAACACTTTAGTATCTTCAAACAGTCAATGACAAACTTGAAAACTGACTCTTCAAAAGAAATGATGCAAATCCAAAGAGAATCTCTTTGTGCAACTCAAATATGTAAAGTTACCTTTCCAATTTCATATTAAACAAGTATGTTGTCAAGGAAACAAAAAGAATGAATGCATTACTAGTAAACCTGAAATGCAGGAATATTAAAAACTTTCTCAGACATAATGGAAATAATCGCAGGAAGGTGGAGAGCAATGGTAGAAAACACCCAACATTGACCTCTGGCCTCTCTGCATGTGCACACATGCATTTCTAGGTGCGTACAGACACAAACAAAGAAATGATTTAGGATAGAACACAGAAATGAATAAGAATTAAGATAACTGAATATATATATGTGTGTGTATATATATAGTAATACAAGGTAATATTTAACATATAAATTAACAGTATTATTTTTCTAGTTTAAAGTATGAGCACAATTTAAAAATCAGAACCTCTGGTTCCTTTCACATCTTCTTTGAGGCTAGTCTTTTATTTGCAACATAGAAAGAGTACACTGAAGCTGGCGTCCCAGAGATGCATCTGGTATAGGTCACAGTTCCAGATGCGAACATGCCCAGGCTCTTTGTAAAGTAGAATAATCTGATATCTAAACGTGAATGCAGTTGTAGCAATTGCTGATGAAATACTTGGGTGTTGTTTTTGCTGTTTTAAATTAAAATTTAATTTAAAAATTAAGATAATAAATGAAATTAGAGAAATTCAAATTTGTCATATTATCAGAGCATTTAGTAAGCAATGACATTGATTATTGGTATTTTCTAGAATGCACTTTAAAACTAATTAAATGTGTAATTATACAAGGAAGGTAAATTGCATATCTAAAATAAAACTAAGATTACCGTATTGTACTTTTTAAATTTTCTGTTTAAGAGAGATACACCTTGACTATGAGAATACAGGATAATTGAAAGTAAAACTGTCCAAAAACATGAGATGAAATATTAACCAAAAACAAAAAAAGTAATATGGTCAAAGTATATCTGCAGGCAACAAGCATTACTGGAGATTTTCTTTTTTTTTTTAAATCAAATTTCTCTTAATTGTATTACCAAAGATAGGGTATCTTTCTTTTTTTTTAATTTAAGTTAGAAACAAGCTTGTTTCACATGTCAATCCCAGCTCCCTCTCCCTCTCCTCCTCCCCTGCCCTCCACACCAGGCCCCCCAGTCCTCCACTCAATCTCTACCCCTAACCCCAGGGAGGGGGAGGCCCTCCATGGTGGATCTTCAGAGTCTGTTATTTCATCCAGGGCAGGGCATAGGCCCTCCCACAATAGTCCAGGCTGAGAGAGCATCCCTCATTGTGGGATGGGCACTCAAAGTCTATTTGTACAACATGGATAAATACTACCCAAGCCCCATAGACTACCTAGGCCTCCTCACTGACACCCACATTCAGGGGGTCTGGGTCAGGCCCATGTTTTCCACACAGCCCAATTCTGTAGATACTTATGTAGATTTGCTGCTTTTCTTGTTGATTTATTTATTCTTTTTTATTTAAAAATTATTTTTTATTTTATGTACCAAGCCCAGTTCCTCTCCCTCCCCTTCTCCCGTATCAAGGCTGAGTAAAGTATCCCACCATAGGGGAGTGGGGTCCTTATAAAAAGCCAGCTCATGACCCCAAGTGAACTGTGCCACTGCCAGGGGCTCCTTCAACAGATCAAGTCACATAACTGTCACCCACATTTACAGGGTCTAGTCCAGTCCCATGCAGGTTACCCAGCTGTCAGTCCAGAGTCCTTGAGCTTTAAGAAAATCTCAAGGACAGCCTAATGAAGTCCTTATCCCCACTGAGGAGTGGATGGGGAGGGGAAGGGTGGGAGGCAGGGGGCTGAAGAAGGGGACGGAGGGGAACTGGGCATGGTATATAAAATAAAAAATAATTTTTAATAAAAAAGAATGAATCAACATGATTTACTCATTTTATTAAAAAGAAAAACAGCAAATCTACATAAGTATGTACGGCATTCCAAAGCATGCTTAGGGGCTGGAGAAATGTTTCAGAGGTTAAGAGCATGTACTGCTTTTGGAGAGGACCTGAGTTCAGTTTCCCTCACCAAAGTAGAGTGGTTTACATTTGCCATGGGATCTAATAATGCCTGTTCTCCAGGGGTGCCAATATACACATATGCATGCCTATATTATTAAAAGTGGTGAAAATATGTCTTTAAAATATATATGGTTGAATCCATCAAAAGTAAACTTTAAAACATTACTGAACATGCTTAAGGCTCACTCAACAAGAGAGAAACCATACCTACTACTGGAAATCTAGCCAACTATTCATAGCTGGTGAAGTCATGCATCTTGGAGGAGAACCTACAATGACTATTTTACTGAACCAGCATAATCCCTACCCACATTCAAAATACTTCTCCTTATACCACAGGTAAGAGTAGTGCTCACTGCTCATTAAGAAAACTGCTTAGCAAACTTCAATACATTTCTCTCAATATATAATAAAAGAAACAAACAGAAGTTTTCAAAACAAATGGAGTTGTTTGGATAAAAGAACTCTAAAATCTATAGGTTAATTATAGTGCATCACATTAGTACTAATGATTTTTCACATCTTAGTATATTATGATTTTGCAAAAATCATTTTTCTAATATTAGCTGTCATTGGGAAAGTCTCACGAATGAATTTATCTTATTGTTTTAGTTAGAGTTCTGTATAGGTAAAGAACTGATAGAATAGATATATTAAAAAGGAGTAGCATAGATATACTGAGCACATCATACACACACACACACCACACACACATACACACACATGTATATATATATGTGTATATATGCATATATATAATATAACAATTAATGAAAACCATACCATTAATTAGAAAAAGAGCTAGGAAATTATATAGTGGGGAGTTGAAAGAAGGAAAGAAAATTAGAAAATGATGCAGTTCTATTACAATCTCAATAAAGAATTTTCAAATGGGGTGATTTATTAGAGTGGTTTACAAATTTGGTTCAGCTACTCTAATAATGGCTGTTCTCTCAAAGGAAACACCAAGTATCTGGTAGTTAAATCTGTGAGATTGGAGGTCTCAGAACTTCTGATCTAGTTCTGGAGTCTTGTGCGATTCAGAGAGTTGCTGATCTTCAGTTGACATTGGATTCCCAAAGAACCCAGACATAAATGAACTTGTCAGTGAGAGTGAGGGCAAGAAAATCTCTCATAGGCCTGGCCAGCTGCTTGTGTTTAAGTTAATTCTAGATGTAGTCACGTTGACAACTAAGACCAGTCATCACACTCTTCTTCTCATGGTAGCCTTTGAAATGTTTGAACAGAACTATTATTGGTTGTGATAGTTGCATTTAATTGTCAACTTTGTAGAACCTAGCAAACTTGTGAAGAGAGTCTAAGTGAGGGACTGTCTATGTCGAGTTGTCCTGTGAGCATGGCTATGAGGGATTTTCTTAATTGAGTTAACTGATGTGTAAAAGTCCAGCCCACAGTGGATGACACCATTCCCCAGGTAGGAGAGCCCATCCTGAACAAGAATCCAAATGACAATAAGTAAGCAAGTGAGCATGCATGTATTAATTTCCCTCTACTTTTGACTATGAATGTGTTGTGACTATTTAAATTCCTGCCTTGACTTCACAATGATGTACGATAGCCTGGAAATGAAGATAAAATACCCCCTTTGGCCCTTAAGTTGATTTTTGTCAGGTTTTTTTCATATCACAACAACAGAACATTGGATTTTGTCATATATCCATTACCAAGTTTTCTCACAAGTACACACCAACACAAACATAGCTGTATGTTTACTTTCTGTCCATTCTGATCAAGCATCACTATGAAGTGCAGTTTTCATAATATTATCAAATTTTCCAAAGCTGCTGTCTGGCCAGTGTTGAGTACAGCCGGACCCCTGAGCCTTCCCTTGGGTCCCAGTGGAGTAAAAGAAACTTTTATATTCTCAGAGGGCTAATCATACCATGGACTGACATTAAAGATACTGTGGAGAAATATCACAACTTATACTGAATATCACATGAAGCTACATTTTCTCTGCTCCATGGTTGTGTTACTTTGCTTTTGGGACCTAAGGATGGGATTCTAGATCCATCTTAGTTACTCCTCAATAAGGATATTGGAAAGCCCCCAAGTCATGTTTGGAAAATGTGAAGCCATTCATATATCTGTCTACAATAGATACTATAACCATATAAACACTTCTATAGATAAAGGAAAAAAGCAAAAACTTAATGGATTCTAACAATTGGAAGTACTAGTCACCTACTATGGGAGACAGTAGAAAAGGAAACACAACATCATCTTTTTTCTGTTTTTTTCATAATTTACTAATATTAAGTCTTTTTTGTTGTTTTTGAGACAGGGTCTCTCTGTGGCTTTGGAGGCTGTCCTGGAACTAGTTCTTGTAGACCAGGCTTGTCTCAAACTCACAGAGATTAGCCTGCCTCTGCCTCCAGAGTGCTGGGATTAAAGGGTGAGCCACCACCACCCGGCTAATACTAAGTCTTTGCTTAGTTCTCCCTGCATAGTTATAGCTTGATCCAGAAACCAAAATCAAGGGAAAGAGCCTGTCTATCTCATACTTCATTGGCCTCTCCATAATCATTAGGCTGCTGCAGCCATGTGCCTAGCACAGTGCCACGTCATGCTTTGGATTTAACTGGCAGCACACAATTCCAGCTTTCCAACACAGATAATGAATTCTTCGCAGTAATTTTGTTTTGTATTCTTTTTTGTCACATCACATCCTTCAACTTTACTAATAAAATGCTGAAGAAAACCAGAGAACACTGCAAATGACACCCATTAGTTGTAGCACTTTATTAATGGCATTTAACTTGGACTATTAAACTATTAACATATAATAAAAAGCTACACTATTGCATTAGCAGGGTAGATGTATTTCAGCAAATAATAATAAACCATTGGCAATTTACTAGGAGTTCAATTTAGTTTAAATTACAATGTTAATAATATGCCTTGTTTACTCACATGAAATTTAATAGAACACACTCAGAAATTCACACAAAATACCTTATGCCTATTATCTGCACTGTCACTCATAGATACAGAGAATGGACAGTAGCAGTTGTCAAATTAACATTCAAACCAGTCTCTTCAGAATAGCCATCACTGTATGTGTTACAAAATTTATGTCAATCTCTTTTCTTGTTTTCTTTTAAGTATTTATTTATTTTTATTTTTTAGTATACATAGTTGTTTTGCCTGCATGTATATATAGGCACCATATGTATGCCTGGTGTGCAAGGAAGTTTAAAGGGAGTGTCAAATCCTCACAGAGTTACAGATGGTTGTGAGACCCAGTGTGGGTACCAGGAACCCACTCGGATCCTATGAAAGAACAGTGAGTACTCATCATTGCTGAGTTGTCTCCGCAACCCCTCTTTTCTTCTATTTGCATATTTCCATTTGCACTTGGTTTTACAGTGACTCAGTGAGATATAACATGTTGACCCCCTTGGTCCTATGTGTGATTTATGGGGTTAATGATCCCTCATAAAGTTAACAGTCTGATCACATCTTCTATTACAATAGGCTTAGCGTGGGAAGAAGCTTTATCAAACACTCTTACTCTGCAGAAATCCTCTCTACAGCATTTTTATAAGAATTATAAAAAATGCTAACATCTGCCTGAGATCTCACCTTGCTATGTGATATCCATGAACATCCATAGATTTACAAGATGGGTGGCTGAAACCTGGGGATGCAACTTCTCCATGATCTCCTAGCATGGAAGAGGCAGAAACAGAGGCCAGAAGGCATTCCTGTGGCAGATTTCCTAAGCTCAGCCATTATTTTTGATGTAGTGTCTGAGGCTAGGCAGTCTGTGCTGCAGCAGTTCTGAAGGACACTCGTTTTCTCTCTAGGCCACTCATGGAATTTTTGGACATTTTCCCTTCACCACTGATATTTATATCTCCCAGTCGTGAAAAGAATCTCTTGGAGCAGCACAAAATAAATCAAATGCCCCTGCGATGACATACCTCCACGTATCTGAAAAGAGAACCATCTTCCTCCAAAACCTCTTTTCCTCAACTCAACACTTCTCAGTGCTGTCAAGTTGCCCTCTCATGACATGCCATTTGAAACTGTGTCACAAACACTGAACAGCAATATTCTAGGAGTGACCTGGCCATTAGACATCGTGCTGGGGATGAATCTTTTCCCATCCTTGTCTGAGGTAACCCAGTAATACTTAGCATTTCTGATGGGATGTTAGCTTCAAAAGTAATCACTAGCAAGCCTAGGAAACGAATGTGAGAAGAATACAATTTTTGTTGTAAGTTACCTGCTTTTTATAGTAGAAAAAAATCCTGAAAACCTTACAAAGTGACAAATTTTCTAAGAAAATCACTCTTACGGGTTGTAGGTCTCCCTATCTTCTTCTCATCTTTGAAATTAGCATCGTTAACAGTGCCACAAACCAATGGAAAGCCTAAATGGTGCTCTTTTCAAAGATTTATTTGTTTTTATTTTATGTATAGGAGTGTTTTGCCTGAATGCATGTTTGCACACTATTTATGTGTCTGGTACCTATAAAGGATTCCCTGGAACCAGAGTGACAGGCAGTTGTTAGCTGCCATGTGAGTCAAACCCAGGTCTTCTTAGGAATCAATGTCCTTAACTGCTAAGCCATCTTTCCAGCCCCCAAATGTTTCTAAATGCCAGTTTTTATATTTCTATATCAATGCCTTTATTTAGGTCAAAGTTAACCTACAATTTCGTAGTTAGATTAGAAGAGAACAATTACAGAAAGACAGAGAGTTGTTCTCTCGATGTAATTTTTTTACTTAACTGTTTAGTGTGAGCATTCATTTTCTTAGATTTGTTTGAACATGTCTATTTTGTGATTTGTTTTCAAATTATATATTAAAAAATAAATTAGTCTCCCCTAGGATTTCCCCTTTCATATTGTCTTAAAAGTTTCCAGCAATTTCTGGAAGGCTTAAGCTCAAAGGGAACTGTTTGGGGGTTTATGGTTCTCAGGATAGACATGAGGCTATCACTGAAGGTCTGCAAAGAGTTACAACTCCATCCCTAATAGTCACAAGTTGCATGACTGAAACCACAGAATAAAGGTGTCATAAGGCAGGCAGGAAATTGTGTAGTCCACAGTCAGTTGATTTGAAAAATCCAGTGTTTCGTAAGGTGGTGGAGCTGACAATAGCTTTTGACTCTCCACCATCATCTGGTACGAGCAGTGAGAGTAGAGTCCACACTGGAGGGACCATCAGGGTGGGGCAAACATAAATTCAGCCTAGAGAGATAAGATCTAGGCCATCCTGCATGAAAAATAAGTTTTTCATTGTGTATTATAATAAATGAATAGCATTTTGTCTGGACATGAGAATACATATAATCATAAAGGCAATCTTCATCAGTTTTCCAGGGAGAATTCCACATATTTTGCACCTCAGGCAGTGTTGGTACTGGCAGACTAGAGAAACTATGATCATAGCTTCTGGGTACAACAATTTGTTCCAATGATAGGAACATGTTCTATGTTGCCTAGCACTTTAGTCTTCAAGGACCTGCCTACCACTGGTGGCTTAGCCAGCCTGAGGTTGTATTATGTCACAGATGAGTTAGGTAACACATTTTCCAAATCAGGTACCAGTTTTATAAGTCATCCACCAGGGCCAGGGGCCATCATCCCAAATTCTTGCACAGTATTGAGTCATTCCTTTTCCATGTCTTAGCCTGGATGGTCTTAAAGGCAAGGAACTATCCTGCTCTCATTGTCATTTCTGTTGACCAACGCTCTCTGTTTTTCCGACCATAGTGAATTTGTCCCAGGCAAATTCCTCGTTTTCCATATTTTCTTCTTACAGTGTTTGTACCTTTTCATTTATCCTTTCAGCGGTCCTACAATCAAATCTTCAGCTTGGAGAAATGTAGCTTCCTGACATTTTCTTTTCAGAAATGACAGCTGCTTAGCAATACTAATATTTGGAACATTTCTCAAAAAATGAGCATAGTATTCTCATTATAAAGAAGAAACGCATGTTCAATATTGACTTCTTTATAGTAAACAGATTCCATAGGACCAATCTACATCCAGAGGGGATCTAATGAAGGAATGGGTTACCTTCACTCAGTTCAACTGTACTCCCAAGCTGGGAGACAATCTTCACTTGGTTTTTGGGTGCGGTGCTCACATCTCCGTGGTCAGACATCAGGAGCAATGGTCGTGACTCAGGTCTCCAGCTACAGAAAACACAGCATAATTGAGGGGAAGATGTGGTTTGGAACTCCATCCTGTTTGAAGATGACCTGTGCTAATAAAAGGCTATATCATTAAGGGTTTACTGCAGGCCAAGCCCTTAATGTGAACTTCTGTCTTACAGCTCTCAGAGGCAGATTATACTATGCCTGTTTTAGAAAGTAGGACTTTGAGATACTTGCCAAAGATCCTGTAGATAACAACAATCTCTGGATTCCTATGCAGCCATCTGTCTCTACTGTCTGTGTTCTATCATGTTTTCCATTACTCCAGGCTACTGTTCCATCTTCTAATACAAGAGACAAATTCTAATCTTCAGCTAATAACTATTTGAACCACCGTTTTATTCTGGCTGAGTTTTTAATTTAAAATTTAATTTTAAGTGCTGTATCTAAAACATAAAATTTGGAATAGTGTTAACTATGTATTGGCATTTCAATATATGTATAAGATGTTCAATATTGAAATTAAGTTAAATATATCTACAGTCTCTGGTTATCATTTCATAATGATGAAAAACATTAAGAATCCTCCTAGTTTTCTGATACCTACAGTATATTATTGTTATTGATAGTCACTCTATCATGCAATATCATACTGAGTATCTTTCTTTTACGAACCCTTGATATAGCATCCACTGACAACCTCTCTACATTCCCCCTCCTTTCCTCTCTCCTATCCTTAGCCTCAGGAAACCACAATTCTACTCTTAAGTTCTATGAGAACTGTTATTTTATATTCAACATGTGAATGAAATTGTGAAATTCTTCTCATCTCTCTCTGATTGGCTGCTTTCATTTAAGGTGCTCCATATCCTTCTGTAATCTAATTAACTATAGCATTTTCTTTGTCTGTATGAACTAGTATACCCTCAGCACCTTAAGTTTCAGAATATTTCTTTATTAAACTTAATATCCTGATGTCTCCTTACTGAAGTCTGACCTTATTCATTTGTCAAGACATGGAGCATATGCAACACTTACAACATTGGCCCAATAACCTGGATAATATTTATGAATGTGAAATGTGTTTTGATTTGATAACAAAAAACTAACTATATGTTCAACTTGAGGTAAATAGATAAGCAAAGTTGATTTTAACTATATAACTATCCATTCTTATTTTTTAAAGAGCTAATTCACAAACACACATATATTAATAAGTTTGAAGTTATTTGGTATATAGAAGTAAGATAGCTCTGGAAAACCACAGGTATTCTGTAAGGATACCATTCTTTTAAACTCTAAAGTACACTGAAATGGTCACAAAGGGTAAGGACAAAAACTATTCATTTAATTCTGTAATAGGTTTGTAGGTTTGGTGAACAGCTTCAATTCAGTTCCTTTAACAGTCAAACAAATATGCCCAAAACATATGTATATTAAAAAATTTGTCTAGCAATGCTTTAAAAATATGATTGTCTAACCAATGTAGTCCAAGTCTCACTAGTCATGTCTGATTCCACTATGCTTTGGGAACTTTCTTGTTGAAACAAATATTCCCTGATCACCAGAACCTCAGTTCTTCAACTGAAAACTCATGAGGATATTGGCAGCCAGGGAACCATTCTGAGCTTCACATGACTACCTGCCATTCTCTGGGCTATTTTGATGTAGCTGCAAGAGGAAAAATACTGAAAGCAAACCCATGCCCAGCATGTCTTGCACTCTGTCAGCAACAGAGCAGCTCTCGTGTCCCATTACTCTTGGAGAAATTCCCAAGAAATATACAGAGAAGGAAGAAGAATTAAAGGGGTGAGTAGGTTGGCATTAATCAACTTTCTGCTTTCTGTCTTAAAAACAGCAGCAGAAGCCAGGCATTGGTGTTGCACGCCTTTAATCCTAGCACTTGGGAGGCAGAGGCAAGCGGATCTCTATGAATCAAGGCCAGCCTGACATACAGAGCGAGTACCAGGATAGGCTCCAAAGCTACACAGAGAAACCCTGTCTCAAAAAAACAAAAACAAAAGCATTGGAGAAACACACTGTGTCTCAACACGATCCACAGAGTGAGTGAGATCATAATTTTAACATCCCTTCATCCTAGACAGGAAGGATGGTGTACTTTAACAGGTTAGAGTTGGTCTCACCACGTGTTTTACTCTTCCACCCCAATGTACCCTGGGACCACTGCTGAGAAGCAAAAGAAACTGAAAGGGTCTGTCTTTGAGCACTAAACAAGGTGTTGCATCACCAGTTTCCCAAGGGAATTGTAGTGTCATCTCTTTTCATCAGTGAAAATTTTCTTCATTGTATTTTCACCAAGTTGATGCCTATACAGAAGAATGATCAATTACAACTAGTTATAAGAATATTTACTAAGTGACAGTTCTAGTCCTAAATGCTTACTATTCACTGTCTCTGTTGATTCTCAGTCAAAACAGAAGGTAAGCCCTATCATGAACCTCTTGTTTCCAATAAGAAAATAGACTAAGGGGAGGTGTTGCATGAGTTCTAATTGGTCTTAATAATAAAAACCTGGAGTTACATATAGGGATAAATGCTGAATGGTCAGAGAGACAAAGGAGCAAGCCACAGTCATTCCTTATCTTGCCAACTTCCCAGCTGAAAAGAGAGCAAACTACTATCTTCTCCTGCCTTATATATCTCTCTCCCCCCAAGTCATATCACTTCCCGTCTGTCTCTACAGACCTCTATGGTTAACTGCTGGCTAGCTCTACCCTCTGATCTTCAAGCAAGCTTTATTTGATAGAGCACAAACAAGGTGATAAAGAAATTCTGTTAAGTATAATCTTCCTTAATTCTCTGAAAAAATTAGATGTATATACAATGTAGTTTGATAATATTCCCCCCTAACTGCTCTCAAACCCACCCTCTACTTTCTCATTCCCCTTACAACCTAATAACCTCACTGAGTCCAATTTTGCTTGGGCCATTCCACTAGGATGTGGTTGACCTGCCACGGGTCATGCTCTTAAAAAAGTTGACTCTCCACCCCCCCACCAAACCCTCAGCTGTCACTTGGTCCTCAGTAAGGAAAGGGGATTTCCTAAGTCCATCCCCCAGGCAGGAATGTTGACTAACTTGATGGTACACACACCTTATTCTGGTAACCATAGCTTCTGTGAGGTTTATTTTTCTTGGTTTTGGTTTTTGTAGTGTTTTAGGGCCATAGTTTCTAAGTGAATAGACTAAACATTTTATTAGGCTTCCATAGTGGCCTAGCTATGTAACTTGAGTAAAACGTGCTCAATCTCCCATTTAATGGATAAATGCTTAGGTACTGCAGTACAAATTGTATAGGCTTTCCAATGATAACTTTTAATTGTTTTTTCTTATAAGCAGCAGGAAAAGAAAATGTACATGATTTTTTAAAATGCCTCTAAACCTACATTTTCATAAATAATTTTGGCTTTGGCAATTTCTCAAATCTAACTTACTTCAATGATATATTGTACCATGTTTATTATCTAAAAAGAAGACAAATAGTTAGAAAAACATTTTGACTTCCCACCACAAAGCACGTATGACCTATTCTTCAGACCAGAAACCTTAGTTAGGACTCTGAATACTGATTTGGAAACACATTCTTAAAGAATTCACCCAGAGCAGCAGGTTTTTAGCGTCTATGACATGAGATGATCAATGACCACATTAGCCACTAATCTAAGGCATAAAACATGCATGAGGCATTAGCATGGAAATCTAACACGTTTCCACCCCAGGTGGTACTGGATTTCGAATCTGTTGTCCCATCTAATAGGAATAAACTTAAATAGCTTATTTAGAGGTTCATTTACAAAGTTAATAATTAGAGTGATTTACTCAATAGGCAGGGGAGGGGGAAGAGAGACAGATGGGTGGCAGTGAGAAAAACAGCAAAAGTCACCTCACAAAAGCCAAACATAACTCCTGGGCATGATGCTTCTGTTTATAGATAAGTCTTTTGACAGAGAATCGGGTTGGGGGAGCAAAAGAAATGAAAGAAAGAAAAAAAAACAGGGCCTTTAGAATACAATCTTGATTAGATGTCAAAAAGTCAACCCTGTTTTAGGGTACACGGTGTGGTGGGTTGTCCCAAACAAACTTTTCTATGTCTTTAACACTAGAATGATGGCACCCACTTCACATAGATTAAAAAGACAACAAAACCACAGTGTTAGCCAGTGCCTGGACATGGAAGCTATCCAATTACAAGTGATTCTATCCCTAGTGGATTCACCAGAAAGGACTGAGCTACAAAACATATATTTGTCCTCCAGAATCTACATGGCAGAAATTGATCTGATCACAAATTTGTCCCTATACCCATGTGTGAAAACAATCAGGTGAGTATTATAATTTAGTATAAAGAGCTATACCAGACAAATGAGGGCCTTCTAGTTAGCAGCAAACAAATATATCGTATGTCAATCTTCTCTCCAGGCGCTCATGTATCTCTGTCCTACTCATGAGACAGAGCTCCAAGTTTATTCATAAGTTTGAAATGCTCAGGTCAACAGTCCAAAAGGCAAGCCATATGAATATTTTTAATAATAAGGTAGCCAATAGTCTTTTAAAGAAAATAACTTGTTCCTCCTAATACTGAGAAATTTATCTTCATAATGATCTGAAAGACTAGATTCAAATATTCAGTTCTGAAATGCTTTGGATTGAATGCCAGAGCATGGCATCATGGGAAGTACCAGCTCCTTTTTTTTTTAGTCATTTCCTCTCCAAGCCATAAATATTCATGTGTGTTTCATGTAAATTAAAGATCCACTTGTATGGATCACTGATGTCACAATGCTCTACCCCACCATTCCCATAAACAGACACCCAAGGACCACCTATCAAAGCCCCTGATATGCCTAATGACTGATTTCTCTCAAAAGGAAAACCCTAAGGAAAAGACCTGTGTCAGCATTGGAAGCAGGCCCAAGAATCCAGATTAGAATTCTAGGGTCTTAAGAACAAACACTAAGTATTTTCTAGAATTGCAGAAGGTAAGCTCTGGGCACCAAGTGTGGATATTTTTTTAACCCTTTGAATGTGTCTTTCTTCAGGCACAGCTATTATTGTGTTCTATCTTCTAACAATTGGCTAGACTGGAAAATAAAGGACAACGAAAAGGCTAAACTTCAGTTCCCTTCCTAGGGCTCTGTGGATAATGTGTGGTGTGTGTGGAGGGTGTTACAGCAGAAAATTGATAGAAACATCATTTTAGGTATTTCCATGACCATCTTTATTATACAAGATGTGACCCTTCTCATGTGTATAAAAACCCTTGACAAACTCAGCACCTGTGAACATTTTGTGGGTTTAGAAGAGCCAACTTGTAAGAGAAACTAAAGTCTGAACACCTGCTTTTAGGGTTCTGAGCAGAAGGTGTGAACTTCTTCACCCATGGTGTACCCTCATCTTGTTTTTGCTCTAACAGGAATGTGGTAGAGGTGAAAGGGCTTTGCAAAGCACCCACTTCCAGCTTGGGGCTCTGCAAAATGAACCAGAATGTCTCAAGTTTCAACTGAGTTGATAGACAAAGTTCTACAATACACCTGTATATAATTGTTTCCATTAGACGGATTATTAAAGAAAATGGATAAATCAACTGAATAAGTTCCAAGTGCCTTTTTATCTTTGGAACTCCTTCAAGCTATTGTGACATGTTGAAAGTTCACAATAACCTCAGTTAACCTTTGGTAATCACTCATCATGTACCAGTCTCTGTTACATTCTCTACATACTTAGTCTTACTGCACATTTATCAAAAACTTACCAAGGCAATCTTCTGGAAACCTTTGTTTTGAAGTCTCAGTTTCCTTATTTATAAATATGGGAATGATAGCCGTTTTTTCTGTGCATCTAGAATTTGTTGAACACTGAGTTATTATCCAGGAGCACTAGGAGAGGTGGTGGGATGCTTAAGAGGTGGGACCATGCAGAAGGAAGGGAATTAACTCACTAGAATTTGGAGAGCACAGCTTCCTTCCCCCTTCTTCTTCATTCCTCCTCCTCCTCCTCCTCCTCTTTTTCTCTTCCTCACTTTTTTTGCTCGACTTCCCTCCCTCACTTCCTCTTTCTTAGACACCAAGAGATGAGCAGCTTTGTTATATTATGTGCTCTTGCCATTAAATTCTGCCTTGCCACAGGCCCAAAGCCTCAGAACCAAATAACTGAACTGAAATTGTGAGTTGGAAAACAAAATCAAAAACAGAAGCAAAAACAAAAGCAAACAAACAAACAAGAAAACCCTTTCCATCCTCTAAGTTGATTGGCTTAGGTATTGTGTCATAGCAAGGGAGAGCTAAATAACATACAAATGAGTCCATGCAAGAAAACTGAGGTCCCAATTGTCATTCTACTTTATCTTTCTATAAGGAAATACAGTCTCTAATCCTCCCTCCATGGGAGTTTCTTAAGATTCCTTTGAGAAATAAAAGTTTCTCTGAAGTCTTCCTATCACACAATGTTCCTAATGTTCGAGGAAATGGAGAGTGAAAGGCAATGGCAGTGAAATCTGTGCTTTGGGGGAGTTCTCACTCACTGCTGTTTAAGGAGTTTGAACAACTCATGAGCCAATATTATTAAGGCAGCATTTGAGCTTACCAAAGCAGCATTTGAGGTACTCCGAGGACATCTAAACTTATAAATACTTTTTCTTACCTCCAAGGATTTCAAATTCTAGATGAAAACATCGACTAAGCATTAAATAGCATGATAAGATTTAAATAGCAGTAATGTGAGAAAGACTCTCTGAACAACACACGATTAATTCTCAAATAAGTGGTATAATTTGTACCTGCCATAGGAGGGTAGAAAGGAAGAGTTCCAAAGAGGAAAGATGGAGAAGGGAGGCAACTTGAATCCTTAAGTATTTATTAATTCAACAAACATTTAACAGCACCCACTGTCTGTCATACACTCTGCTGTGCGTTGGTGTCTTAGAGGTTAGAAACATGGAAACATGGAGTGTTATGCCCATGAAGCCCAGAGGAGAATGTAGACATTGGAACAAGAATTTGGCTGGCATAAAAGCCATTAAAGAAATATGCCCAGGTACCGTGGGTTCCAGATGGAGGTACCCAGCAACCTGCTCTGTAGGAGCAACCCAGTAGAAACACTTTCAGTAAGAAGATTGCCCGAAGTGAGTTTGTATGAAAACATAAATAAAAAGAGTTGCTCATTGTAATACATTTCCTCAGTGCTGTGACAAAGTACATGACTAAAACAATTTAAGAGAAGGAAGGCTGCTTCTGGCTCATGGTTTCAGAGATCTCAGTCCATCCTGGCAGGAAAGCCATGGCAGAGTTCATGGCTATGGAAGCATGCAGAAGTCCAGGGGGCAAAGAGCATATACCAGACAAGACAAAGCAATCTACTTCCCTCAGCAAGATCCAAAGCCTTCAATGCCCCATAACGTTCTGCAATAGGGCCACCAGCTGGAGAATCAATCCAGTGTTCAAACACACAAGCCTATGGGAGGGATTTCAGACTCAAGCCATAATACTAATACAGAGAAAAGGAAGAAAAATCTCCAAAGGAGCATTTTACATTGGGAAGGGTCAGAATAGCAGTTAGAGGAAGCTGGAAGTTCAAGCCAAAATTAATCAACATCTCAGAAAGAGCTGTCAAAGTAAGGGTCATGTTAAAACAGAAAAGAAAAATCTTTTTAAAAAGAGTATTTAGGTAGAAGACTGAAAACATAAACGACCCTTACTGAAAGTTTCCATGAATTGAGCTAAGGAATATAGTGTGTGTGTGTGTGTGTGTGTGTGTGTGTGTGTGTGCACGCTCACACGAGAGAGTGTATACCCAAGAAAATATTCATAATATTTGCTTTGTAAAAATATGTATATCCATGTGTACATATGCATCTGCACACGAACAAGATGTCCTGTGTTTTAGCACCTAATTCATATTCAAAAGTGAATTCAAAATTAAAGTTGTTTGGGGGTTTGTTTGCTTTTATTAAAACCTCTTTCCAGGCTCTGCCAGAGTTAGAACAAGCCACTGAGAAATATGAAGGGTATATAGCGAAGATAAAATGTCTCCTCTTCTTAGCCCTGAACTAAGCTCATAAAAACGCACTTGCCAGAAGGGAACTCTAGAAAACATTTATTTGTCTAGTTTCATTTTAAAGTGCACAGGGCCCATTACTGAGGGAAAGAGCATGCTTCATAAGAAGTCATAGGCTTTGATAGGAAACATCAGGAACAAACAGATGATCCTATTAACACGAGTGTACCTGTATAAGGATATATAAAAAGGTATCTTGGCCTTCCCTGACTTCATCAGTGTGTCAGTGAAGCAATTGCTCAAGAGGCCCGTAGCAGAGTGATGTACACAGTCTTTGAGGTCCACCCGCCTGGCGTTTAGTCTTGGCCCTCACACCTATTGAGTGCCAAGGAATTTCTCCAAAAAACACCTCCTCCCCAAGCTTAAATTATCTCTTCTATAAAATTGAGAGCATGAAAGACCCCACTGTGTGGTGGATAACAATGGCTTGGCATGACATTCACTGGTGGTCTCAAAGCTATTACATATGTACCAGAGCCAGTGTCAAGATACACAAGATGACATTTGAAAGCATGTAAGGGATCAGATAGGCTGACTCATCTTTTTGATGCCAGTTGTAAATTCACTTAATAAACATTCATGAAGCGTCATCCATTGCTTAAGGCAGGGAGCGTTTTGTCAAAATGGTCTTCACATACCTCCATCACTTCCATTTGCTACATCTTTATAAGTAAATCTAAAATAAGACAAACAAGCAAGCTCCACTGGTTCTAATCACTCCTAGTTACAGAACAGCAGGTTGTTTACGACATGTACAATCCAAGCCCTTTAGACCTGCTGAAAACTAGGAGTGTCCTAATTTACCTGCAGAGTTAAATAAAATAGACATGGCCTATAAAAACTAATTGATCTCTAACATATAGCATATAGCAAAGGAGCAGTTTAGATTTCCAATCTTCCCTTTTTAGAATGTATCTATCACATAATTATCCCACATCCTCCCCTCTTCTGTCCTTTGTACCTTACTTTTGGAAAATAATTTTAAAAGAATATCTGAGTCAGGCGTTGGTGGCGCATGCCTTTAATCCCAACACTCGGGAGGCAGAGGCAGGCAGATCTCTGTAAGTTCGAGGCCAGCCTGGTTTACAGAGTGAGTTCCAGGACAACCTCCAAAGCCACAGAGAAACCTTGTCTCGAAAAACCAAAAAAAAAATCTGTTAAGCTTCTGCGTTGCTTGTACTAAATGTATATACCAAAATCTAAGCACAAAAGTAGTAATTCCAGAGCTTGCAGCATTTGGAGCTCAACTGAAAATGACAGAAACTTCAGAGGGAAGAGACAGTCCCAACAATTACACTCCAGAAATATTCCAAGGCATCAGAAACTTCTCTTTGGAATCTTTTATCCCTTGCTCATCTGCAATGTGAATCATTCTTTCAATCCCAGGAGGCAAAAGTTTGGGACAATATGGTTAAACACACTCACATTTTCACATCTGACTTTTTTCTTTCTTAACCTGGAAAAGAGAATTACTTTCCCACTATGGATGATTAAAATGGCAGGGGACTTGAATCTTCAGGCACAAGGAAATGTTTTTTAAAATCCCAAAATGAATAGTCATTCTTTTAAACTGAGATTAGGTTTAAAAATAATGGTGGCTTTGTTCTACAGGTGAAACCAAAGGTCTAACCCACCCCTCACCCCCACCCCTGTCTTGCTGCCTTTATTTTTGCTTTCAAATAAAACCTCGAAGACATAAGAGTCTCTTTTCTGGCTCGGGTTTATTAAACCCTGGTATGATGCCTCCAGGGTTGAAGAGCCTCATGCTGAACTGCTTACCAAAGGTTTACAAATGGAAATGGCTCTCCAGGGAATTTTTTTTCTGCCCAGTTAGTCCTGTTACTGCTGTCTCTGAAGTCAGAGATTATTGAGATAAAACTGATTAGAAACAACAAGCCTTTCTCACTTCCAACACCAAGTAGGTCAGAAAATAGAAAACAGAGGGCTGGGAGCGCTTTCTGCTTTTGTGTTATTAAAAGACTTAACTCTGCTAAGTGAAAGTCTTTTTACTCAATACCAGTTCTCAGAAAACAAGGGCTCAAAGTGCCTTTTCCTCCTTCCCACAGCACAACACTCAGAGCACAAATTCTTCATCAAATTCTGAATTAAGCCCTGGTAGACTACTCACTGACGCAACAGAAAAGTGCTTCCAGCAAATGCAAAGAGAATCGATGACAAAGACACTGGTCTAGCAAGGACGACGAAGTAAAAAATAAATTTTTAAAAAGTTCTACGGTGTTTTGTTTTTCGGGGATTTCTGCTTGAATATCAGTTCAGTATTATGGTTCTCTCCTCGGCTACTGATGAAGTACTGTATCCAATGAATCCAAAACTGTTATTCTAGGGGCAGGGTTGATGGCTCAGCAGGAGAGATCACACTGCTGTTCCAGAAGACCTGAGTTTGGCTCCCAGGACCCATGTCAGGTAGTTCACAATGGCCCACAACTTCAGATTCAGGGATACTACTCGTGATCCAGGTATCCATAGGGAGCTGCACAGACCCACACATATACACACAATTAAAATTAAAAATAAACCTTGCCAGGCAGTGGCACTCAGGAGGTAGAGGTAAATGGATCTTTGTGAGTTCAAGGCCAGCCTGGTCTACAAAGCTGCACAGAGAAACCCTGTCTGAAAAACCCAAAACAGCATTTATTCATCCATTTTCCTGTAACAGGAAACATAGAGCTTAGGTAGCTGGTTCCTGGTGATGAGTGTGCCATGGTCTAAACACTGTGCATGAATTGGTCACAGCCCAGGACACATTTCTTTTTGGAAACAGTGGCTTCTGGAATAAGCGCATAAAAGGTCAAGCTTACAAACACTGTACTGCATCTCTAACCTGCCTGAGCAGTGCCACCATGCAGGCTTTGAACAGTTCCACTAACAGAAATAACGACTTCTGAGACAGCCCATTTCTTTTGTTGGATAACCCTTTTTGTACATTGGCCAAGGCCTGCTCACACTGAGCTGCAATCTGCCTGTACCTACTACCTGGCAGGTCTTTTCACCGTGGCCCAGGGAGCCATGCTGCTCCTTTGTCCTCACAGTGAACATGAAACTCCTTGAATTTTCTCTGCTGATGTGGATTATAGCCTGGGACCCCCTGAATATGCTCCATTTCATTTTAATGTCATTTGTGTAATGTGATGTACACAGCTGGAGGAGATCAGACGTGTGAGCCTCGCACAGTAGGCAGCTGATTACCCATGGCCTGGACAGTGTGGCGTTATAGCATTTGCTGGATACTAAGTCACTGGAAGACACAAACAGCTGTCCATGGAACTTACTTGGGTTAGAAAAGAACCTCATCGTTTATGATGTGTGGCAGTGTGCCTAATGAGGGGAATGGTTTTTTGTGTTTTTTTTTTAACCAGAAAAGGTGAGAACTAAATATATCAGCTGCTTCCATATCTAGAAATGGAACCAAGCAAACGATCTCTGAATGAATATATATTTTCAGGAAGAATTATTTTAGATAGCACCAGTTACCAAATTGTAAGGCTGCTCCTCACCCTGAAGAGGGCTATAAAAAATTATCTTTTCTATAACAAGACCAAATCTGTGTCTTCCAGTATCCATTGAGGCTCCAATCTCTGAATGCAGAAAGGGATGGAAAGTGAGAAATTTGCATGTAGATCTTTCTGGACGGGGAAGAACAAAGAATCAGGCAAACATTATAAAAATAGTGAGCCAGCCCCTGAAATCAATGACCACTAGGTATCAAGTAGTATCATTAGAGAGCTACTTTCTCCTTTGATGCACAGAAAGAAGCAAAAAAAAGAAAAGAAAAGAAAAGAAAAAGAAATGGAACATTTCCTTTTTTTTGAGTCCCAGCAACCCATTACACACACACACACTAGGAACTTGATTTTAGAACTGTCATTTGGTTTGTTATGGAAGTTTCTTGTCTGGGACAATAGTGACGAGTAGGAATATCATCTTCAAAAGGCATGAGCATTAGGGGCTGAAGCAGAAGGCTCAGCAGTGGTAGTATCACCATGTGCAGGAACCTTGGAAACAATTCTCACACATCCCAACAGAATGCTAAAGGCAAGAGGTTAGGTCATGCCTATATACATGTATAAGCTCATTCTAGTTTCCCAGCTATGAGCCCTTAAAGCCTTTTTAGCTGTCTGATTATACTCGCTTTGATGAAATATTTTTAACTCATAAGCGAAGAAATTGTAAATATGATAGCAAAAGATTTAGCCTCATCTTTGGAATTTGAAAAGGTATGTTATATCTTATATTCCTTATTCTTTTTATTATGAAATATGGCACATTAGATAGAAAAATACATAAAATTCATAGTTAAAGAATTTTTTAAAAAGTCACCATTCAGATTTAATCATTTAATTTTATAGTCTTTATTTCTTTTTAGAATTCCTGCCTGTTTTACCACTTAGAGTCAGTATGTCTTAACATTTTCAAACCTACCTTTGATTTTCTTGATTATATTAGACTTGGTTATTTTAACCGTTTGATAATTCTGCACCATTTCGTTTCTATCAGTTTCTTTCTATGTATCAGTTCTTTCTATGTATCTGGTTTTAAGAGGTAATGGGCATGACATATTTAGAAATAATTTTAAGTCTCTGATGATATTCTCCATGTCTAGAAAATATTTGTGTTGCCTGAGCTAGGTATCTCGAGGCACAAGAATATAGGTTAGAATTACCCATTACTCTATCCTTATTAGCATTTATTTAATTATCTACAATAAATTAACCCAGAGCTAAGTAGACTTATTGTAGCATCCATGCTTCTCTTGATAGTTAACCCTTCCAATGCATGCTATAATTAATTTATAATATCTCATTCAGACTTTAATGGACTTTGAAGCTCTTCTGTGATAGCCCCTAACCATGTCTGATTTAACCATGAAATATCCCCATAAACAGAGTAAACCTAAATGTCTCCTGGTTGCACAAGCTAATTGCTTCTGAAATAAAACCTCTAAATTATCCTACAGCAATACTGGGTCATCTCAGCAGAAATAAGACTGCACTTCCAAACATTAATTGTGATTAGCATTAACAACCTTCTTCAGAGCTTGTGTGATAAGCAATGCCATACCTTTAGAGGAAAAAATCAGTATTAAGATAGAGCAAATGAAAGCTTGAACATCCCAGGCTGCAGTTTCAGAACTGATATGCATATTTCATTCAGTATTAGCACACGTGACTTAAATTGTGTAGTCATTGCTCTCATTAAATTCACAAACTCCCGCTAGATTCATGGCAGCCATCTGGCCAAATACTGGCTTCATACATTTGAAACTCAATTGCACTGAAGTTACTGAATCTCTCAATCAATTACAAAGGATTTGAGCTCTTAAGGTTTACATTGATTGGCCACCATTTTCCTAATGGAGTCATAGCCTCTGTAATGACCTATTTGACAGCAGAGGTGCCTGCTTTGGAAGGCTTTATATCCCAGCTCTTCATTTACCTAAAATGCTATTTGGCAGCCCTCATGAGAGCATCAGCTACAAAATGTGATTAGAGTTAATGTAAGTGTAACAGAATGATGTTCTCATCTCATCTCTACTTATTGCATATGGTTGCCACATATTATTCAATAACATGGATTGCATTTTCAAAGTAACTTCAGTGTACATTTTTATTTTAGAATTCATCAAGAGCCAAAATTTATGCTCTTGCACATATACCTCCAACTCTACAGGCACACTCCAAAAGGACTGCTCATTTTACAAAGCTAAAGTATCTTCTTCCACATACACTCTGGCCCTCACAACACAAAGAATATTTGATCATGGCTTTTAGTGAGCACTGGAGGAAAGTAACTAAGAGCCCCTTTCTCAGTTTATGGAAGTACATGCAGTTGAATGCCAACACACAACTCAGATACCAGTGACCATTAAACCACTGATAGCCTTCATGTTAGAAGAAAAACTTTATAACACTGAGATATCAATACCACTTTACTTCAGTAATTATAGTATTGTTACAAGGTAGTAATTTACTGTAATACTTTTCTTAAGATCAAATTAACAAAAATAAAATACCCAGAATAGAGTTGAGGAAAATTAGAACATCTAGAAAACAGTCATTCTTGTGGGTCAAGACTTGCTTTGGTAGATAGTGCATACTACTGCAAACCGCCAGTGGTTCCCAGCCCTGGTTTCTAAGGAATCTTCAGCGTACCTAGGACTCTGCTTCAAGAGGTTGAACTCACCTGGCCAGGAGAGCTGCTCTTGGCCCCAATATCTATGGCAGGCCCAGTTCTCCTCCAGATGACTCTATCTAGGGCATGCAACAAAAAAGATAGCTCCTTCTTTAGACGTGATCTCATTGAGGATAGAAGAGAGCACAACAGGTAGAGCAAACTTTATTTGAATCTCATACACCACCACTTTGGCCCACTTTTCATGGGCAATCCCTAAGTGAGTGTGGCAGGGGAATATATTCTACTTACCCACAAAAGGAGAGAAGAAACAGATGAATGAATACAATCTACCATATAATTTGACTAATGGTAAACATACTCAGCTACTGTGATGGTTCTAACTCTGATTATATTCTGAAATTTCAATAGGCCATCACAGAAAACTTCTCAAGTTACTTTCAAGGAACCAAGCCTTCTTAGGGTGACATTTATTGGGTGATTTAAATCCAAATTCTGTGGTTATTCATTTAATATGAATGAACAACTAACTAAAGAAAGTGAGATTTCACCACTTAGCACTGTTATAAGCACTCTTCAAATAGAAAATGTATAGACATGTTTAATTATACACAACAAAACATACAAAAGTAATCACATAATTGTATAACAGTGAAATTTGTTTGCTGATTATAAGGTACTACAAATACGCTAATCAAAATAAAAATTAAAAAATCTAATAAGAATTTCCAAATAAAATAATTCCTAAAATGCATTTAAAATCTTCATGGAATTAGATGTTATAATGTCATTGTACATTTGTCACGCCTACATAATGACTTACCTAAGCTATGTTATAGTTTGTGGTCTCCTCTTGAAAATTCAACTTAAATTATTTAAAAACTGTTAATGTTCTTGATAACTTCTGCAAGTATGTATGTGACATGTATGAACACAGTGAACACAGCCATAGACTCTACAGTGCATGTATGGAAGTCAAGTGACAACCTGTGGGCGTCATTCTCTCTTTCACTATTATAGCTTCCAAGTATGAAACTCCGGTGGCCAGACTTTTCCCTGATGAGCCAAACTAATGGCTCTCCACTTAGGTTCTTAAATTCAAATTTCACTTTTATTTAAAATATGATTATCAGTAGTCGTAGTAACCACGTAGAACACAGTCTTTAAGGAATTCTTTGTAAGACATTTAATGATTTGTACCAATTCTAATAATGTGCAGGGGACAGAAACCAAAGTTTCCGAGTTTTTTCCATTTGCTTTTATTTTTAAGAGAATCTAAACTAGCTTAGTAATGAGCACCCAATCTATGACAGCTCAATTTTTTCCATCCTGTATACAAATAAGTACCTCAAGCACCAAGAATTTGGAGGAGCATATAAGAATTCCGGCAACCACATCAATTTCAAAATAATTATTACAGACAAGAGATATGATGTCATAGTGTATTCTTTAATCACAGAATCTTTTATTTCAAATTAGATGAAAGACAAAAATACTCAAATAGTGAGATCTGGAGAGAGACTGAGTATCTGTGAATGGCAGACTGAAGGAAGATATGTCTACATATCCCTTCATTCCTCTGTATTCAGTGCAGTATTTGGGGCATAGAAATTTCAAGTTTACTCTCTGAAATAATTTTTCAAAAATTCTTGAGCTACATTTTGTTGAATCTTTGAAAGCAGAAACTAAAGAGTCAGCAGTATAGAGCAGGGTAACACATTAGGAAAGTCCTAATTCAAATATACAGTATCAATTGGCTACCAAGAAGTAAACATGCAATTATTTCAGTAGACACAACACTGTCTTTCATAATTCATACAATTTTAATAAATAGAAATGTCTAGGGATGCAGCAGAGTCAATAAGGTTCTTACCACATAAGCACAACTCCAGTCCACACATAAAAAGCCAAACACAGTCACGCACACCTGTGATCCCAACACCGGGGAGGCAGAGGCAACATGATCCCTGTGCTGGCTGTCCAGCTGTTCAGTGAGAAACACCTTTCAAGAAGTAAGGTGGAAAAGACATCAACATTGACTTGTGACCTCTACCAGCCCCTGCATCTACACACACACACACACACATACACACACACACACACACACTCATACACACACATTATAATAATGAAATAAAATACATAGTAAATATAATCATTTTTACTTGTTAAAGAATACAAAACCAATTAATTGACAAAGTTAAATTTCATTCATTTAACTTTGCATTTATTTTTCAGTACATGCTTTTAAAGCAAGAATAAGATAAGGATGTTACCATTACTTATCTGTTATTTGTAATGTGTTAGAAAATTTAGTGACAAAAGAAAGCTAATATTTCCAAGTATCATATAGCATTTCAAGAGCATTATTTGTGACATCATATAGTATATCTAAAAATTATCCTAAAAGTGAATTGGCTAGCTTTCCTTGTGGAAAAGAATTATTTTTTAAGAATGAGTTGGTCCATAACTCTGAATATTTACAGAAGAAAATATTATAGATATTACAGTTTCATACAAACACATCCAGTTTCGCCCATGATTAATACTTTAGACCTATGGAATACATATTAATCTGTAACTAAATAAAATAATAATATATACTAACAATTTAAAGTCCATGCTTCGCTCACATGCATCAAATTTGCCTAACATGCTTTATGTGTTCTATAACATCTTCTGTAAATATGCAGAGTTACAACAAATGTACTTTAAAGTTAAAATATACATTAAAATTCATTCCCGGGGGGTGGGGAATAAGGAGAAAGATAGAGTTCGTCTTACTGCCTTGCAGACACTGCTTTAAACTTTCATTCCCTTGCCTCAGCCTCCCCTGTGCTGATATTTCTGGAATGCCCCACCACATTTATATAAATACTTTTATATAAGAATGAGATAAATGCACAACTGTAGCATAATTATACCAAAAATGCATTCTAAGCACTCTGAAACTAGAAATAAAGCAAAATACATTAAGAATAGTAAATCAAGAAGTAATTTTTAAGGATATATATATTTAAAACACCATTTCTTAAAAAAACAAAATAAAATAAAAGATTAGGTAGATAGATGATAATAGATGATACATAGATATTGATGTGTAGTTAATTGTACTGTATTTTTAAAAGAAAATCTGAATATTGCAAATATGTCTAATCAAATCAATTCATGTGCTTACTCAGATTCAATTAAAATTTGCTACTGTTCTCTCTGTGAACTTAGCCAAATGGTTCTGAAATTTATTTTGAGAATTAAACAAATGAGGATATCAAGCAAAAAGAAATAAAATACCATCGTCAGTGTTCAGAGGAAGGGGAAGAGTGGCCTGAGCAGCTGGTGAGATGTGTCACACACACACACAAACAATGATTTGAAATCCATCTCATCACTGCCTAGATTATATTTCATTCAGTTGTCTTGAGGTAAGAAATCAGAAACTGACCAAAATTCTAAGAACTTCTGCTGTAGTTTTGCTCTTACAAACCAGTCTTAGAAGAATGTTTTACATATGGATCCAAGGTTGCTGGCCAACAATTAGAAAAAGAATAAATTGTGTACATACATCTTTCTGTAAAAATAAAGATAATCCCAATATGAAATAAAAAGTAAGTATAAAAAAATCAAACCACGGTAAATTAGCTGAGACTACCAGGCTTTTATATTGGATTTGAGGATAAGAATGACAAAAACAAAGGAAAGAACAAGTCAAATAACATGTCAAAAAGTTAAGACAAATTCTGACATTGACAGAAATAAAATATTTAAGGTAAAAAGAAAACAAAAAGATAATAATTGAGATAAGGTATATTAACCATATTTAAGTAAATTGCAATATTTAAATATGCTAGTACAAAATGTTGGTATCTACAAATGGAGATTAATAAAACAGATGATTTCTGGGATCTTTATAATATGATCTTAAATGAAAGTAAGACTGACCATACCCAGCTTTGGAAACCAGGTAGATTATTGGTAAGTACTAGATATAAAATTGTCCACTGTCAGGTAGAAACATGCACAGATTTGTCTGAAAGCAACCAGACAAATGGCTTAGTCTTTTTGAGCCCCAAATTCTTAACAGTAGATTGGTGGTATCACTTTGAAGATTTTATGAAAGAGCGTAAAGAGTTCAGGATAACAGTCATTTCTCATCAAACTGCTTGTAATTGGAGAAGATATATCCATATATTTAAAAGTTCTTAGAACCCTGATGTAACTGCTTTTACACAACCCTAAAACATTGTAATAGGTGACCACATAATTAAATAATACTGCGTAAGTCAGTGATTCCTGATAGTCAGTCTTCCTTCTTATACTTTTGCCTTTACCCTTGTTAACACAATCAAAATGTAAAAATCAATCTCAACATTCACAAAATGTCCAAGTTTAGAAAAGGGTGCCATAACTGCCAGAACTTCTTCTCTGTGTGAGTCCATCTGTCCACTATTTGTATTCCTCAAAAGTACTGACGATAGTATGCATCAACTAAATTATTAAACACTATGGCAAAAAAGAAGACACCTGACACACTATGGGGGTTTCTGTCCCCACCACATCTAACAGAATAAAGATAAAGAGGAGGCATGCAGGTAGTTCAGTTCACCAAGACTCAATAGCAGGTGTTAGTTAAAACATCAGGAGTCTGACCCTCAGTAGTTTATTTTAGGCATATTTAAGCACAACATACTTTGGTGAAGACTTTCCTGGTGATAATTAACTCAATCCCATGTGTACAATAAAGCAATGTACAAATATCACACATGACTATATCAAAACTCTTTGTAAAGTATACATGACATATACCATAAAGATGGGTTCTATAGATTAGCTGAGGAAAGCAAGCTCATGATAAGGGGCTGGGGCAGGGAATCTGGTGTGGTCCCAGCTACACAGAAAACACAAAATTCATCAAGCTATTAACCACCATGTATGCTTCCAGCCTTCTTGGTGGGACAACAAGTTAGGTATCCCTCCATTTGGAGGAACCACTCTGTATTTATCATTCCAGTTTCTCCTAGTGCTTATTTGTGAGCACAAGGACCTCTGTGCCTCCTACAATAAAGTTCACACAGACAGGAACAAATCCCTGATGTAAGGTCAAATGGTCTTAGCTGAATATGGTAGCATATCCTCTTTGGAGACACTACAGTTTTTTACTATGGGGCCATCACCACAGGTGCTGGCTCCTACTAAGCAGGAGGCTTTCAAGTCTGAGAGTGCTAGCCATTTTATTGTGAGTGAGGCGGCCACTGGCTACTCTAAAGTTTGCTGCAAGGACCCCAACGAAGAACAGCATCTGCAACTGTCCACCTATCCTGCATCTTATAAATAGATTGGTACCAGCTGTCACTTGTAAAAACCCAGTACGCCTAAGTGGTAAGTTAGGACTAAGAAGATTCCCAGGGCAGATACTAAAATAAGTCAAATAAGAGTCACATGCATTCTTGCAACTGAGATAGGATCTTCTCCATAAGTTTTTCTTAAGTGGCAACTATTATTTTGTTGGTAACTAGTACACACTTTGAAGAACAGATGGAGCAGAGAACAAAAGAAAGCTCTATGAGGAGAACAGGAAGAGCAAGATTAAGGAATTTCACTGGGAAGATGCTGTGAAGAGTCCACAGAAACAGGTTATTAACAACTTTGGCCCGGTTTTTAAAAGATGCATCTATCCGCCCTCGCCAACACGCCCCTCACCTTCTGGAGCAAGTGAGTGAGCTGACCCCCTCAGCAGCAGCAGCACTTGAGAAAGCAGACCCTGCACAATGCCTGGGTAGAGCTGACCCTGTTGACAGGGGAGAGGGTGAGCTGTCCCTGAGAACACGAGTATGGGAGAGCTGGCCCTGGCCCTCATCTGCCATAGAGTGGCAGGGAAGAGGGAGAGCTGCCTTCCTCTCCCACCCTACTCCATCCCCACCCTTCATGGCCTGTGGCAGGAGGCAAGGCTGGCTTTCAGGTCCTGAGAGTGGGTGGCCTGGCCCTGCCCCTCATCAGCTACAGTATTCAGTAGGGAAAGTGGGTCCTGTACCTTACCAGGGTAGTAGAGTAGACATGACCCTGGTAGGTAGGTGTGAATTAGCCAGCCCTAAGGGTGCAAAAGCAAGAGAACCAGCCCTGCCCTTAATCCTGAAGGATGAACTATCTGGGGAAGTTCTGGAGAGCTTACATTGCTGGTGTGGAGAACTAACAGGCTGACCAATCCTGCGACCACTCGGACCCAGAACTAGGACTATGAGTTGACCCACACCAACATCCACTCCATCTATGATTGCTAGAGCACGTGAAGGGGCTTCCCCTGCAGATCCAAAGATGCAGGGTTTCCATGACACAGGGCAACAGCAGGATATCCAAGAGGGCACAATGTCTAAAGTAACAGAAACCAAAACGTCTAGAACCAAAACACTTGCAAGTAAAGATATATGAGTCAAAGGGTATACAGCTTCCACGAAAAGATGTTCTCTTTTCTTTTCTCTTAAATTTTATTTTATTTTATTTTATTTTGGGCAGAGTGCAAATATGAAGGGATGGTGAACTTAATGGGATTGAGATGCATGCAAAGCCACAGATCCACAAAGAATAAATTAAAGTGTGTTTTTTAATCCATTTCTCCTCTTTCTGTATTATTGAGGAAACCACACAGGACCGCCTCCCATCACTCCCAGGAATCTTAATCCTAGCACAAGCAGCTGTCATAGGGTGAGAAAGCAGGACTGAGACTGAGTGGGTGGCTGAACTGAAAAATCAGTATGTGATATCCTTTGCCACATAAATAATTAATACATAATAATCATGACAATAACTTCTACTCTTGTTATATGGTTATCATGGCCTTTAAGCTACCCCTGGAGGAGGTAGCATTTGACCTGGGCCTTTAAAAAGGGACACCTCTTCAATAGTTTAATTTGCAAAGGAACAGGCACAGCCAAGATGATTTTGCACAAGCAGAAATAGCCTAAAGCGACAAGTGTGTAGTGTGGGAAGTCTGGGGAAAGTTGAGAATAGAAGTGGACCAAAACAACGTAGTCAGGCAGAGGAAGTTCTCCAAAGACTTTCAACAAAGAAATACCATTATCAGCATAAGACTTCATTTCCTACTCTTACAACAATGTTAAGGGCTAGTGACATGGCTCATTGAGTAAAGATGCCTATTGCAGAGCCAGGTGACCTATATTCAGTCCCTGGGACCCACATGGTAGAAAGAGAACAAACTCCCATTAAGTTGTCCACTGGTCTCCATGAATGCACCATGATACATAGAGCCACGATGTACACATGCACACAGACACAAATATGTGCAATATGAAAAGAGGAGTTTAAAGACTGGGAAAACAGAAACAGAAGGAAATGAACATATCCTGTCTTCCAACAGATATAGAAGTTGCTGTACTGCTCATACTTGTTGTGTTGTATATTCAAAATATTTTGCTATGATCATAAATCAAGCTTCTCTAATTCTTCCCTTGAAATTAATGATGATATGTGAGATGCCTAATCCAATTGCCTGAATTTGAAACTTATCTTCCCCCCCTACAAGCTGTGTAACGTAGAGTAAGTTATCTGAGCTCTCAGAGGTTTTGTGAGCACTGAGAAATGTGCTCACTTCTAACGCTACAAGGGCTTAATTTAGATGGCAGTATTAAATGTCTTACAGTGTCTCAGATCTAGAATTTGATGAACACTACCTATTGTTAAATGAAAGATGGATACCAATTACAAGTTAATTCAAATCACTTTGACCAGAATTTATGGCATATCACTACATCTTTGCATCCTTGACTAATGCCAACTGTCCCTTCCAGATTCCTACCTTGATGAATATAAACGTTATGTGGCTCCCAAGGTGGTACCAATTAATGAACACGAACACTTTGTCTGAAATTAAGATGTAAATTCATCCTGACTCTTGTTATCAAAAGAATGCCATGAAATTATTTGCCAAGTACTTTGTCATTAAGCAGATGGAAAACGGTTGGTAAGATGGCTCAGTAGGTAAAGGCACCTGCCACCAAGCCTGAAAACCTGATTTTAATCCATGTGACCCTCCTGATAGAAGATGAAACCCAAACTAACCCCTTCAGGTTGTTCTCTGACATAACATACCCACACACTGTGATACAAGTGTCACCTCACATACCCACACACACATGAATGCATCCTATCACACAGAGACACATGTGCATACGGAACAAGCAAATACACGTAATTTAGAAAACATTTTAGACAGAAAATTTTTATATTAAATAGACATCAAAAAATAACATCAACTCATGTGATGTGGCATGTTCAAAAGAACTCTCAGTCATGTCTAGAGATACGCACTTTGGTTTTGAGTCTCCCACAATATTTTTAATTTTCTCTTTGAAAAACTTCAAAATCCAACACCCTGTATATCTGCTGTCCAACTTCCTCAGAGTAGAACTGAATTAATATTCATATAGTACAGTTATTCAGAAATATGTAGTAATTGTTTCTACACTAAAGACAGAGGCCTACTGGGGAAACCTTGAAAGGATTAGATTTAGTTCATTATAATACTGGCATACTAAAGGAGTTAACTCCAGCAGGTCTGGAATTGACATAAACAGGGTTTTTTTGTTTTTATTTTTGTTTGTTTGTTTGTTTCAGAAATCAGAGACTTACCCTGCATATTACATCCAGGAAGACATGAAATATCATTTTCAGTATGGGACCACTTACATTGCCCTATCAGGAATGTTGACAGTTTAAATCATCAGAGGAAACTGATACCTACTGGTTCTATATATGTGGTATAGAAAGGTCTCAAGGCAAAGTGCCCCCACACAGGCATTTCATCCCTAGTTGGTAGAGCTCTTTGTGGAGATAGTAGACCACTTAGGAAATCAGGCCTACCTGGAGGACTTAGGTCATTAGGATGAAAGCCTTGAGGGTCATCCCCTGCTTTTGACCAAAGTCTCTGTTTCCTGACCTGCTGAGATTTAAGCAAATAGCTCACTATCATGAGATACCAAGAACACTACCATGCCTTCCTGGATCTGATGGACTGAGCTGTCTTTTAAAAGTCTTCTTTAAGTTGTTACCTGTGAGGTACTTAGTCACAACGAGGAGAAAGTGAACCAAACCAGGAAAGTACCTCCATGCTCAGCAGGGCATTAGTGGTCCATATGAGACTTCACATCATACTTTCTGTGTCTGGGTTTTTCTAAGTGTGCATTCCCAATTAGAAAAAAGCAAGATTATCCAAGATATTCACTCAACATCGAAAATGGGAACCTACGACTGTTATCTGCAGACCCCTTTCAGACTATTGCTGAAACAAATAGCTTTATTGCCTATGTACTTGTCTATGAATGATTTTTTGGCAATAAATTATTATCTTTGGAATACTGTCATTTTTTTTATCTTGTATCAATTGCAACCTATTCCAGGCCAGCCTTAATGCAAAAGAGGCAAAGTGAATCACCCCATCTTGTTTTAATTATATGTTTTACAAATTTAACACATTCCAGAAGTAATCACGCTTCTGTCATGTGGACTGATTTACATCTGTGGATTGATCAATTATGAGATACCATGAACACCATTACAATATGGATTATACAAAGTAAAGCAAGAGAAACCGGTGATTAGCTCAACCTTCATCTTGGTTACAGGCAAAGAATAAAAGGCCACAGAGAGAATGTTTATTCCAAATGATCAAGGTCAATACTAAAAGGAGAATTCTGCATAAAATGTGGTCCATGGCACTGAAAGGAAGAAGACCCTCCTCCAATATAAGTGTATGGCACACACAGAATTACATTCAAGTTTTGGAATTATCCATATCTTTATACCAAACTACTTGCAATTCTGAGAATTTTTATGTAATAGAAAGGATTGTATATTTCTGTACATTTTAGTTCAGTCAACAATTTCAAGTTCAGTATCAGGAATTGTGAGTATTTGTTTTATTTTCTTCATGCTATTTATTAGTACTTTTTGTCTATTTACTCACTATATATTCTCACTATTATTGAATTTCTGTTGGCAACAAGCATTTCTATCATGCCATGTCCTTCCTTAGTGCCTAGAATAAACTATTTTACAAAATGCATGACTTAAAAGGCTTCAAATTCATGTACTATTAACAATGCTGTGGATACTATTTCTGCACATATTGATTAGAAAATACCTCACCCATATGAAATACCTAAAATAGTAAACCTCATTTTATGGTTGAGAAAATTAAAGCACAGTGTTTAAGTAAAATTCTCAAGGCCATATAGCTGTATGAGGTGAAATAGCCTTTTCAGCTCAAGTAATCCAGCTCCAGAATTCTGACTCTTGGGTAGTCATTAAAAACAAAGGCTAATTATTCAGGTAATCTTGCAACACTTCTTATTAATCATTGAGTTGCATGCTTTCATGACAATTATATTGCCTACTCATTTTTTAAAGCTGTTTTCCTCAAGCTGCTAGAATTCAAATATCAAGGCCTTAATTCCATGAATACAAAATGTTTCAAAAGTTATCCAGAATGTCTTGCTGCTTCAGACACTGCTGCAAAGGCGGTGACAATGTCACCTCTGAGAGGAACTTACTGTTTCACAAAAGCAGGAGCAGGTGGCCTGGTGCGGGTGTCGTGTTCAGGAGATTTCATAAGGATGTAAGAATTTTCTGGGGAAAGAATAACTAAAATGAGTCTTTTCCTTCCCTGCATCTCTCTTATCCCAGAAACGCCACATAATAGACGTACATGAACTCCTTCTCTAACTTGAAAATAATATCTTACAATCGTTCCTGCCTCCCCCACCACCGCATCTCCTATAAAAGAAAGTGGGCATTGCAGAGACCTTGAGATGTGAGGTACCAATTCTACAGGAGAACCAGAATGCCCTCGTGAAGTCCTAGATCTATTTCTCACTCTACTGAACAGCCTTATCTTGCAGAGAGAGAATGGCAGGACTGAGTAATGAAATTATATTTCCAATCTAGTTTGTTCATTTTACTTTGCAGTTAGAATTTCTTTTCCCACTTTTATTGACAATAGATTTTTCCCCTCACATGGCATACCCTGATTGTAATTCCCCTCCATCTGCTCCTCCCAGTTCCTTCCCCACTTCCCCTCCCATCCAGACCTACTACCTGCTTTTCTGTTTCTCATTAGAAAACAAACAAGCTTATAATGAACAATAATCAAATAAAACATAAAACAAAATAAACATATCAGAATAAAAGACAACAAAGAGAAGGAAAAGAGCCCAAGAAAAAGCATATGAGATAGACCCACTCATACACACACTCGAGAATCCCATAAAAACAGTAAACTGGAAGTCATAATATATATTCAAATGACCTATAAAAAGAAAGGAATATATTTATATGCATTATATATATTTGTATATACTTGAATATCTGAGTAGTTTGTTTCCCCAGTGAAATACCCTTGGAGAAAATTAAATTTTTACCTGTGAGTGTTCATCAGTTTGAGATTGCTTCTGGGTTAAAGATGGGAACTTGTGTCCACTTCTCCTTTCAGCTCTAAGACCCTAACTGGCACAGACCCATGCAGGCCCTGTTCATGCTGACTCAATCTCTATGAGTTCACGTGAGCATTGGAACTGTTGATTTACAGGTCCTTGTTTTCTTAGTATACCCCATCACCCTGGCTCTTACACTCTTTCCTCCTCCTCTTCTATGGGGTTCCCTGAGCCCTGGGAGTAAGGGATTGATGGTGGTCAGACCTCCAGCAGTTTGATTGTTTCAGCTCTCCTGGGTCTTTTGTTTCCATATGAAGCTGAAAATTGTCCTTTCAAGATCTGTGAAGAACTGTGTAGTAATTTTGATGGGATTGCATTGAATCTGTAGATTGCTTTTGGTGGAGTGACCATTTTTACTGTGTTAACCTTACTGATTAATGAGCATGGGAGATATTTGTATCTTCTGATAGGTTCTTCAATGTCTTAAAGTTTTTATCTTGCAAGACTTTTACTTACTTGGTTAGAGTTACTCCAATGTATTTTATGTTATTTGGGACTATTGTGAAAGGTGTAGTTTCCCTGATTTCTTTCTTAGCCCACTTGTCATTTGTATGTAGGAAAGCTGCTGGGTTTTGTGACTGAATTTTTGCATCCAGCTACTTTGTCCAGCTGTAGGTGTCTCCTGCTGGAATTTTTAGGTTTACTGATGTACAGTATCAGATCATCCGCAAATAAAGATAATTTGACTCCTTTCTTTGCAATTTGTATTCTCATGATCTAACTCAGTTGTCTTATTGTTATAACTTAAAGTACTATATTGAATAGGCACAGAGAGAATGAACAGCCTTGTCTTGTTCCTGATTTTAGCGGAATTGCTTGGAGTTTCCATTTAAATTGATGTTGGTTATGTGCTTGCTGTAAACGGCCTTTATTATGTTTAGATATGTCCGCTGTACTCCTAATCTCTGCATGACTTTTATCATGAAGAGGTGTTGGATTTTCATCAAAGGCCTTTTCATCATCTAATAATATGATCACACACTTTTTGTCTGTCAGTTTGTTTGTATGGTAGATTACACTTATTCATGTATGTATGTTAAACCATCCCTGAATCTCTGGAATGAAACCTACTTGATTGTGGTGGCTATCTTTTTGATGTGTTCTTGGATTGGGTTTGCAAATATTTTATTGAGATTTTTTTTTGCATCTATGTTCCAAAGGAAAATTGGTCTGTAACTCTCTTTGTTGGTCTTCATATGGTTTGGGTGTCAGGGTAACTATGGCCTCATAAAACAAATTTGGCAATATTCCTTCTGTTTCGTTGAATAATTTAAGGAGTATTGGTGTTAACTCTTCAATTTAAGTCTAATGGAATCCAGCCCTAGGCTTTTAAGGGGGGCGGGGGCAGGGGGAGCGGGGGAATCTTAATTTCTGCTTCTATTTCACTAGGGGTTATAGGTCTGTTTAAATAACTTATCTGATGTTGACTTAACTTTGGTAAATGGTATGTATCAAAAACGTGTCCATTTCTTTAGATTTTCCAATTTAATGAAGTACAGACTTTTAAAATATGTACTTAAGATTTTCTGAATTTCCTCAGTTTTTGTTGTTATGTTGCCCTTTCCTCTAATTCTGTTAATTTGGTTGTCCTTTGTCTTTGTTTGTTTGTTTGTTTTTGTTTTTTGAGATAGGGTTTCTCTGTGGCTTTGGAGCCTATCCTGGCACTCGCTCTGTAGACCAGGCTGGCCTCAAACTCACAGAGATCCTCCTGCCTCTGCCTCCCTAATGCTGGGATTAAAGGCGTGTGCCACCAACGCCCGGATCTTCTTTGACACAGATGTCCATTTCTTCTACCACGTTTTTAATGCCAGATATTCTCTCTTCCATCTCTTATACTCTCTCGGAAAAGTTTGCCTCTGAGATTCTGGTCCTATTTTTTTTAATTTTCATTTCCAGATTTCCCTCAGTTTGGGTTTACTTTCTTGATTCAATTTCCACTTTCATGTCTGGAACTGTTTTATTCCTTTTCTTCCACTGTTTGTGTTTTCACAGATTTCATTAATCTATGAAATCTATTAATTTTCTGAACAGTTGCTGAAGAAAGAAAAATGGGCATAAACCATTATAAAAAATAGTTTTAAAATGATAAAGTGAAGTATTCAAAGAGAAAGCAAGTAATATATAAAGAATAAACTACATAAGGATGGGAAATAGCATGACACAGAGAGCTTGGACCCTATGTAATGTCTTGTTAATTTAATTTTTTAAATGCTAATGAACAAAAATGACAGCTTCTGAGCAATATTGGATTGTGGGGAAAAACTACTGAATTTAACCTGCCTATATATTTTAAAGATATCTTAACTTCAGAATAGAAGTGAGGAAATATGTTGTACTCGGGGAGAGATCATGCTTTGTTTCCACAGGAAGCAAAATGTATGGATTCCTTAAAAAAATTAAGATCAAATTTGACTGGGGGAAAACTCCTAAAAATCTTGGCCACAGACATGAAGAAAGAAACCAAGAAAGACCTCAAGACAAGTGATAAATATGCTGATCCCACAATATGGGAACAGTTCTGAGATTGGATGAGACATAAACCTTGTTGGTTACAGAGTTCTCATGACTCATTATCACATGCCACCCTTTCATGTGGCATGGGCGGAGATTTACATTACAGTTTAGTTACGCAGTCCAAATTGACATATAAAGTTGATAGATGTCTTTTACTTGTTCAAACAGAAAACAGAAAATCACCTTTAGCTAACTTGTGCATAGCGTACATTGCATACTTGTGTTAACACAGATATGTATGTTACCTTTAAAAGTTTGTGTGTTTTCAGGGAAAAAAGGACCAGACACCAATGAAGATAAGTATCCCAGTTCATTCAGCCTCTAAGAGTGCCTCTGTTGTAGGATCCTCAAAAATCTGCATCCAGACAACTTCAAAGGTATTATCTGAGATGGTCCAGCTTCACAGACTATTCCAGCCATGACTTCAGATAAGCTCTACACTATCCCATCACATACAGGTAACATAGCAAAGGATATTGCTATCTTTTCCAGGACTTGATCATTATCCCAATTTTCTTTCGGTCCCCTAAAGATGCAGTTGCCACCCAGACATTAGGGAGTAATTTTAAGAACACAATGCCCACATTCCCAAGTGGTAGGGTGGGTGGTTTTTGGTAATTTGATGAACTATACATGTTTATCATTGTTTGGGTGGTTGGTTGGAAGCTGTTACTTGTCATGGTCAGGGGAAAAAAATCTAAGCAAAGGTTAGATTCAGGGATTTCCTTCTGAAAAGAAAAAAAGGAGAATATAGGAATGATATGATAAAAGAGTAGATTATTGAATTTACTTTTAAACTAAAAGAGCAACTATTAGTCTCAAATATAACATACTGCATATATATGCTTCTCTTGTTAAAAGTATTTTTGTATATTAATACAAATTTAAGGTTTTTTGTTATACTGCCTATATGTTTATACTCTGGTTAAATGTATTATAACTCTAAAGTTCATTTAAAATGTAATGTTGAAAGTTATTATTACACACTGTTTAGGATAATTAAGAAATACAGGTTAGTAGTTATTTATCTATAACAATCAAATTTATATTCATGTTAGGTATGCTTTAAAGATCAAACAGAGATAGAGATATATTTTAGATAGATAGATGGTCTTCTAATACTTCAGGAATCTACATAAAATGGCATTACAATGTTTTAATAACAAGGCTTTTTATGATAGTGAGATACATCTGCTTCTGGCAGCACAAATGTACTTTAGAAAAGATTGTGAGAATCAAAGAACCTCCATGTGGAGTTTACTTTCATTTGTGGCAAAGCTAGCCACTGGAAATGAAACTGCTTTGCTTCTACTACTAACAATATGCTGTCTAAATTGGTCAAGCAGGATACAAAAAGAAGGCAACTGCCAAATTTCACCAAGACAAGGTAAGATAGTCCTTAAAAATTCCTGCTTTACAAAAAGTCTGTCAGATATTCTAGGTATGTAGACTGAAGATGGATAACCCAACATTGTAGAAGAACCTTGAATGACTTCCCAGGCAGCAGCTGCTTCTGCCATTTCTATGGTTTCTGAAGTTGTTTGCTCTGCACTTCCTGTTTACTCAGGTAATACTTTATCCTTCTTGGATCTCTGATAGAGTTGAAGACCAGATAGTTACACCATTTTCTTTGGTACCAAATTTAGAAAAGAAACATACAAAAGAGAATTAAAATTTATAAGGTTGAGAGATATAAAAGCTTAAGTAGTTTAAGAAAATGTTTTAAGGTCTAAGAAGATATTTTAGGATAGTATGATAAAAAGTGATTTATGTATAAAGTTAGGATTCATCAAGATAGGATAGATAAGAGAGTAATTTCTCTAATACAAATGTACTAGACATTGTGAATGTAATCCTTACTTGATAGTTGTTCATATTGTACATAGTTTTACTATGCTAGAGTTAAAACATTTCTTTTTATTTAGATAATACCTAATAATTGTTCTTATTGTATATAGTTTTTTGTGTTAGAATTAAGCCCCTTCCTTTTTATTTAGAAAACAAGGGAAAATGTTGTGGGATACTGTACACTGTGTGAAAATGTGTCATTATGATTGGCTTAATAAAGAATTAAATGGCCAGTAGCTAGGCAGGAAAGAATAGGTGGGATATATGGGCAGAGAGAGGAACTCAAGGCTAGAATCTGGCATGATGGGAGATGCCAGCAAGACACTGATGGAGTCAGACATGCAGAACAGAGGAGAGGTTAAAAGCAACATGGCAAAATGTAGATTAATATATATGGGTTAATTTAAATTAGTGGGGCAAGCCTAAACTAAGACCAATCTTTCATAATTAGTAGTAAGTCTCCATGTCATTATGGAGGCTGGCAGTTCAGTGAAAGTCCAACAAGAAAGTCCAACTACAGCTAGCAAAATAGAAGTCCCCTAAAACCACAGTAAGAAACTTGGAAACAAAGGAAAGACAGAGACAGGAGAAATAGAAACTTAGTAGGTCACCTGTGAAATTAAGTCCATTTATGTAACATGTAGTTTTCTCCACCTTCACCTGGGCCCTGCCACAGTTTCAGCCCCGAAATAACACACAGGACACTATATTAATTATGAAGCTGTTGGCCATTTGCTATTGTTTCTGATTGGCTAGCTCTGACTTAATTACTGACCCATAATCACCAATATGTATTTTATAAGGTCTTATCTTTCTGAGAACACAGACTTGCATCCCCTGTTCCTGAGAATCTCATGGCTATGGCTCCCTTCACTACATTTCCCAGAATCCTCCCAGACTCCTAGTCTCACATATCCTGCTTCCCTATTGGCCAACAGTGCTTTATTCAACAACCAATAAGAGAGACAGATTCACAGAATGACATCTCCCATCACATTTATATTTACTTAGTCTTAATAATGGAGCTGAAAACCAATATTCAATTTTATATTAAAAATCTATAACTATTTAAGTGTCTCCAAATAGAATTGTCAATAAATTTCTGTATATTTGAGTGATGAAATGCAATATAGAAATGAGCTACTGAAATATTAATAGTTAACTCACTAACATGAGATTGGCTGCAAAAAGAATAAACAGATATATTTGTGGAACTATTTAAAAACAATAACATGTATTACTTATAATCACATACATATATATTAAAAAGTTAAATCGTAGATTCAATATTCAAATTTGTGAGGAACATTAGATATAAATAAAGAAGGAAGGATAGGATGACTGATATAGTGAATAAGGCAAATTTGTCTGTGGTGATTTATTTCTTTACAAATTAATCTACAACAAATATCTGTGCTTGGCATGGGAACTGAGTACATGTTATCATATCTTTCATTCCTTGATGCTGTTTGTATTCTCACTGTAAAGACAGAATTCAAAAACCAGCCGCAGATGCCAAGAATTCTGGAACAAAATGACCCATGACTGTAATTAAACTATTTGTATGTCTTACAGTACAGTAGCATTACCATTGCCTAGTAAATCACATGCTGGATGTATGTCCTCTTGCTATAATCTCTTGCCTCAGCTAGCATCAGACCAAGGTACCAATAATAATAATAACTGTTCAATTTGCTAAGCCTTAGCAGATTTTGCTCATATTGAACATATCACATTCCAATAAGTGTGCCTTACAGTGGTCCTTAAATCATTATAACAATGAAGCAGGAGCAGTATGTTCTTCTGTTCAGGAAAAACTAAGCCCGAACCAGTCTACTATATCTTTTAGCTTTTGTGATCTTAGAGGTACAAAATATATCAGTGTCTTCATATATACATTAGAGAATTGGCCTGCATTGCAAATGATTGAGGGACAAATGACATCATAGCCAACCTAGGACAGTAGGAACTCAGTGATCATTACCTCCCCATTTTATGGATAAAGGAACTAAAGTGTTGGCAGGTCATAACCCTGGTCACATCCAGATTAGAGAACGAAGTATATGTGATGTCAAATGTGTGGTCTCTAGAACCAGATGGCATAGTACTAGTTCTTCAAGCTGTATAATTTAGAAAGGTTGTTTAATTACCCTGTTTCTTATTTTCCTCACATACAAAATGAAAAGAAATGAGAGTCTAAAAATAGTTATTATTAAATAATATAAGCATTTGGAACAAAGTCTAGCACATAAAATGCACAATGTAATTTAATAACAAATAGCATATAACTCATTGTACCAATACCCATGACACATACTCCATAGACTGAATTGTGGTATTTTCCATTATGGAGCACTACAGTGATGGGCTACAAAGACATTCTGGTTTAGGGGTAGTTTGGCTTTGCTATTTTAAGTTCAGATAAGGAAGAGAAACAAGTTTGTCAACAACATCATTAATGCTTCACCTTCCCATTGAGAGGTTGCTTTTCAGCCCTCTAGGATACTTTCCATTTTCACTTGATTGCAAGCATTTTTAAATTCCCTTCCTGATTCCCTCAAGGACCCGTTCATCATTGAAAAGAGCACTGTTAATTCCATAATTTTCTGTGCTTATATTGATTCCTACTTTAATTCTGTGGCCTGGTAAGATAGAAGAAATTGTTTCAATTTCTGTGTACTTGTTAAGATTTGGACAGAGTATTCTGCATGAATCTTTTTAAATCTATTTCATTTATTATATAATTTTATTCTGAATTATCTAGCTAAAGATTTGTGTGGGCTACTGAAGTCATTCACCATTATATAAAAGAATTTTAGGATGTTTTATACCCATTGGTATTTATTTTATAAAACTTAAGCTTAAACACTTGGTGCATATACACTTATAGTGATTATGTCATCTTGATGAGTTATTTCCTTTATTAACACATAGTGGCCTTCTTTTCTACTTCTCTCTCTTTAATATGAAGTATATTTTCTTGGGTATCAGATTAGCTATGCCATCATCATTTTAGCTTCCATTTTCTTGATAGGCTGACTTCCATTCTTTCACTATTTTAGTGTCTTTGTAAGTGAGATGTGTTTCCTGGAGACAATAGAATCTTGAATGTTGTTACATAATCCATTCAAATAGTTGGCATCTCTTTACTGATGAGTTGGAGCCACTTATAATTATCAGCTAGTTCATGTGAGTTAAATCTTAACATTTATCTAAAATAATAGATTCCCACGTCTGTTAAAATATAGATGAGTGTCTATATTGATTGTCACATTTTGACATGTTCTATTCTTTTCTACTAGTAGCAATGAGGACGAAATGGCACCAGTTTCCCATTATACTCCTCCTGAAGGGCATGCACAATTCACCTAAGTGCTTACACTACAGTACACTGCTATTTAGATCTAATCTGTTTCCTTATATTGTAACAGCATGGAAATAAATAAGCAACTTTCATTCTTAGGAAACGCAAGCATGCCAGAGTCTAATTTAGACTTGTGTGATTAATAAAGCTGAGAAGCTGGATGAAATACATTTCACAAAACAAACACTATCCTATCAGAGCGTTGATTAGGTATGAGACAATACCCATAGCAGTTTCACTAGGGCACCTAGTAAAATAGTCCCAGTAGTAAAAATTGCACAACTTCCTTAGGGTGAAAGTTCTCCTTTGGTTTGAAAAATGAAGGGCAACCAATGGAGAGCCAACTGTCCTGCTGTTGTAAGTTGTATTGGCTTTCTGTGAGCCATGGGCAGCCTGCATGTCTCACGGCAAATATATTTTCTATGTCTTGTTTATTAATGGACAGAAAAGCTAGCCTGAAATGAAATTGATTTTATTCACTTAGTATTTTATACTCCATTGCACAACCACGACCCAGCACATTCTTCATTAAGAGAGATAATTGCTTTAATGAAGATTAAATATAATTCAAAATCCACATTTATCTTTATCTACCTAATGCAGGTCATAATTAACCAAAAGTTGTTGAAGAAAGCAAAAAAATGGGTTTCCTTAGAAATGTCCCCATCACTTTAAGCTGAATGGAATTTCATCTGACCATCATTCCTGATTTTCTTCTCATTCTCTTCTTTTTCTCATGCCATCTACCTAAATAAAGCCTTCTATTACTTAGTAATCCTAATTTTGTGATGTTTCACAGAAACTTCTGGATAGTGGCAATTAACATCAGTTATACTCAGTGAACTATAAGAAGATGCATTTATGACGGCCAGGAAGGTGAAAAATATTAAAGTCTAAGAAGTGTCCAGTTGGTTTTAGAAATACCCTCCTCCCTTAACACAAAAAACCTCTACTCCTCTAAGAAAGACAGTGAGCTGAGAATAAGGTTGAACAGATTGGTTGACTCATCACTAACGACAGATACACAGTGTTGTAGAAAAGCATTCACCTATAATAGAGAAAAATACAACTTTTACTGTTGGTATCTCCTCTAGTCATACATCTGTTCTTAAAATTTTTCTTGACTTCTGAATTCAAGGCACCTCATTGTAAGATGAGGCTAAGAATGTGCACTTTGCTCCTAGAGTCATAGATCACCTAGCACCAAGAAAGCATTCGGCAAGTGTAGTAATACCATACTATACTGTAAATTTTCTTCAGAAAGTTCTAAATAATATATCAATGGTCTAGCTCTCCTCCCCATCCCCATCCCACATTCTACAAATGTGGCCAGTAAGTTTTGCTCTGTTTTTTTTGTTGTTTGTTTTTTTGGTTTTTTTTGTTGTTGTTGTTGGTGGTGTTGTTTGCATTGCCGATGTTAAAGGCTGCTAATATCAAAGGGGTACACAGAGAGTTACAGGCTTTTTTAATGCTGTAGCAAATATAAGCATAGCCCAGAATGTTTGGTCTTTCATGTTTCATGGAGAAAAATCTACTAAGAACAAAAGAGAATTATACAAGTAATTACATCAAACCAATAGGCATAAACCTAGGTAATCCTGCATAAACCAACAAACCAAATGCATGGTAATTTTATGTTTAATCTTTATTGAAACTATGTGAGCTATAAGCTCTCTCACTATTTTACAGTGGGGAATTTGAATGTAGAGAAGTTAATCATGAATCCAATCCTATGCAAACTACCGAATAGCAGACCCAAAGTTGAAACCTATGTCTGTAAGGCTCCAAAGTTTCCCCTTCATATGCATTCCTTCGTTGAAATCCTTTATTCAATGTATAAAGTATACATTGACAACATTAATTTTTATGAATGTCAGCCTTGATTGAATGAATACCACATGCCACGCTCTAGGTCATGACTCCCTTACACTATCAACAAAGAGGATATGAGAGAAGTGAAACTAAAGCAAAATAATGCCAGTAAAAGCAATTACTTGCTAATGAGCATCCTGCCCCAAGTACTTGATTCTGCCTGAATACCAAAGGCCTGAGCCTATTCAAGGATACAAAATGACCATCAATAGGGCCAGAGAGCAATAAGCCTGTTTCCCCTGGTGCTGACCTATATGTTCATGAACACAGTGAATTCCTTGAACTAGGTCAGTTCACTACTGATTTCACTGCCAACGTAAATAAATGTGATTTACTTTTATAACATTCCATGATCCCTCCCTTACCTGAGAACTGAGTGGAAGATAAGGTTGTTAAAAGAGGATTGGCATTCAGTCCTCTCCTCTGTCTCTACCCATGAAATACATGGATGCCATATCCTTTCTCCTTTGGGCACACATGTCAGTCATTATTTGTGTTTTCCTTGTCTCTTTTCACACAAAAAAGTGGCCCAGCATAAACTCAATCATGCTGGTAAACATCGTATTACAGCAAACGGTAAGCTCCAGTCCCTATAAATAACATGGTATTTCAATGATCCTGAAAAAGAACAAGTTTAGAGCACGGTTATAAAAAAAAGCAACCAACTCTAACCAAACTCCTTTCTGCTTCTATGATATGGTTGTGATTACCACACAGCACTCAAACAACCTAGGACCAGACTTCTCAACATTAAAGACATTTTTCTCTAATTTTAATGACCATAAAAGTTGCCTATAGCCTGACTATGCAATAAAACATTTTCTCTTGGAGGTTCTGCTTCATTTGGCTTGTTATAAAGCCAGAGAATTTGTATTTCTGGGTATCCAGATGATGATGGTAGTGGCCATGTACCACACTTTGAAAAGCATTGAATGGTAGCAATAACATAAAGTTCACAGATTCTACTGAGATATGAAGAGATGTGATGACTCTGACCAGATCTGCTGAATCACAAGGCTTCAAAGGAGAAGATCAACCAAAGACCAAGAGAATTAGCAATAATAAAATATAGAGCCATCTAATCACTCCAGTATGTGAGGTTTAATTATATGCCAATCCCTCCTATTATAATTCCTTCTATTTGGCAGTAAAAACTAGGGCTCTGGTCTCATATTGTACATTACCCAAAGGCCTCGTAGTTCTCTATTTCTTTTATCAGTAAATAGAGTTTTTGGTTCACAGATTTGTCCCCCAGGCTCAGCTGCATCTCCACGGCATCCAACCTCTGTTTAAAGTCATCTTGATTACTATTTTGAAAATAAAGCACAAATCTCCCTATTACAGCAGTGCTGGGAAAACACAGTAATATTTACACTGCTAAGAGCAGGGATCTCCCCTTATAGCAATTTGATCCTATGATCAGCCAGAGTCCTTCAGTTTGTCCTTGTCTAACTCAGCTCTGTGATCAGGGAACTGTCTCCCCCCTTTTCCCTCCTCCCTCCCTCCCCTCCTTTCATTCCAGCTTCCTCTTTGCTCCTTGTGACATTATTTAATCTCTCAGTCGCAGCTTCTTGGGATTAGCTACAGCATCTATTAATAGTTTTATTTCTGTTTACAGTTCTAAGGGGGAGAAAAACGGCTCACTCCTTTTTTCTATAATCTTGAAGATATGTCTTATTGCAGCAGGAGCAAGATGCACAAGCCCCGTGAATAACCTATTTCCACAATCCGTTCCACTGTAAAGACGCTAATGGGCTTCCATGCCAAATGGATCCATTTAATAGGCAGAACAAGTTGGATATAAACTCTTTAATTGCTTTCAGCACACCGATTATCTTCCTGTGTCACCTATTGTATAATGCAAAAATGTTAACAAAAGCACTTACTGAAGACATTATTGGGAATTAAAAAACAAAGAACCATCAGTTGTCGCTAAATATGCCTTTCATGTTCCCAAATGAAATGCATTTGCGCACTCAAGAAACAGGATAGAAGTGTGCAGGCCTGCCATTGTCAGATGCAAACATCTTCATTAGATTTTGATCCAGCTGCTGCAAGATCTATAAAAAGAGCTATCTAAGCTGGCAACTCATTACTGGTTATTTCGAGAAAATTCAGGAAACTATCCCTAAACCTGTAGTAGTCATTACTGATAATTTCTCTGTTTGGGCAGTTTTGTTTTGGAAGAACAACACTGAAAACCTATGCCAAGCTTGCCTTTGAGCAGTATCTCAAAGGATGCATTGATACCTGAAAAATGCTGTGGTGCCTCAAAGGATGCAATAATAATACCTAAAAATATAGTGATTCTCAACAGATGCAGTAGCACCTCAAAGAATTCAGCTTTGTCTGTGTCTTAGGGAAAAGTTGCAATGGCTGAGCCGAGCTGTATTCATAGACTCTTGAGCCATAAATCTTGGTTCATCATTCCCTATTCCTCTTTCTCTAACATAACTGCATTTCTTTAACTGCATATAAATAAGAGTTCCCCAAAGACTCAAACCTGGGTCTTTATAGACCCAAACTGAAAGATGAATATTCACACTGTCTCATGACTTCCTTTCTCTGTTGCAATAAATCTTCTTACGCATATTGGCAGTCAGCTTGTTTCTTAGCATGTTATTTTCTGCAACCACACAGTGTTTAAAAAGAAGAAGGGAAGCTAATCAAGGGAATGAGCAAAGAAGAAAGACAATAAAGGGGAAATAGAAGGGGGACAAGCAAAAGATAAAGTGTCAGGCACACTGAGGATATTATGTGCAGGAGACTTTAGGAGGCAAATCATAAATATCAACAATACCTTCAGCTTCTCTGAAGCTTGATGAAGGAGGAGGCCCCTCTTAAGCCAAAATAGCATCCATATTAATCACAGTCTCTGCCATGTTGACTCGTGGACCTTTTCAGTCAGGTCTTGGTCTCCAGAGACCGCTGATGGACAGAAGACAAACAACTGTCAGAAATGTCATTGTCATTTATGAAGCACTCTTTCTCCTCTTGGTCAATAGATGACCCCAATTAAGATGAGGAAAAATCACAAATCACAATCACTGTTATTCAGTTTCAGTAAACAAAAAGAAAAGAACACACAGACCACTAGCTAGATCTGCTTCACAGATTTTTGGTTTTGTCTCTATTTTATGCAGTATATTATCTGTATTAAAGTCAAAAGCAAATTGAAATGCTCAAAATAATGACATAATATCATACTTTTTGCTTGAGTTAGACCTGAGTTCATTTAGGGATCATTTTATTATTTTTACATTGTTTTAAAACTACTACCAAATCTTAATGATATTGAGACCTACAGTCTATATTTTTTCACATATTCTATTCCAAGCCCTTCAGAATATCGCTCCCCTTTAGCAATCCAGTTCTCTTATTGCCTTCTATTGCCTTGCTTAATAGAGTCAGGAGGCTGAGTTGCAGAAGTTAGGGCCTATGTCCCCTCAAATCAGGACTAGATTTGGAATCGGGAGTCAGAGCCAGAATGATCACTCTGAAGTGGAAGCATGATCATAAGGCTTCCTTGTGTCACATTGCTCAATGACTTTTTATTGCCCTTCAGATAAAATCACATTCCTGCTGTGTGGCAACAGGTAAGTTATTAAGCCCCTCTGTGGCTCAATTAAAATAATGACAATATTAATAATCTTAAGAAAATATGCACAAAGTACTTTGCACAGAGATAAAAAATGCTGATGTTATTGTTGACATTATCTCATCAGCCACATTCATTTCCAGTCCCTCTTTGCTCTACCTTAAACCCATACTTAGTAACATGTTACTCAATGCTCCTATGACCTTTCTCACCTCTCCTGACCTAAAGTTTCCTGTTTTCAGTACCAACTCCTTCCTCCTGTCTCTTCGCCAGCCTAACTTCTAACTTCTGTGAATTTATGAACTATCAACTTAATGCATATTTTAAGAGGGCTTTCTCGAATCACAAATTGGTTTTGTCTCCTCAATTCATGCATGTGTTGCATATTTCCTCTCTTCTAATATAGGCTGTGCATCTGACTTCACTGAGACATTCCAAAGGACCTGCAATTAATTTTACTTGGGTGACATTTTATCTTTTCAGTTGCAATCATAAAATACAGCAGATCAGATTACGGTACAACTAAAAAAGAAATCTTGTCATATGATAGTGGGAAAAGTAGGTCTTCATTCATATAATATAAATGTTTTTCCCAAAGTAGCTCCATATGTTTCATGCCAAAATGACACTCACCCACCCCTGAAAACCTTGCTGGTCTTGTGATAGAGAAAAGGGAACACAGTAACAAACAACTGTCTCTTGTAAATTTTCCACCTGGAAATGATTCATCTTATTTCTCTTCTTATTTTACCAACTATGATAAGTTATGGGACAAAGTTTAATGCCAATCCAGTGAGGAATTATCATATAGAGAGGGCATCATGGAAACACAAACCAAAATATTTACTAAACAGTAATTTATGCTTACAACAGACCTCAACAAATGTTAGCTTAATGAAATTTTTCTTTGCTGCAAGTTGACAAACATAAATCACACACCAGTTGAAATCTTGCCAGAAACTTCTCTAAGACACTCAAAGGATATTCATGTTGAAGAAAAAAAATTATAATTGCTTTCCTTCTGGTCTCAGATCTCTTTTTCTGTCATAGAAATCTATTGCATATGTATGCAGTAACAGTTGACACACCATAGCTATACACTCCTTGAGTAAAGAAAAACAATTAAGCCCAGCAAAATGCGTGACTTGATTGCTTGACTCTGCGTAAGACATGAATATGACAAAGGAGATTGTATCTGGTCTCATGGAATATAAATTAATAATAGAATCATCAAAATTAGTTTCAATGACTCAGATAAGACGCAGAAAAGCTAAATCGTGTATCCATCCTAAGAGCTAAACAGTCACAAAGTCAAGACTGCAATTATGCAGTATTTTAAAGCAAATAATCTTTCAAATGTAATATATCGCCTCCTCATAATTAGCATCAGAAAATGAGAATGGCGAGGGAAAAAAACAGCTTTTAGAGCTGAGGAAACTGAGGCTTTGGGAAGTGAAGTGTCTTTCTCAGTTACGCTAATCACTAATCCTACTTTACTTGACCACACAAGTAAAAACCAGTTTGCTTCAGCATTTAGGTCAATGCCTGACCCACACTAAATACAAGGGTGTATTTGTAGAGATGAATTAGAGTGAATTGAAATGATGCCATTAGAGATGTATTTCCCTCCTCCATAATCCTCCTCTCCATCTCCCTTGGAGCTTTAGACTTCCCAGGCTAACAAGTTACAAATCAATAACGAGGCTGAGATAATTTTCCCTCTATGATATCCTTATTCTGTACCCATTTCATATTTATAATGGCCTATGCCTTTGTAAGAAACAATAATATCTAGAAATTATGTCATCCCATGACATTTACAGAAACACCCAGGAACTGAAAAGAAAATCCTTATTGATAGAAGCCCCCAAGACCATTAGACAAAACATTTTATTCCCTGTGAGCTAAGCAGGTCAGTTGGGAAATGACATAACCCAGAAACTCCTAAGCCAGAGAGCAACAAATGCTATTAAGTTGCTGTCTTCTGACAACTAAGTGATATGTAGAAGGAATAAGAATTAAATTTAGAGACAGAGTACAGACACTGGCTGGGCTCCAGAGCTGAGGGATATTAAATAAGAGAGAAACAATAGCTCTGTCAAGTCTAATTGTTTAAAACATAAAACTCTTTCCATACATCTTGAGCTGAATGGAGTTGCACAGGGTTGGGATGCAATGTGAAGTCAGGCTGACAAAGAGAAGCATACTCCACTTGGATTGAATGTCTCCTCTACAGGGAATTTGTCTTTGACATTTTTTCCTTCTTCCTATGATCCACATGGGTTTTGAGACATTTGAAAACTAGAATAGTTACAGAAAACCGCATATTATGAAATCTTTTTAGTAAGTCACATAATTGACTGCCTTGTGGGAAAATACCTGGACTTTGTGATCCACCTTTTGTTGCCTGAGTGGCGTCTCAGTTTTCCCACCAATGAATACAGATGCTTTTATTGCGAAACAAAGATGGTCCCTGAGGACTAAATGAGATGATGACTACAAAGTTACTGAAACTTAGTAAGCATTTGTAACAATGCATCTTCTTTGATTTCCCCCTAATGGTTAACTGAGGTCATGCATATAGTAGCTCTACATAAGTTCAAAATGAAATTATTTTTTCATGAGTTTTAAATACAGGCCTACATTTATTGCCCATTAAACTAATGGACATTTCCATAGCACCAAGAACAGGCAAATTAGAACACCTTTCCCAGAGTGTGAGAAATCAAGCCATTTGTGAAGCCCCTTTTATCAGTTTTGATGTAAGTAATCAAGATAATTTGGATTTTATTTTGCTTTTGTACAATTGATGCATTCAGTGCAAAAATAATAATAAAAGCTAACCATTTAGGCACAAGCTCAATAAAAGATAATGTGCTTTTGTTTCAGAATATACAGATAGGATATTACTGGTATCTGATCACTTTCATGCTACAAAAGTCTATCTATATTTATCTACACATTTATCTCCATATACTGGAAGTCATGCTGTTTTGTGACAGAAAGATATGTGCTGGGGATTGGAGCCTAGCCTTTCTAGTCTCCTCGTCACTAAAATTGCCATCCCTTTCCTTCCTAGAATATCAATTTCCTCCTTGTGAAAGGAGATTTGCTGAATGATGAGATCTCTACAGATGCTACCATATATTTAAGTTAAAATGTGAGCTGTAATTCTCTATAATGTGTGCTTATATGTGCATTTACAGAGATGTGTTTGTTTCTCACAGTGTAAACCTGCAATGGTTTCATGGAGATAGAAGCCATAATAGGAATGCCGTGTCACACCTGTACGTCAGAGTCAACACTGAAAGGTTCTCAGATGACTTTCACACTGGAGATCTAAGTTTGTGTCTTCTGACGGAGTTCAGCCTGGGCTGGATTAACGAATGCCAGTGATCTCCTTAACTGTGGCTCCTAAAGGAAGCCCAAAATAACACTGGAATTATCAGAGGGCAGTTAATATACACAGTGACGAGACATTTTTTAACCTTTTAACACATTGCCTATGATGCAAGTAAAACACCAGATCTTCAGTGCAAGAATTTCAGGAACAGACCATATGATTTTAAGAGATGCTGGTTAATGATACAATACCACTGACTCACTTGCCAATATCCTCTCCATCATCCTACCACTAAAATAACTTAAAATAATTAACTCTAAAACTAAGATGGGGAGATTTGTAAAGTTTATAGTGTTCAGAGTCAGATCTCTTTGCCTTTCTATTACTGTAAATAATTAGCTAAACAAATTTTACTTTCTAATCACTCCAAATTGACTGTGTGACAGAATGCTCAAATTTATCATATACTATTTTTAAGAACCAGAACCCACATATCAACAATCTTCATACAATTTTTATAGTAAAATGGGAAACAGATATTCATTTTGCAATTTCATCACCATTTGCCTATATAGAAGGAGCAGTGTCAAATAAAGGGAATGGTATTTGCTCTTGTAAAACTTTTAACTTGAAGAAGTAAAGGGCAATTACAAGTTTATTCAGCTGTAGGATATGTTACTCACAAGGACTTATCATTAAAATACACATGAAGAGAGAGAAAGAATGGTATAAATTTTTCTGTATAATTCATGCAAATGTCATATGAGTATATAATGAATTAGTTATGACTAATAATAGGTTCTTATGACAAATCCATAGATCTCTTTAATAAATGGACCACCTTACACTTCCTGATTCAGCCTGTGAAAATGAAGGTAGCTTCATGTTTATAAAGATAAATAGATCCAATACTATCTTCCTTTTTTACTTATGCCCTTGCTCAGAAAACACTATGTATCTGTGGTACATAAAATTCTCTCAGTAAAGTACTTCATATGTGTACTGAAATATTTGCATTATCGTAAACCCTGACTTCTCAATTCCATGAGCCAATTAGTTCCCGTTACCTTAATGTGAAGAAAAGCTGTTACATTGAGAGCTAAAGTGGTTTTCCTGAAGTCACAAGAAATCAGTTAGGAAACGATCTAAATATAAATAAAGGACCTATATCCAGACAAAGATAATTTTGCCTTCTTTAGTAGAAGAAAACACTCCTTCAACTGCTGGCTTCCCTGGTCATTAGAACTAACTAGGCATATTCAAAGTGGTCCTAGCATCAGCCCTTGGGACTCTTAAGTTAAAAATACAACCCATTCAGAATGTTCAGGCGTGGTATTGAGAGCTAATTTGCTTTTTAACAGACAGATCTCTCAATATTTCACATGCATTAGCATCTTTTTATGTTGTTCATAGCTCACTATGTGAAGATGACTATTATTTCAAAGAGATAATTAAATAGTTTCAAACTGTCAAGCAGCTGAATAAAGTAAGATAGTTGATGGAGGATGTCCTTCTGTACATATGTTTCTCTTATTGGTTATTGAATAAAACACTGTCCAGTAGCCAGGCAGGAAGTATAGGTAGGGCTATGAGACAACAGGATTCTGGGGAGAGGACACATAGAGGAACCCCCAGGGAGAGAAGCCATGTAGCTATGGGAAGATAAGATGCTGGCATTCTCCCTTAAGATAAGGTCATGTAGAAATACTTAGATTAGTAGTTATGTGCTAATAATTAAGAGAGATCTAGCCAGTACGAAGCCTGAGCCTTGATCATACAGTTTATATTTAATATAAGTGTCTGTTTATTTGGGGCCAAACAACTGTGGGACCAGGTGGAACAGAACCTCCACCACACATAGTGGTAAACAGCGAATAATGAAAGATGCAGGGAGTGAGTTTATGAATGCCTACAACCACAGTTTAGCCAGAGGACATCTGCACTAAAAGATCTGAGTTAACACAGAAACACCATGTCTGACTAACAAGATTCTCATTCTCCAAATGCTGAATCTTCTGCCTTCACTTCCTCTTCACTATACATGGTGTCTCTCTTCCCCCCACCTCCTGAAATTCTAACCTTAGAATCACTGGACTGTGGGAACACCAGACCTTGAGCAGAGACCCACTTCCCCTTCTGCCTGGGAGTAGGCAGCTGTAAGACAATGTTTACTAAAAACATGTTTACTAAAAACAATACAATGCCCAGGGCAATAAGTTCCTGGAAAAGGCCTGCCCACAGAAACCACCCTGACCTCGACCTTGTCCAAAGACTAGCGGCCTCTTCTGACACGCCCAGATCAGTTTTTGGTGTCAGAGCAGAACCAGCCAGGGTGGAGGAGAGAGCAGAAGCTTTTCTGGAGGGAGCCTTTCTTAGGAAGTTTTCTTGAACCTTTTTGGGGCCTGCTTAAAGTTTTCTTTACATTGTTGAACAAGTCTCTGTGTTGTCAATCCCCGACACCCTCCGCACGTTCTCGGACACAGGCTGCACAGCAGATGCGACACTGGACTAGCTCTAAGGACTTCATTCATTCACACTTATTCCACCATAGTTTAGTATTCCCCAGAAGTCACCTTATCTCAAGAAAAGAACAATGCCTACGATGGAACATTGTGGGATGTAGGACGATATTGTGCTTTGTTGAACAAGTGAAAATATTTCCATATACTTTTAGAGAAAATGCATCTACTCTACAACAGATAACAATAAAACCATGCATTTGTACAGCACTCTCCTCAAAATATTCTCATGCCCTATCATTCCATCCTCAGCAAACTCTGGGAAATAACTAGGTCAACTGATCTACAATCCCACAACCAGTTAGTCAGACTGTTTACCTCTTTGGCAGCATTTGTTAGTTTCAGTCTTTTTAATAGTAGCTTTCCTAACTGGAATGGATCATATCTCATTGTGATTTTGATTTGTTTACCTGATGATTAGCTAAGTCAGCAAATCACAGAGACACTATCCCTTTTTAAAAACACACTTTTAATTTCAAAGTATTAGTATATTTGTAGACAGTTTGTAAAGGTAGTATAGACAGTTCCTATGTGTAGTAAATCCATTTTCTGATTGTTACTAAGATTTTTGTCACAGCATGCTATGTTTATCAAAATTAATGAACTATTATGGACACTCTATTAGCTAACATCATCCTAAAGTCAAATTTACTTAGTTTCTCGCTAATTCCTTTGTTCTGTTTGTGGATCTCATCTAAAATACCACATTTCTTTTTTTTCTTCCCAGAGATAATGGAGATTTCTCAAGTCTTATCTGGGTGTGGTGATCATGGCAAATTAAGAAGAGATTTTGCAGAATATCTTTAATTAGTATTTACAGGCTCTGTGGGAAGGATGGAGTGCTTAAATGCAATTCTCATCACATATATAAAGGATTATAGATTATCAATATGATTTTCAATGTGATGTTCACCTTGACCGCTTAACTGAGACATTGTTTGACAGATTTCTGCAATGTGGAATGATCATTGTCTATAACTTTCCTTGGAAACACATTACATTTTGTAGTTCACACTCAAGGAATAGAAAAAGCAGTTTCTCTGCCTCTTGGAAGTATCATAGCTGTATAAATCTCTTGGAATTTATGGTGATTTTAAAGGAAGTGACCCCAAAAGGAGTGGCACTATTAGGAGGCATGACCTGGTTGAAGTGGGTGTGGACTTGTTGGAGGAGTGGATCAATGCAGGCTTTGAGGTCTCTTTTGCTCAAGCTTTGCTCAATGAGACACAATCTATTTCCTATTGCCTTCAAGATATAAGATTCTTAACTACTTCTCCAGCACTATGTCTGCCTGCATGTTACCATGTCCCACCATAATGATACTGGACTAAACCTCCTAACTATAAGCAAGCCACCCCAATTAAATGTTTTCCTTTATAAGAGTTGCTGTGGTCTTAGTGTCTCTTCACAGCAGTAGAAACCCTATTATTCCACATGAGTTTTTTTTTCAATTCCCCCTACTTGTTTCTTTATTCAGTCACTCTATTGTATGGATGTGTCCATATAAAAATATTTTATATTTTGGCTTACAATCCAATTCTAATTCATGTTATTGTTCAAAATGCAACCACTTTGGCTACTGGGAAATTTACCAAATGGTTCTTGCATCCTTTTAACCTGTCTTGGGGATCAGGGCTGAACACATGCTTTCTGGTACTACAAATTGATCAAGCTCATCTGTACAATCACTGCCCCAGTCCTAGAAGCAGCTATTTACACAAGGATCTCTGGCTTCTTTATTGGACAGTATTGTTAGAAACCAAGATCTAAGCTCCAGGTATGGTCATGGCTACTGCGGTGTCACTGCAAATTCTTTCAACTGGAAGAATGTTCTATTTGGCTCAGACTACTGTTAAAAAATATCATCTCTTGAGTGCCTTCAATATCAAATATACATTTCTTATAGATATGGTGATTGGAAGTCTAATATGGGAGTGCATTCTTGTAGGTAACCATTCTGTGGTTTGTGGACAGCTATGTTTTTAAATGGCAGGTAGAGAGAGAGGAAGCAAGCTATTCATGTATTCTAACAAGGGCAATAATCCCATCAGAGCTCCCACCTTCTTGATATAACTACCTCCCAAGTAGTGCCACATCAGAAATAGAATCTCAAAACCAAGCAATATGTATGTGATTACACTAGCCCGTGCACATACTGGTAATTATACATACTTCATCCAAATATACTTGGGTCCATACTGATATTTACAACTCTATTCTGTCTTACAATATATCATTCTAGCCTCCTACTTTTTCATCTGCAACTTCTCACTTCTACAATGAGATGTCTGTTTCCACCATTCAATTGTCTAATCCTAGTGTACACATGTAATGACTTCAGCATTCATAACTATTCCTTTGTAGAAAACAGCTTTTTCAATCAAAGCACTTATATACATGTGCTTCAATTTGCTTTTATTTTTATACATTCCAGTCATTTCCATAGTTACTTAAATCGACATGGCCCTGTACTCTTTATGCATGCTGTTTCATACACTGTAATGGAGCTAGACAATTTTGTCATAGTCTGCATTACATCCACACAAAATTCATTTTTAAATTTGCATACTTTAAGATCCATCCTTCATGCTATAAAGATATGTGCATACAAATGCATAGTGTCATGGATCCATCCTCAGTTTCAGACAGAATGGTTCAGCTTAGATATAACTTTGTGATCTTGCATCATGGAGTTACTCTAGTAAATGCAGTGACCTCCTAATGCCTACTTTACTCAATTAAATGGCAATTAAGCTTTCAAACAATAGACAAATAATAAGTACTAACTTTGAAGTATCAGATACAGCAAACTATGTAAAGGTGTATTTCTCTGGAACTCTTTTAAGATATACACTTCAGCATGCAGAGTAGAGGGCAACTTTCCTAGAGGGGAAAAACAAGAAAGCATCTATATTTAAGACTAGAGGAAGAATTCAAATCAAGTTCACCTTTGTGCTACCTGATAAAGAACAAAACGCTAAAATAAAATAGCAAAAAAATATCTACTGGATTTTTTTACCCTTGGCTTAAGGTATTTCCATTCTTCTATTGCTTACTCATGAGAAAACATATAGACAAAGATCTTTAAATAGGTGCAAGCCAAATTTAGTTTTATATGCTTATAAATAATGCACATGTTTTTATCATAAACTGTTGCCATCTATGTTGATGTGATTTACCCAGACACAAACCACTGATAGTGAGAGATTGGCCTTAAGGTTATAGTTCCCAGACTCATTATACAGACAATATTAAAAGGATGAAACAGCAGTCCCTGGAAAGGAGTTCACACGTTTCTTTCCAAGTACAGACACCATACAAAGTAGTTAAAGGGTACATAACCTTGAACTTGTGAGAAAGAATAGTCAGAAATCAATACTGAATATTTAAAAATAACAACATTAGGGAGAAAGACTTTTTCTCTGAGTAGTGTCCTGAATCCAAACATCATAGAACATACGTCTCTGAGAAGAGTCCCTTGTATCCACCATTCTCTCAGGAATCACTTGTATGTAAGTAATTTCGGGTTGGTTTTTGTTGTTGTTGCTGCTGCTGTTTTTAATGCTTTTCTTTGAGTTAGGGAAATATCTGTTTTGCTAAAGCATGCTGTCCCAGAAGTATATCTTGCTAAATCTCCATTTCCTATGAAGATAATCTGCCCCACAACGATGCACCTTGCAAACCTAATCCGAGGACAGTGTGCTCTTTGAAGGGAAGATAAAAGCTTAGAAATATCAAGAGAGATTCCTCTATTGATAGGGGAAAACAGTAAATCTTTTCTAATGTGGATTTTGCTTTGACAAATTCTTGAAAGAGCCATTTATGCCCCTTCATTTAGACTCTCCACTGATGATTGGAATTGGAAAGGGAAAAGTCTCCTGCTTCGTGCTTATGTAGCTTTAGAGTCTCCAAGGATCCAACAGAGGAAATAAGGCCTTCTAGAGATATTCCCTTAATGACCAGGCTATAAGAAGTTGATCTCCTAGGCACTGTAATTGTTAAATGCTGGCCTTGGGGTTCTGCACAAAATAATAAAATGTTACATTTGTCCTCCATGCTTCATCCAGGGAGAAACATGTTCCCCTTAATTATGAAACACAGCCATCTTGAAGCAGAAACTTGGGGACTGTTTTAATTATTGAACCTTTGTCCAGTGCCATGGTCATACAAGGTAGACGATATCATTTGAAGCAAAACCAAAATATTACAATGCCAAAGACTGTCTAGGGCTGGATTTTAAAATATCCAAGACATAGTATGATTTATTCTACCTTTACATACAGTATCCTTTTGGAGTCCCTTAGAATAAGGGCCCATTTTGTGGATCCCATATTAATTATTTAAAAGTACTACAAATTGACATTAAGTCACTTCTTTTAACAAGTGTTCTGTTCCCTGGAATATGCCATTAAGAAAACTGAACACAGGAAAAGTTCTCCCATCACTGGCATTTTACAGGCAACATTGTAAACTCTTTCAAAAAGAAATTTATGCAAAAGGGCATGGAGGGACAATACAATAGTAAAGTCCTAGGCATAAACAGGTATCTCATGACCAATTCACAGAAGGATGGAGGAAGATCACTAATTCTGTAACACAAGTTTATCAGATCAGAAACTGAATTCACTCAGGGTTTTGACCTCAAAACCTTAAATCCCTAATAAAGCCATGTTAAGCAAAGACGGCACTAAGCTCTCTTCCTGACAGCAATGAAGGCCATGGCATGAAAAGCCTCTGCTAATGCTTCAACAGAGATCAGGTGGGCTTTTGTTATTGCTGTTGTTGTCTCACATGCACAGGAGGAAATAATATAATGACCAAGGCAGTTGAAGAATATGGGAGAGACAGTGCAGGGTTCTCATGCACCCAGTGAACATTAGACTTCTCTCAGCTGACTGCTGCCACAGTCCAAATTTTCCACCACAGGAAAAGAAAGACTCAGTGGTCACTTAATCTTCACCTAAACTGAAATTCTATGAGTCCTTCCAGAGAGGAAAGCTTAATATGGGAACAAGACTACAATCCCATGTTAGGCCCCAGTGCTTGCCAGTAAAAGCATACGAACAGAACACAAGTCTTGCCAGTCTTTGACTTCTGTATTAGATTTTGCAAGCCCCTTGATCTTTAAGAACTCAGCTGCCATGCGTATGAAGAATTGGTTTCAAATCTAATCAAGAAGAGTCCGAAGATCAGTATTCTTGCTTTTCACAGCCTCAAAGTATAAATCTAGAGTCTAGATAACACCAATTTACTTACTTTGCTTGCTTAAATAATCTCGACATCACACAGGCACACACAAGTTACATGAGCCAACACCTCCTTACTCTCTGAGAGCCTTTAAAGAATCTCTTCTTGTGTAAAAAATGACTAAATGACTTACAAGTCCTGAAGCAAAGAAGCTGAAGGTGTTTCTTTGCACCACACTTGAGATAACTGACTCACACAGGTTGATGGACTGGTCTTAACAAACTAGGGTCTCTAGACTCCTACCTGAGGGATCCTACATCGTTTCTCCTATATCTACATCGTATTTATAGGCAGGCAAACTTTGAAACAATACATGACTGTGATCACACACTTTTTTGCCCAATTAAGTGAAAGTCCGCTTTCAATGAGAGTACTGAAAATACTATTGGAGAGATATTTTTAATTTAAATGAGAATAAAATCCCCTGCTGAATCACATTAACCCTGTCTAGACATTATTTGTGTTAGATTTTCAGAGTCTTGAGTAGTAATGTTACCTCTTAACACACATAATTTAGGCCAATCCTGAAAACACTGGTACCACTTTATAGGAGCATATGCTTTCAGCTTACAGAGAATTAATAAATTGGATTCTAACTGTCCTCAGGACATATACAGTAAGATAAAAAACATCTTCCAAAAATTACAGTATGTTTTAGAATGAGTCAGAAAGTATCAGTAACCACTGCAGATGCATTTACAGGATTTAGAGGAGCTCATCTCATCTCAAATGGCCCTGTGATTCGGCATGGCATTAATAATGGAAAGAACAGCCTTTAAAATAAAGTAAATGCATTTGGAACAGTTACTGAGATGATATCTGTCTTTTTAAAAAACCTGCAGTTAATAACTTATAAGTTGATATGATATATTCTTCAGCCTATGCTGTCTGGGAAGATTTATCTTTTGTGTTAAACTTCAGGCAGAAAAACATAAGATAAAATTTGATCTCTGTGGCAAACTGCCTTTACCTTTTAATTTCTATTATTACCAACTTGAGAATTGTTTCATTGACCTTCTGCAGTATTTCAAAAGGTAGCTTAGATGCCAAAACAAAGCTATAAATAAAATATGCCTATGTGGGTACACATATACATCTCAAGATGTTAATCAAAAAGGACATAAATCTTTAATATGTTTTACCTTCATACAAAATACAAGTGATGGCCACGTGCCCCGCATGTTTTAGTCCTATTACTTTTCTTTATAGCTGCTGTCTCTAGCTGCTTCAGAGAAGTGAGTTAGTTTGAATTTTCTTGCTTAGTAACCAGTAAGTCAGCATCCATTCCAGTGCACTCTCAAGGCCCTGATCTGTGAATATGTCTAAAAAATTGAAATGAGAAGACAGGAAAGAGTGTCTCCTACATTTTCCCTTCCCTCCCTGTGTTCTCTTTCTTAATTCCCCACTGTTTCACCACCTCTTTCTTTTTCCTCCTGTCTCTGCTATCCTCTCCTCTATTTATCTTGTTTCTTACATTTCACTTGTCCTCCCTGGAGAAGGTGGTTTTGTTTTTTGTTTTACTCTTTTGCTTCCAGCATGGCAGAGTTAACGGTCAGCCAAAAAGAGACAAGAGGGAAAGAGGTGTAGAATATTCCTACCCTCTCATCTAGAAATAAATTGACAGCACAGAAAGAACTAATAGTGATTCCAACAGAGCTCCCAGAAGGGGAAAAATATTTTCTTGCATTAATATAGTTATCAACCAAAAAATTCAGAATTTAACGAAGTAAACCCCACATTGGCCAATAGAAACTATGCACAAAACATTATTGAACAACCTTGACCCTGCCTGTCTCCCACACACTGCTCATTAGCAGAGAAAGGATACATACATATATACACTGCGCGAGCACACACACACACACACACACACACACACACATATGAATCCTTTGGGCACTGCTCTGAGGTAATTTTATAAATGCCACAGTCATGTTTTAATACAATGTCAAGAAAAGATTCTTACAAGGCATTATTTCCCAGATCTCATCAGAATGAAGATGAATGCAAAAAATCTAGAAGGTTACTAAAAAGACATCCAATATCATACAACATTTTAAAATATATTCTTCTAAAGGTTAATACAAAAGATTAAAAGGAAATTAATAAATTAAACTACACCTAATTTCATTCTTAAGCCAAAAAATACTACTCAGATTCCAAACCACAAGTCTGCCATCTTCATCCTGTCCTTTTTCTTATGCTGGGAGACATGCCCACCTATCTGTCACACAGATCTGAAAAGCAATGCCTAACAGCCCCTCTGAGTCAGCTAAGCATCTAAGAACTGAACAAGCTAGAACTGTCAAATCCATACGATTTTGTTTTTCCAAAGCCATGCTGCTTTTTTTAACCAGGAGAAAATAAAGGCTCCCATGAGATCATCTTTCATAAAGGGCCTTAAAATATGTCTCAATAGGAGAAGCAGAGCCATATGTTGAATCTTGAAGTGACTTGCAAACCAAAACCTATGATAAATAAAAGAAACAACTATTTCATTTCCAGTTGAAGTATTCTTTAAATAAAAGTTTAAAAGTCTCATTATATAAAACTCATAAACATTCTCAATAGCAATACATGTATATATCCCTCAAATATGAACTCTTCATCTCCTTCAAGACCTTTCTAACTACAGCACATCAGGTACCCAGAGCACAATTCTGTCTGCTTCACCAACACACTGTGTCCAACTCTTAGAGCTTTGCCAAGAATTTGCTGCCATGTAGAACTTTTAGGTGATGTTCTCAACCTACAATTACTTGTCTTCAAGTGGCTGTGGAGATAGTTCAGGAGGTACAGTGCTCCCCATGAAAGCATGATGACCTAAGTTCAGATGTTCAGTGCTCACATAGCAAAGCAGACCCTGCAATGCTCTGTATGACAGTGCTGGAGAAGAGAAAACTGGCACATTGCAGGCAGGAGCTTTCTCATTGGCCAACCTAGCTAAATCCGTTATCTCCAGGTACACAGAGAGACCCTATCTCAAAAAAAAGTTTGAGAACCGCTAAGGGAGACACTCAAAACTGACCTCTCTGTCCTACACACACACACACACACACACACACACACACACACACACACACACACACACACACACAACAAATAAACCAGCTTCCTTTCTGAGTATTTCTTAACAAACTATATTCCTACTAAGCCCTACATGCTCTAAAGAACTTCCTGCAGTTTCAAAATTGAACTCACTATCATTATGTTGGAACTAAAGGTCATGCTGTTCTCAACCCCAAACAGATTATTAAATTTTCCAGCACAGTCCTTAGAAATTGGAGAATGTATCAAAGTTCTAATTCAAGAAGTTCTAATTTTATCAGGACTACAAAACTTATCAAAGGGCATACAGGATTGAACTCAGCAATGCAGGCTAAGAAGGACTCAGAGAAGGTGTAACTCAGAATGCTTTGGAGGTTGGAGTGGTCAACACACTCAGTCAACAATATTTTATGTTCAAAGTACATCCCATCCACAAAAGACCATGCAGAAAACAGTTCCCAGAGGGTCACTCAAGTCTGAAGGCCTTTTCTGCAAATATGATAAACTGCAGTGCAGATGAGTGGGTGAAAATATCTAAGTAAAAAAGTGGACCTTTTGTTAGTTTATACTTCAGTGAAAATAGTAAACTTAAACTTGTTCCAGAAGTCATAGGAATATCAACAGAGAGTCTGGCAATGCAGTTTACTAAGAGTATTTTTAAAACCAAGAGAATTCACTGCAGAGTTAAAGTACTACAATGCATTAGCAATCAATTAATTACTTATCAGTGTCTCATCAATCCTAGTTATTCAAGATGTAGCCAGAAGTAATGGGAATAAATTAGGAAGGAAAATTTAGGCTGTGTATCAGGAACACTTTTATAATCATTAAATCAATTAGACAACAGAATTTAAAACTGGATACTTAATGTAACAGAATCAAGAGAGATGAAGTATGATATCAAGAATGAAAAAGAAATCATAGGTTTAAAAGTAAATCATGGACCCACCCTTCTGTGTTTGGAGAGAACAATGGCTCAGATTTTCATTCAGATCATTGTATTTTCTGAAATTTTTAAGACACCAGAAGATATGATTTTTAAAAAGTAAACACATTAAATTCAAACAAAAACAACATATTCTCTTGCAAAAACTCTCATTAAATCCCACAAAAGTTGAATATCCTTTTTAATCTCTATTGAGAAAGAAACCAAGAGGATGTTCATTTCATATTATTCTGGAACACTACCTTTCAGATATAATGAAGACAACATACAGTATGTCCTCTTGGTCTGTCTGTGTGTGGAGACAGAGAGAGAGAGAGAGAGAGAGAGAGAGAGAGAGAGAGAGAGAGAGAGAGAGAGAGAGAGAGAGAGAGAGAGAGAGAGACAGAGAGAGAGAGACAGAGAGACAGAGAGACAGAGACAGAGACAGAGAGAGAGAGAGACAGAGAGGGAGGGAGAGAAGGAGGGAGGGAGAGAGAGACAGAGAGACAGAGAGAGAGTGAGAGAATAAAGTTCAGTATAAAAGCTACTGGAAAGCTATTAGGATGAGAAAAGTTATTTCTAGTGATATAGAGGATGAGATCCAGTCTTCCAAACAAAAATAATTAAGGACTCTAGATAAAGGTGATTTTTAAGAGTTTGTTTGTAATGTGCTGATGAACTAGGAATGAATTCTTAGAGGCCAGAGCTATGCAATAGTAAGAACTCAGACAAGAATTTTGAATGATGATCACCTTTGCTGCAGGGGAATTTGTGCTTCAGTCGACCCAACAGTGAAGAGTGTGGATGAAAGATGATTACCCTGGTGCAGGAAAAATGGGTAGGGAAATAGGAGTTACAATGTGGAGCTTCAGTCCCAAAAGCACTCAGCATTGTATAAGGGTAAAAGATAAATAACCTCAGGTCATGACAGTGTGAGGGTAATTGTTGGTCACAAAATAGACAATGATTGAAGTAAGAAATTCTCTTCATGATTTATAAACATAAGGTAATCTCTATGCGGTTTTAGCTTCAATTCACATTACTTAGGCGATATAAAAATTTACAAGGCGGGGATTTTGTTCAAAGTGGTTCCGGGCTAAAGTGTCCCCTGGAGCCTGACAGAAGCAAATGTAATCCTCCGCGGAACAGCAGATCTGCTCTTAGAGAGCTTTTGTAGATGGAGTCCTGAAAAAATAAGAACATCATAAAGAAAGCGCAAACATGGGATCAAGACACCCTGAGTTACAGCTGGATGAGAAGGTGGGCAACAAATTCATGTGAGCAAAATCTTTAGACACTAGTGTTCATAAACACAGAGCATGAAATATGAATGCATTAGATATATTTTAAAACTAAGAGATGAGATTAAACTATGAGGAGCAGAAAAGTAAAGCAAATTTACTTGGTGGGGAAACCCTCCAGAATAGAAAATGCCATTACACATACATACATACACACACACACACACACACACGCGCGCGCGTGCGCGTTTTCCAATGGGGTAGCCAGTCTCCAAAATGTTTCCTGTATTAGTTTTTGTCATTGTAACAAAATGCCTGAGATCATAAACTTATAAGGAGAAAAACCTTTTCACTCACATATAATTTTATTGGTTCTAGTTCATGATCACAGGGGATGGGTATTGACTTAGGATTCTAGGAGGGTGGCAGAGTGTCTTAGTTAGAGTTTCTACTGCTTTGAAGAGACACTACGACCATGCCAACTCTTATAAAAAATACATTTAATTGTGGAGGTGGCTTACATTTCAGAGGTTCAGCCATTATCGTCATGTTGGAGAGCATGGTAGCATGCAGGCACACATGGTGTTGGATACATCTTGATCAGAAGGCAACAGGGAGTGGACTGAGACAATGGGCAGTATTTTGAGCATGTATGAGAGCTCAAAGCCTGCTCCAAGTGACACATTTCTTCCAAAAAGGCCACATCTCCTAATAGTGCCATGCCCTTTGGGGGTAATTTTCTTTCAAACCACCACACAGAGTTACTGACAAGGAGTACTTTGGGGGATGAGCTGTTTCTCCCACCCCCTTAGCCAGAAAGCAAAAGAGGAAGAAGGGACTAAGTACCAGAATACCTTTTAAGGACCTCTCTAAGTGACCAGCATTTCCCACAAGTTGCTAGCGCATCAAGGTTCTATTACTTCCCCAGTAGCACAGCCCTGGGGGCTAAGGTTTTAATACATGGACCATTGGGAGACATTCAGTAATACTGTCCTCCTAGTATAACAGACACAATGCTGTATGGTCTCCTTCTCAAAGGTAATATAGTTGTTATAAGCAAAAGAATACAACACAAGTAATGGGTTATGTTTCTTTTCATTTTCCCATTATTTATTTGTGTGTATGGTGTGTGTGTGTGTGTGTGTGTGTGTGTGTGTGTGTGTGTGTGGTGTGTGTGGGTGTGTGTGTGGGTGTGTTCATGCACATATTTCTACCATGGGTTCTAGGAATAAAATCTGATGGTCAGTCTTGGTAGCAAATGCTTTTTCATTCTAAGCTACCTCTCCAGTCTCAAACTTTCAACTTCAGGTGTTAAAGACACCATAGCTCTTCTGTAGGTGGCTCTCTCTATATATATTTCCCCATTTTCCTCTCCTTCCTTCACTTTTCCCTGTCATTTCTCCTATATTTCTGTCTGTGTCTCTCTGATAGAAACCCAACTTCTACAGAATGAAACACTAAAGCCTCTTGTCAACATCTACATAAGTGAGGCTAGCAGTGGTCCTCCATTTACTGTACCTGGCCATATCACTGGCTTACAACTTGACTGTCAAGCCATGCAGTTAAGGATTTCTTGACCCTCTACTCTCAGAATGGTAATACTTGAAAATCTCCCATTAAGTTTTGGAGTAACTGGTTACACAACAATAGAAGTTTTCTCTAGGATGTAACCACAGTGAGGTCCTGTAATTTAAACCCTATTACTCTCAAATTCCCTCAGCTATAAATACTTCAACTATCACACCTTACTCCAAGAAGATCAAGCAGGAACAACATCACCATAGAGTAGGAAATGAAGCTGCTCACCAGCTCCTAGTGCTGCAACTGGCAAGTTCCTAAGTCCCTTCCCAGAGAGAATAGAACAAATCCATTCAAGTTCCCCTCCAAAACTTCAGTAATGTGAAGAAAAAGCAAAGCAGCTTAGCCATGGTGCTGTCCTTGGTGTATAACAATAGCTATTATCAGCAAGGTGGGACACAGGAAATTTATTTCCAGGTCTATTTATCTTCAACAAGTACTTATTGACTATCACTGCACCTTCAAAACAGTCATAGACTCTCAGGATATTAACACGAAGGAGGGCAGACAATATATCTGCTCTCAGGGACCTGATATTCTAGTGAGCAAAACAACCAATCACCAGATTAAAAAAATGAATGCAACAATGACAAGTTCTATTGTTGCCAAAAAAGCAGAAAGGGGCAAATATAAGGGACCAGCTCCCAGGGGAGGGATGCCTCACTGCAGGGGAGAAAAACCTCTGTGAATGAAAACTTACCGCATTTCCAAAAGTAAAAGTACCACTCTGCTCCCCTTAAAAAACAGACAAAAATGTCCCAGATTGAAACTCTGTTTTCAGCTTGGTAATTCCCAGCTCCCATCACACATTTCCCCTGTGAAATCCACAGCACATGAACCACTGAGGCTCCCAGAGAATGTGGCTTCCTTCACAACCTCTCCTTGTCGGTATTTTCCCAGTGGGCCAACAATTCCCAGTCTGGGATATGACAAGCATAAGGGCACACTTCTCAATGAATGTGAAAACTCTTTGGGGATGTTATAAAATGTCTCTATATTTGAATCAACTTATGAAGAGAACACCAGACATGTCGTAAATTGCAACATGTGTTTTAAAACCAGTACACCCATGAGCTTCAGTTCACTCTGAGACAATCAATGAGAAGTGGCTTATGGGGTTACTTTGTTTTCCCTCCCCATCAGCATTACTTGTATCTTCAAGAGCTCTACATCATATAATATGTTATACAATCATGTATGTATAATTATGTATGTATCATATAATATATATTGTAGTATTATAGCTGGAAATATGAGTAGTAACCTACAGATTACTGACTCCAACTTTGTCATGTATGAATGAGGAATCTTGGACCAGGAAAGCCTGTGTAGAATAGCTATTCATGCAACCAAGGTCTGTATGCCAGGAAAAAATGCACCAGACAATATTTACTTCCAGGATTAGTCAGAGTTAACAGTCACAGACAAAGTCGAAGTCCAGAGATAGAGAAATAGTAGAAACAGAAACGATAGTAGAATGGAAGGAGACAGGAGGGAGGAGCGAGCTAGGAAAGGGAAAGGGGGGAGGGAGGAAGAAGAACTGAGGCAAAGGAAGAGTGGCAAAATTAATGAGATTCAAAGAACAGATACTTTTGAGTTGATGGTTCCTAAGGATTTGTAAGTGAAATATAGAGCACCAGTTGTCCAGCTAAAAATTGAGGTGAGAAGTTATGGTGTGGTTTTGAGTCTAAAATTATGAGGCTGGAAACTAAGGAGTGGTTTCTGAATTATAATTTTGAGATAGAATTGCTTTTTCTTTGGTAAACCTCAGAATTGCTCTTAAGACCCTCAGGTGTGCAAGGACGATGTACTTCACTTAATTGTCACAACTAAAGGAACATTTTTAAAGAAACATTTATATCTTTTCCTTCTTTGGGCAGTTCTGAGGATTTAACATCAAGTCTTGTAGATGCTAGGCAATCACTCTATTACTGAGCTACATCCCCAGTCAAGATCTAGTCTTCCATTGAACTACACCACTGGATGCCAGAGCCAAACTGACATAGACTAATAACATCCTAATTCTTGTATTTTACATAATCTAATAAACTTCACTGTAGAATTAACATCATCGTTGCTTACATTTTTCCTTGAAGAAGACAAAGCCCAAAGAACTTCTTGACTACCAATCATACCATGAGAAAGCAGCTACACAGGAGAGCTTTGAAAAAGAGATTACACTGATCCCCATGACCCTTCACTCACTAACAAATACAGAAATTTCTTGTCAAAACCCATCTGATGAAGCACACCAGTGACAGCCTGCATCTAATCTGCTGCAGGAGAGAGACAGTGCATCAAGCAGAACAGTGGACTATTGCATCGGCTGTAGGAATTCATATGCAATAGCACTCAAGGAGAAGATATACTGTAGATAGACATGAAACACTCTTTTATATCTTTTGCAGCTTGGCTTTGGGTTTATCAAAATATCAGTCTACATATCTCTGTGGGCAAAATGTTTTGATGTTTAGACTTTGAATAAATCAATCTCCAAGAAAGCATCATAAACACATGTACACAACAGTGATTTCAATACAGAAAAATGCCAAGACCCATAGTTAATGCTTCCTTCTGAGCTCATTAGTACAAATGGGATCTCTACTTACATACCTGTAGCCACCTTGCATTATTTTTTGCTGATTAAGTTAGTTCTTTGGCAATTTCATATACATGTATAACACACTTCAATTATTCCTCCCACCCTGTCTTTCCTTTCTCCTGCACATATCAAACTCTCCCCAGTCCTCTCTACCTGTCCCTTTCCGGAATCATGACTTTTGGTTTTGTTTTATAATTCATTTAGTTTAACTAGGGCCATCTCTGTAATGGCTAGATTGGGACAGTCCATTTGAGTCTCATGGGGTTGCCTCCTATTGTCTCCTGCATTTAAATTTGTAACTGGAGTTAATCCAGACAGGCACTACAGATCACACACACACACACACACACACACACACACACACATGCATGCACGCATGCACTCACACGCACATGCATATATAGAGTGAGGGTAGGGCTCATAATATGCTCATAGTGTATCTTCTCTCTGGATCATCGTGCTTCAGGTTATGGGTGCCATGGGTGCTAGGTCTAACTTCTATACTTTTTCTTCTTTAACTTGGTGTTCAGGTATCTCATTAGAATTTTTGAAGATCCCTTACTTAGTAATGTATGCCTGTCATTGTAGGTAATACTCTATCCCATATACATGTCCCTTCTCCAAAGCTATCTAATGCTTCACTTGTTATCCTCTGCACCAAGATTGAGTGTAGGTTCAGAGACTTGTTCTGTTGCACCCATTGAACTAAAAAGTAGGAAACTTAATTCAGCTGGGGCCAAGCAATTGCCAGTCCTTGATCTGAAGCAGCAAGTAGCCAGGTCACCAAAAAAGAGTCTTTGCAGATTTTGCTTCCTGGATATTATGAAGTGTCAAATGAAATGTCTTGTGAAAATGTGTTTCATTCACACACAGCAATGGGTTGACATTACTGCATGAAAACAATTACACTGCACTTTTCCTATAAAATAAAAGGGAAAATACAGTTAATAAAACTAGCAGAACACAGCAATCTATTCGAAAAATGGCATAGACTTCTGCCTGGTCATTCGATTAAAAGACAGTTTAGAAGGAGAAAAGGAGGAATCCCTTTGAGTCCCGATTTATTTTCATCTTGTCAGTGCCCTACAATAGAAAGAGAACAGCTTTGAAATCAGATTCATTGGAATTTAAATCCTGATTCTTCTGCTCAACAGTGGTCTGACCCCTGAGCAAAGGACTATATCCTTTGGAATTCAGTTTACTCACCTGTGAAAGCATTGTATTCCTTACCTACCTTCTAGGACAGAGTTGTGGGGTACCAATGGGGAGAGATAACCAAAATACTTCACAGCACTTTTGACACAGGAAATGGTAGAAAGCCCTCAAGGACCCAAGCAGCATTCTTTTCATCTCCTTCTTCTTTCTGCTACTCTGCTCCCTATCCTTTCCTCTCCTTACAATCCAGCTAACCTCAAAGGTTGACTTAGCAACAGAGCTTCACCACTGTTGGCAAGGTAATATGTAAATCCAATAGTGACTTTACAATACATAAGAGGCTATATTAGCCTCTATCTGGGTTCAGACTTTGCCACTGAGACATTTAGTAAAGACCATAGCTATGAGAAGTATTTAGAGTGTCTGGATGCACTCAAGAATATTCGAGGAATATAAGTAGAGAACTTGTTATTTTTAGTTTGTATTCTTTGAAGCTCAGCTTTACTCCATAATTAAAATATACGGGTTAAGGTACTGCAGACTTACTTCTCTCAACCTGATTAACTGCTTTATTTTTATTGAGTTATCTAAGCACATCACTGCACGTCTTTCCCAACTTCTAATAACATATTCTTTTTACTTCATTCACTTTGACACTAACCATCAAGCCAAACAGGACCACAACTGCAATTTAATTGCATCGACTCTTTAGTTCCCACTCAAGTAGTTATGAGATGCATAGTTAAATAGGTGAGGAGGTTAAAAGCCACAGCTCCAAATAATCCCTGGATCCCAGCCTGATCTCTGCTGGACTCTGAGCACTTGTAGATGTAACTGAATTGCTATCACTGTACTTGAAGAACTTCCCTGTGGAAAAGAGTTGCTGGAAAACTAGATATCAGCAAGTGTCATTTGGACTTATACAAAGAAAAAAATGTATGTTCGTGAACTAAAGATGAATGAGTTTGACACCAATCCAGGGCAATATCCTAGAACAGTTTTCCTAAACAATGGCATGTGAGTACTCAGAAAAGAAAGTGGTAAACTCAGCCAGTGTGAGCTCACTGAGAATAGCCCTGTCAGACGAACTTCATTTCCTACTGACAGAGTTACCACACTGGGAGAGCAGAGAAATAGGAGAGAAATGGGAAATCTAGATTTCAGAAAAGATTTGACAAGTGCTCTCCCAACACACTTAAAGGCAAGGCAGAGAAAGAGAGTCCTAATCATACCACAACTGCACAGACCCACAGCCAGTGGGAAGTCAGAATCCAATGTGATTGGGTAATGAATGAGTCATAGTAAATTAAATGTTTTAACTCAATGCTGTTTTCCAAATCCTATATGCTAGTCAGTGGCAGAGGTGATAACTCATATAATTCAAAAGAAAACAGATATATAACACCAACTGTCAATGGTTCCACTTCTGTGATTTGCCTTTCCATGTGTCTATCCAAACCTGAGAATATCAAATATGAGGAGTGGGTCTCTGCAACTGTATCTCCTTCATGTGCCCTTTCTTGGGCTCTTTTCCTTCTGTTTGTTTGTCTGGTTTGTCCTATTCTGATTTGTTTGTTTGTGTTTTATATTTTTTGTTATTATTATCCTTCAGGTGCCTATTTTCTAAGCAGAGACAGAAGAGGGTAGATATGGATGGAAGAAGAGGAGGGAGGAGCAGGAAAGAGTAGAGGGAGGGGAAACCATAATCAAAATATATTGTATGAAAAAAATCTATTTTCAATAAAAGAAAAAAATTAAGGCTATGAGAAACAATCACAGGTCAGAGGTCAGTGTAGTGAGCTTCTACTCCTCCCTATACAGACTAAGTCCGTTTCTAGGTTCCATGCACTAAGCGAGAACCTATCCCAGTCCAAACACAGGCTTGAATATTAAGAGAATCTGGAAGTATTCTGACACTTTCCATGTGCTAGAAGCTAGGTGGAGACTGAGGTGTAGATGGGCCACCTACCTGGGAGGCAGCAGGTTTCCTCATGAGCACAGTTGTTTAAGTGTGGCTAGGAACACAAATGTGAGTGAGAAGAACAATCCAAAGATTAAACACTTTAAGCTTTTCTTCACTAATCAGACATTCTGTAGTCTCTGAAAGAATCTAGAACCTGGCTTGGTTACCTGAATTTTATTTGTGGAAGTACCATGTTGCCCTGTAGAAATCAGAGAACAAGCTGCATGAGTGGTATGTCTCTTTCTACCACATAGATTCTGGGAATCAAACCTAGGTCATTCACTTAGTGGCAAATGCTCATACCTATTGAAACATTTTTCCAGCCTCTGCTTTTTTTTATTCCATTATCTAACTTTAAGGTATTTAATTTTCTTCCATTTCTTTTAAGTCAATAAATATTTTAAATAATTTAAAGGATTACTGAGAAAACAAGAACCCACATCCATATCCCTACTACCTACAAACATTTTGCCCCATGGGCTTCAGCTTATTTTGAAGAAATAAATCATGATAAAGAAAGTTATTTACATCCTCCTTGCACAGAAATAGCAGCATTATGAAGATGATTTGTGCATCTATAACAGGTCTATATACATGTCATGTATATACATTTACAAAAAATAATTTTGCTGGAATGAAGTAAATATAAAAGATCTAGCATACTAAAGACATTTCCTAAAGCCTTCACACGAGACGTGATGCTGAACACTGACTGATGCCAGAGAAAAAAGGGCATTTGAGGGAAAGAAAATGGCAAGTTCAAACTAAAAAAAAAAAACAAGAAACAAGGTGGACATTGCACCCAAATGCAAGAGATTCATACATCTTAAAGAAGAAGAAAATTGAAATGCAGAACAGTTGAGGTGAAAATGTAGGGGAGAATTGATCATAAAAGGCTTTTATTACCAGAGAAGACCACTGAAGCAGTTTAATTGTGAGAAAACATAATTTATATGCATAGTACAGAAGTAAATATAGTAACAATATGGTTAAACTGGGGCAGGCAAATAAAGCAAAAGACTACAAGTCAAATTGGAAAGTAGTGATATAAGTTTAATATAAATCAGAATGAGGAGGACTAGCAAAGAATGCCTTTGCTAGTGTTGTATTCATGAAAGCTCACTGTCTCAATCCCCCACCGTGTGTGTGTGTGTGTGTGTGTGTGTGTGTGTGTGTGTGTGTGTTCTGTGTTGTATGCACATGGGTATGCAGGTGCACATGCCATGTCATGCATTCTTGAGGCGAAGCCAGAGATTGAGATCCTCTTCTATCATTCTCCACCTTATTATTTGGGTTGGGTGATGTTCTCACTGCATATCCTTGGCTGGCCTGGAACTCATTATGTAAAACAGGCTGGCCTTAAAATCACAGAGGTCTGGCTGCCTGTGCCTCCTGAGTGCTGAGGTTAAAGGCATATGCTACCACACCCAGTCTTCTATCTTATTTATTTATTTACTTATTTCTTCATTCATTTTTCACTATTTATTTATTTATAGGCAATTCATTCCACTGAGGAAGTTTACCCATTCACTAGACTTCATAGTACAGTGGGCTCTGAAGATCCTCTTGCCTCCAACAGGAAGAACTGGGGTTACATGTATGATATGCCACACCCAGCTTTTCTGTGGATACTGAAGTTCTAATTTGGATCTTTATTCTTTCATGACAAGCTCCTTAACCACTGATCCATCTTTACAAGCCTGGAAGTCTATCCTTAATGATGATGAAAGACTTTAATAAAACTCTAGTACAAAGTTTAACCACCCACTAGCTTTGTGAAAACATTTAAGACTATCATTTCAAGGTATGACTTGTAGTATGTTAAAATGGTATATTACAGAACATTATTTAATAAGATACAAAATAATATGGCATTGGGTTTATAGAAAGCATAAAAAGTCCCATATACTTCTAAGCAACACACCATTTAATTTTCAAATAATCTTACATTTAAATAGTTGGTTCTTACATATAAAATAAGCACATTCCTATCCAAAACTATAGACTTCTGGACCACAGAGATGAATGTCTCTGTCAGTAAAGTTCTTGACAAGTAGGCATAATGACCTGAGTTCAGATCCCTGACACCCACATAAACAGCCAGACACAGTAATAGACCTGTAATCCCAGTCTTGGAGGGGGAGATAGGAGAATTCACAGGTCTCTGGCTAGCCAGGCAGTTGGCAAGTTCCAGGTTCAGGGAGAGAGCCTATCCCAAAGGTGGAGAATGACTGAGGAGGATACTTAATATAGATGTCTGGTTTCAATGCACATACTCTAATTTCCCAGAAACAGCTCAGTAGAATGTTCCTGTTGGCTCCATGATACAGGATGCAGGATGCATGATTGATGGCCTCACATTCACACACCCTATGATCTGTAAGAATGCTCTGCAGGACTGAGTAATTTGATCAATTCAGTCTATTTAGTTCCTAAAGAAACTGTTGTTGCTCTTGTTCTTGTTTTGAATGATGTTACACTGTATTGTGTAATTGTAAAGTGATTGTTTTTTGTTTGGTTTGGTTTGGGTTTTTTTTTTTTGTCTGCGTTTTACTTTTAAGCCATTTGGTATACATTTGTTCCCTACAAACAAAGTGAAAGTAAGCAACATTTGTTAAAAGTGAAGCCCTTTTCTCTTTTCCTTTTTCATTTTTATTTCTACTTTTCCCGTTTACAGTTTAGAGACAAATAAAACAATGGGAGATGTTAACAGATGACTTAATTATCAGGAGGTATCAATTATGTAAATGAATCCCATGCCAAATAGAGCATCTTTTTCTTACGAAGTTGTTACTTTTTCTGGGACAATGGTTTTCAAACTTGAGCATGCATTGGAATCACCCAGAGGGCTTGTTACAAAACAGATGGAGGATCCATCCCCAGAGTTTTTGATTTACTAGGTCTTGGGATGGGTCCTGAGGATTTGCATTTTTAATAAGTTCCCATGTGGTGAGGAGGCAGCCGTGCAGGGACCATGCCTTGAAAAGTGCTGCCCTAGGAAGGCTTTCCTACCTCTGAGACTGAGTTCAATGGTCCCTTCACGAGCCTCTGTTTATCACTCTCCTAGGACTATCACTCTTGATACTTTGATGGCTGACTGGCACATCTCATTCCTTAACAAAAACAAATGCGTGTCTGGTTTACAATGATGTACTCCAGGACAGACACAAACGTGGCTATCAGAGACAACTAATAACTCCACACTGAATGACATCTGACTGATTAAGTAAAAGGCACACACACACACACACATACACACACACACACATACGTGCATGCATATACTTGAAGCATTCAGATTGGCAATAAGAGAAATTCTGTGTATTCAGAGAGAAAGGAGAATTAAAGAGGTGATGAGAAGCTGGGGAGGGTGACTCAGTTAGTAAGGTGCCTGCTGTATAAGCATAAGTGTGGGAACACACAGTGACTCCATTTCCATCTTGACTTAAGATCAGAGATTTCAAACTTATTCCTGCTCCTCAAGGTCAAATAACAGGATATCTGGCCAAAGGCATGGCTACTTGACATCTTGCTCTTTAAGAACAAATAACAGGATGTCTGACTTAGAGTGTGGTTACTACATATTTTGATAATTAAAGAGGTAATTATGCTTGTTTGTTCTTGTATCAAGGTAAGAAAGTCTTTTGCCCTCCCTTTTCTCTTGGGGTATATGAAGGCTATGAGTAATAAACTTGGAGAAGCCGCAGTATTCACTGATCACCCTCCCAACTCTATCTTCTGTCTTTTGTTTCTTTTCTTTCTCACTCACTGTCCTTTTCAGGCACATTCATATAGGACAGCTAGTTTCAACATATAACTCCAGTTAGGCTCCCAAGTCCTAACATACAAACTGGGTGTGACAGCATGTCTGTAACCCCCAATGCTGAGGGGGTAGAAACAGATAGATGGCCACCCGACCTAGCCAATTCAATGAGCTTCAGGTTTGGTGATGGTGTCTAGCTCAAAATGATGATGATGATGATGATGATGATGATGATGATGTAAGAAGCAATTGAGGATGGAACAGCAACATTGACCTCTGACCTCTACATGAATGTGCAGACCACTTCATGAAGATGCACATATATATATCATACAAAGCTATGACTCACTAAAGAAACCTAACAAAGTCAAATTTAAAATTCACTCTAGCTACTATACTGTATGATGGAAATGAAATATTTCAGAATAATCTCAGTAATAAAAATGTGCAAATGATTTCAACTTTGTTAGATGTACTCTTTGGCCCAAAAAATGCCTTTTAATACTCCATCCTGTGTAGGTGGTAAAACGAAGAGTCACCCCAATTCACCTCCAATCTAGCCAAGGGCATGCCAGAAATTAGAGAGATCACCCAACATCCTAAACAGAAAGAGAGAATTATAACAAGGAAAAAATGGAAAAGACCTAGGAGGTCATTCCCTCCATCTCTAGAGAAGTAGAAGATTAAATAAAGTAACACAGAAAAAATATGGAAATAACACTGAGAAAACTTAAGACTCTCTGATCCTCTAATTTTTAGGGCCTTGTGAAGTTCAAGGATTTATTGTCAACTCACTGCTTAAGCCACCATTCATCAAAAGAAAAACATTCCTGCAGTCTGCATTAGAAATGGAAATAAGAAAGGCAATGTAAAAAGTTGGGTTGTGTGGTATCAAATGACTTTCTTTTCCTTGTGTTCATGAATTTCTGGTTTGTAACTATACTTATTCAAAATATTAAAATGACCTTCAGGCCAACAACCCCTTTACTTAAGAGTGAAGGTGGAAGAGAAAATTACTAGAAGTTGGCCATTACAGAAATTACTTGCCAGGCATTTTTCTTTGATAGCTGCAGTTTCCCTCATATTATCATCCTTTTCTGTTGACAAGTTTCCAAGATTTTAATCTTGGATTGGAAATGTTGTCCTATCAGAAAGGGCTTATGTTGTCAGGAGCGGCACTGTCATGGAATGTAGAATCTTATATGAGAAAGCTTGTTGTACTGAAAAATAGACCACTGCAAGGAAAGGCATTTAAATGCTTAGTCGGCCTGCTCATAAATCACCTTCAATGTGCTCACGTTCTTAGACAACATACTGAAAGCTTTCTTATTTCTTCTATTATAGCAGTGTCATTTGCATTGCTGAACTCGGAGGTTATGTTGGCAATTCCAGATAAACCCTTGCTTGGAGGGTTTATAACTCTGTGATTAAATTTCACCCTGGCTTAGGATTCAGAAGTAAAATTTTTATGAGATTAAAAAAACTCAACTATATCTGATATTTTAAGAAGTGGTCAGATTCTCAATTTCAGTTTACCAATGGAAGTAAGTGGGCCTAAAGCATGTTATACTAAACAGTGCCAGGGGGCTTGGTACATTTATCTAAATATGCAGCCTTGCTTAGTCATTGTACAAACACATGTTAAAGGATTTAAATTGTGTCTGTTTGCCCTCCTTGCTCCCACATTTTCTCTTCTCTCTTTTCTGTCTTGGGTGCTAATTGTGGTTACAGAGTGGACAACCTTTCTGCCTGAGCACCATCAACATATTCTAACATCACTTGGAAGGCTGTTTCCTTTGCATATACATTCATCCACTGTTCATGTTTTCATTGTCTTCTCTAGAGCCCCAAACCATCATCCCTGTCACCTACCTACCCAGTGAAGTTGCCTTTAGGAATGAAACAAGAAAAAAAAATATTAATCAGATGGAATTAAGGAGAAGGGCGGCTTGGAGGACATTGAAGGCAAGCCTCTGAATTAAGGGTGAAGCTGAATCAGAAAGATGGAGAAATGAAGCACTGAACTCCCAAGGAGCAGAAATTGTTGAAGATTTAGAAGAACAAAAGCAGATTTGTCAAAATGTTTGTTGGGTTCGCAAGGCAGTTCTCAGCTTCCAGAATTGGCAAATGGAAGCAGTTGGTTTGTGGTTCACAAAGTATGACATCAAAACACTCTCTTTCTCCAAACCTATACTGGCTTCCTCTATTAAGGCATCTGTTCTGAGGGAGGTCTGGTACTGGAGAAATGTTCGGGGATCCACAGGGATGGCCCCAACTAAGAATCTAGGAAATGATGGAGGGGCTGCCTTTGATGCCCTTCCCCTATAATAAGATTGATGACTACCTTGGTTGTCATTTCTAGAGCCTTCATCTTGTAGCTAATCAAAGCAGAAACAGGCACCCACAGCTAAACACTGAGCTATACTCCTGGAATCCATTTGCAGAGAGGGAGGAGGGATGATCAAAGGAGGTAAGATGGTGCCAGAGAAGCCCACAGAAACAGTTGACCTGACCTAGTGAGAGCATGGAGGCCCTAGTCTTAAAGCTGGGAACCAGCATTGGACTGAACCAAGATCTCTGAATGTTGGTGCCAGCTAGGAGGCAGGGCAGTCTATGGAACCTCTAACAGTGGAGCCAGTGTTCATCCCTAGAGGACTTTGGGAGCCCACTCCCTATGGAGAGATTATTTTGCATCCCAGATATTCTCCCAAGTGATGATACAGACTTTGTTGGTGCCCCATGGAGGCCCTCACTATCCCTGGGGAGTGGGTGGGGGTGGGTTGGGGGGGTCGGTGGGGGGCATGGGAGGATGGGAGGGCAAGGGAATGAGAGAATTAATAAGTAAATAAGAGTGCTTCTAAAAAAATTTTTTTAAAAACGCTCTCTTTCACTCCCTCTGCTTAACTTCTTGTATGTGTCCATTCAGCCCCTGCCCAGTGGGGCTGTGCAGCGTTTAGTGAAGGAAATGTTTTGGGAAGAGAATGGAAGGAGGTTAAAAGTGCCAGATATTACAGGGATTGTGCTAGTTGGGGAAAGGGAGAGTGGACAAGTAGTGACCTTGTTAACAAGGTATAATGGTTGATCGTGACTCTCAGGTTAACTGGGGCATTAAATTAGCACTTTGCAGTGAATGCCTGAGAGAGTATTCCTAGACAGAATTCACATGTCAGATAACAAATGAGGGAAAATGACACTAATGTAGGATGCACCAGTGAATAGACTGGAAGTCCAACTATAATAAAAGTGGCAAAAGGCTAGGTCCACCAGTGCAGGCCATGTCCACCAATGCAAGTTAAGTCTACCAGGGCCAGTCATGCCCACCAGTGTAAGCAAAGCTCACCAGGGCAGGCAAAGGCCACTCTTCCTGAAGGAGTATACTGATTGCTTTTGCCACCTTCCATGATCATCATATTCCAACATCTTCAGCTTCTAGACCTTTACAATGGGGTTAAGACTGCATGATTATCCTCCAGTTCCTTCCCACCTCATTCTGGATCATCCAGCTCCTTGGATAAAGCAGTGACTATGTTCTTTGCCTATCTTTCCTATACACAGACAGCCATTATTAGACTATTTAGCACCTGAAATATAAGCCAACACAACAAATCTCCTTTTATAATCATATGGTCTATGATTGACTTTTCTCTAGAGAATCATGTCTAGTATTGTAAGGAGATCTTTTTACATGTTGTAGGTCAGGACAGCTAAGCCTAGAAAAGATGGAGTTAATATATGGGTTGTGCAGCTGATAGGTATACTGTTTGTATGTGTGTTTGTGTGTATGTATGTGTGTGTATGAGAGGTGGGAGAGGCAGAGAGAGGGAGATGAAGAGATGGAGAAAGAGAGAGAGGAAAGGGAGAGGGGACACAAGGATGGTGGTTGAATTTAAACTGAAAAAAATATATAATGAAGGGATAGAGCGATGACCAGTTACAACCTCATATTTCTCTTGCAGAGGACCTGAGTTTGATTCCCAACATTCATAACAGGCATCTCAAAATCGCCTATCACTCCAGCTCCAGTACATCTGACAACCTGTGTGTCTCTTGGCAACTTGCATGTACCCACAAACCAATATAAACATATACGACATAATTTTTTTAAATATTTGAATTTTAAAATCAAGCAGAAGTCAAGATCCAGCAGAAATAGAATCCAGGTTATGGAGGAGGAAGAACTCTTCTCTCCTAAGAAAAACTTAAAAGAGTAAGTTGAATGAACTATATAAGCAATTTGGGAAATCAGAGGGCAGTAAGGTTCAGGCATTACTCTTGCTTCTTTTTTGTTTTGTTTTGTTTTCTGTCCTTTCTGGAGCAAGGACAACAAGGTTTCCTACTGCAGCATGGAGCTGTAAGATTGGAAGCTTGTGGAAGCACTGTTGTGAGCCGGGGAAGAAGTTGGCTTTCTCCTTATAAGACATCTTTTGGTGCACTATACCCAACGTACTTTCAACCAGCATGAGTTGAAGAAAGACTCCAGTACATCCAGCAGACATGCCATCCTTAGCATTCTGGGAGTGGGATTTCAATGACTGTTAGCTGCTATTGTTATAACTCTATAGCAGTAACAACCCAGGCTCTTATAAGCATGACACAAAATTACAGATACTCATCAGGCATCCCAACAAAGGACATACACCAGGAACAAAATGCAAGAAAACAAATGTGAGACAGTGTAGGGGTTGGCCTAGCAACCAGAAAGTAATATCCATCCAAATTCATGCCATGCATCCACTAGTGACTTAATAGGGGAGGTCTGATGAGGCTTTGTGTCTTTGAGCATTGAGGAAACAATGTATGCAGAGTGCTTTGTGCTTCTTCATCAACATGAGCCTGAGACTGATGGGAGAAGCTCATCTTTCTCATGTATGAGTGCATTTATCACTATTTGCTTATTTCCTCTGACCCCATGAGAATGGCTCAATCTTGCCCTGCCAACCTTTCTCAAGTAAGAGAAGGGTTTGTGTTTGATTGTGCCTGATTGTTAAACTTTCTGTGGAGGCTGACCAAAATAGAAAGTCTACCAACTCGAAGCAGTAAATGTCGACAACATGAGCAATTCCCAAAATGAAAAGAAGACTCAGAAAGTCAAGTTTTCTTAATTAAAAATGGCGTGAGCCTCAGAGTTTGTGGTTAGTAATTTTTGTGTCCCATTTCGATGTACCTAAAGACAAATGTACAGCATAGAAATCCTACCTCTAACATGGGTGCAAGCCAGGAGTAAACATGTAGAGTTTCAGGCCCTCACTCCTCTGTCCTTAACTAACTAGAAAAACTAAATGTTTACATTTCCCAGAGTCTCTAGGTAAGACTAAATTTGTGCAAAGTACCAACAACTGAAAATTTTGATGTTCCATGCACCCAGGGGACAAATGATTTCAAAAGATTCTTTGGCAAACCCTCTCCTAAATCAATGAGTGATTTTCACTTATTGGGTGAACATGGTTTGAACATCTTCTGTGTGTACAATTGTCCATTGCACTGTACTGGATATTAAGAGATTAGAGAGAAGTAGGAATCTTAGACAGAAATTAATTGGTGGAGTAGGTCTTGAGACAGGCAAGTGGGACTGTGAATCAAGGGAAAGAATTCAGTTTCATTAAAGATCTGTGTTCTTCACAACAAAAGAAGGCACAGAGATGGGTTTGAGGTTGATTAGAGTGGGGGAAAGCTAAATATGATATTCTGTATTTCCTTTGTGCATAGTTATTCCACACTCATTACACAGTTATTGATTATCTACCATATGACCGACATGGTAAAGCAGGAATTCAGAGAGGAATATAGATAGAAGATACTCTTTAGATCCTGAAGGGACCACTTTTGACATAAGCAGTCAGAGAAAACAGGAAGATATGACTCCCCCCACCTAATTTTAATAATATGCTTTCAAATAACAAAAGAGCTGAAGAAGATTGACACAGGAGAATTCTGCTAATTCTGCTAATCTGCTAATGATAGTTGCCTATCACATGCAATTATAACCTATGCTTTGTAAGAAAGAATATTACCAAATATATTATTTCGTCTAATCTTCATAATGTGCAAGCTAGACAATATTGCCATCATTGCACAAATCAAAAACTATACCATGGAAGGAAAACAACTTTTCAATTATATAATCTTACTAAAAGGCAAACCTTGGATTTCACTCTAGGTCTGAGTATAAGGCTTTAGCTCTAATCCCAACATCAGCTAGACAACTCTTCATTCATCACTTTTTAGAGAAGTTTGTTTAATCTTTTCTTTGATTTTGAGACAAAATATGTCATGAAGACCATGTCATGATTCTCCTACTTTGATTTCCCCAGTACTGGGCTGATAGGCATGAACCACTATACCCAGGATTCACCAACCACTTTCAACTCTGCATGCCCTGGTAGGCTTTCTGTGATTCTCCCATCACATTTATGTATGACCAGCAATCAAAATATCTTATTAAGGATATGATCCTTGGCTTAAAAGCCTTTGTCACTACAAGTCATGTGTTCTGAGGGACTACATACTCTCCTTTAAATCTCAAAAGGTTTGCAACTATCACAAAGACAAACAGTTCTTCAAGTACAAGACCATATTAGAGACCAGTTCTCATGGGATACTAACTTCATGGTTCTAAAAACCTTCATGAGGAATGGAGAGCTGTGCCTTAGTTATCTATGAATCACAGTACCTAATGTAACGAATGCCGTGTGCAGAGGGAGAACACAGTTAATGTTAAATAAGACAAATGCACATATGAATATGCAAGTGAAAGCCAGCAGTGTATGTCAAGTGTCTTCCTTGATGCTCTCCACCAAGGCAGGGTCTCCCATCTGAACCCAGAGCTGGCTTTTTTGGTTAGTTTAGCTACCACTCCTCATCCTAAACACTAGAATTACAGGCAGGCCACCACACCCACCTGACTAGCATGTACTTGGATGCTGGAGATTAGAACTGTGGTTGGTCCTCACACTGAAACCAAACCCCTAGTCTCTGGATATTCCCCTTTAGATGAATGAGTGGTAAGGCTACGCACCAGAAGCTATCACTTTTGCCAGGGTCTCCTTACGTTAAATCCACTGACCCATACATGATACCATAACACTTCCAAATCTTTGGTTTGATTTTCTTCTCCATACAACACTGTTTGTGTTTAAGATCCAACTGGTATTTATTTAATTTGAAGAACCACCTGTGAAATAAAATGTGTCACCCTGACTTTTTGGATGGTAAAGCTGAGGCTCCCTGCTTTTGTGATTTTTCCCTAGCCAAGAAGTGGCTTGAGTTCACTTGAAGCCTAAGAAGAAAACGTTCTGACAGAAGTCTTAGAAGAAACCAATCCTGAGAACTTACAGACATCTTCCAAGAGGAACCTTTGTGTCCACAGAACCAGAAAGGTAGCCTCTCAGCTGCCCTTTCAGTACTCGAGAGATATGAAAGAAAGATTCTGCCACCAAGATAATCTATGCAATAAAACTAGAAGGTTCCAGAAACTTGAGAAAATAAAAGACCGAGAATTAATTTTCTACAATACATCTAGCATTAATCTCTTAAATGGATTTTATAAGGATTTTATTACACATAACTCTAACTGAAACTTAAGTCAGATTTACAGAAGCTAAAATTTCCATAAAATATAAAAAGTGAATAATTTAGAATACATCTTACTGTACAATAAATATACATCCCAGACAGGAAGAGATCTATAACCTCATTTTCCTCTTGACATCCACAGAACAGCTTTCTCTGGCAAAAAGTTTGCTGACTCCAGCAATTCAGCCAGAGCAGTAACAGAGCAAGGCAAGGGTTTCCTTTGGTTAAAATGCCGTTCGTACCAAAGACAGATGAGAGCGCATGCTCCAGAGGTGAGCTATCTAGTTTGCAACACACATCTGCCAACTGACCTTGAACAAATGTATGAAACCTCTCTAAGCCTCAGTTTCCTGCTCTATAAATTGGTCAAGGATTGTTGTCAGGATTAAAATAAATTAATGAATACAACCTCATTAGATGCCTTGGGGCACAAATCTAGCACTTAAATGTTAACTCTCTTCATAAGCATTGGGGTATCTTCACATTCATCAACTTGTACAAAGATCTTTTCCTGTCCTTCACTCTGATGTGCTAAAGTCTACTTACAGCAAAGGAACTACAGTGATTATCTTTAGAACCAGAGGCAGGAATTCTGAGTGCTGCTGCACGATGCTAATGTCTCTTTTGTTCTATGAAGTAGGCCCACTGAAGAATTAAGTTAGCAAACAACCGCATCATTTATAGGGTATCTTCTGGGTAGCAGGCACTGTTTTTGATTCTCCCAATTCTTACTCTTTCTAAATGTGTGAATTTCACAGCTGAGGAAACAGAAGTCATGCTAGTGGATGTTCAGAGACAAGGGTGAGTTCACATCAATCTCACTACACCGTCCTTGCCACTTCTATGTCTGCACTTTATATAGGCTAAGTAGCATGCCCCCCCTTTCGCTGACTCCCCCCTGCTTGACTGCCCCCATCCTGAAATCCTTCAGGCTATGCCTCAGTGTCATGGCCAACTTGAAACTCTGTCCACTGACAGGCATCAGAGCTTTCCTCATCAGTGTTCGACTCACCCTACTCCTTCGGGGGAAATAATTAATCTAGCTAAGATGTCATCAGACATTTATGTTTTTATTTAAATTAGCAACAAGGTTGCTTCACCTGTCAATCCCAGCTCCCTCTCCCTCCCCTCCTCCTCTGCCCCACACCCCCAGCCCCCCACCCAACCCCCACTCCATTCCCCAGGGAGGGTGAGACCCTCCATGGGGAATCTCCAGAATCTATCATTTCCTTCAGGGTAGGGCCTAGGCCCTCCCACAAGAGTCCAAGCCGAAAGAGCATCCCTCATTGTGGGAGGGGCACCCAAAGTCCATGTGTATGCCAGGGATAAATACTGATCTACTGCCAGGCCTCCTCACTGACACCTACATTCAAGGGGTCTGGATCAGTCCCATGCTGGCCTCATCAGACATTTATAACCTAACTCTTAGAACAATAAGAGTGTCATCCAACACATCATAACATTTGAAAATATATCACATGTGATCACACAATCATTTCAAAAATATGAAATTAAGTTTACTTAATTTTCCTGAAAGTCAAAAAAGTGGTGACTGGTGATTAAGGCATTGTGCAGAACCAACTCCAAAACTAATCAAACCATACCATACCTCCTCCCCCGCACTCCCTCCCTCCCTTTCTTCCTCCCTCCCTCCCTCTCCTCCTCCCTCTCTCCTTCCCTTCCTCTCCCCCAGGGGACTGAACTCAGAGTGCCACACTTTTAGGCGAATGCTCCCTAGTCTCTTTTAATTTTTCTTGATTTTTGAGACAATCACCCTTAAATTTCAAGGCTGGTCTTGAACTTGCTTCTACTGTCTACTCAGGACTTGAATCTGAAATCCTCCTGATGCTGCTGAGATGGCAAGCTTCCTCCAGGGATGCCTGCACCTTTTAATCTTGACTGTAGAGTTATCCCTCAAATGTTAAACAGATCTACAAGGGTCATGGCTGTCCAGGAAACAGAGATATGAGATAAAATATGACCTATTTTTACAGTCTACATTTGTGCAGTTTTCACGCGAAGGTTTAGTGATCACTGTTCTTCAGGGCTTCCTTTGTTCTTTCCTCCCTAATTGTAACAATTAACTCAAACACTAAGCTGTCAATACACAGTTTTGTAAACAGTGGCACCTCTAAAACAGAGAAGAACAGCCAGGGCTTCTAAGCATAGCCATGAGTCAAGGCGTGGTTTGAAAAGAGATGCACCTCTGGAATGGTGGGACATGAAAGATGATGAATGATAGGAGGAGGAGAAACCAGTCAGGGTATAATATGTGAGAGAAGAATAAAAGAAAACAAAGACAAACAAAAATGAGAGATGAATGATGACATCTCATAGAATTTGCCATAGTTTCACAGTTGCTATTGGTTTGGTTTGTCTTGTTTTTTTTCCAGATACTTGCTTAGAGATGAGAACTAAAAAAACATTAAAAACCCACCTTATCCAGAAAGGGTTTATGGCCTGAAATCGACAGTGCAAACTAGGCTACTCCCTAAGAATGCAGGGAAGATATTCCCATGATTCTGGATTCTATCGGTGAATAGTAGCCACTGTCCCAGCTTCTGAGAGACTTCACGAGATTGGTTAATGACCCTTAATGCTTTATTTATACAAGCACCTACTAGGGATAAGCCTATGAGAATATTTAAGTAGATGACAAAATTTGCCTTGTAAATTTGGACTTTTAATTAATGAATTAATTAACGTGGGCTTCGTGGAAAAGAACAAAAGCAAACTTCATTTTCTAAAGCCCAGGCACCAGCTCTTCACTCTGCAACCATCTGCAAGATAAACTCTGCTTCATCTCTTTATCTGCCCAGGTCTCATCCAGTGGGCTGCATGAAAGGCCATGATGTAGCTGAGAGCACGCTCCAAAAACTCCTAAGACATCCACAGAAAGGTGAGGGATCATTCTGTTGTTATCATAATAGATTACATACTCTTCCTGGCAAAGGCCATTCAGAAGCCAAAGAAGATTGCCTGGGGGAAGGGAGGGAGGGAAGGAATACAGAGCTGTTATTAATTCATTTAGGCTTTGTGCCAATTGAATTCTAGCTGTAGACCATTTCCTGTAATTATGATTCAGCAGTGCCAGGAACAAATATAGCTATCAAGTTCAACACTCGCACAGAGAACAAATTAGTTCATAAAATGTAGTGGATTTTATCTCCAAATTGAAATTTTGGCCTAAGCCAGCGACAGATAGTAAGTCATTTAAGTTTTTCTCAGTAGAGTAATTTCAGTTAGCTGATATTTTTCAAGGGGGAAAATAGCCACTAGGAGTAAGGTAAAATGATTAGGAAAAACAACATATTCCTATATTGCATCCTAACAAGAGGCTTATTTATGATCTTAAGATGGACGTCTGTTCTTAAAACCCATGATTCTATTTGTCTTTTGAGACCAGTAGTCCCAGTTTGATTTGCATTAATAGTAAGCAGGTAGATTCACTCTCACCCTGGATTCTCGGGGGAGGGTCTAGGCCCTGCCCTGGATGAAATGACAGACTATGGACACCCCCACGGAGGGCCTCACCCTTGCTGAGGAAATGAGGGGATATTGGAGGGGTTGGTGAGGGCGTGGGAGGAAGCAAGGGAAAGGGAGAGGGACCTGGAATTGACATGTGAAGCAACCTTGTTTCTAATTTAAATTTAAAAATAAAATTTTTTTAAAAAAGAGTAAGCAGGTTTTACAGCCATGAAATTTATTTTTGTTTAAGACCAGAACCCAGGAAATTTTGTTGTTGCTATTGTTGTTGTTGTTGTTTGAGATAGAATCTCACTATGTAGCCCTAGCTGTCCTGTACCTCAGTATATAGCCTTGAATTTACAGAGACTTGCCTGCCTCTGCCTTTTGAGTATTGGGACTAAAGTCAGGTATGGCCACACCCAGCAAGACCCATGATTCTTGAATTTTAGTAAAAGGTTTAACTAATTTTATTGCAGGAAGACCTCAGAATCACTGTTGGAGAACAAACAGCTCTGTGCACTCAAACCAGGGTCCTGTTCAGACTACAAGCAAATGACTGAGGTCAGCCCATGGGCTTCTGTGATGGAGACAGAAAGCCTTATGTCCCTTTCAGAGTGTAGCTGGTATTGAACTAACACAGTGGACTAAATGCTGTGCTAAAGAAATAGATACCCACTTTTTCAAGTGTTTCCATACATTGAGAGATATCAAAGCCTGGATTTTTCTTATTGTGAATGACTTGATTTTGAAAAGGTAACCTCAGCATTTAAACTACTACGTGACTCTAACACCACAAGTTTGATTTTCTTGTTGTTGTTTGTTTTGTTCTTGTTTTTGTTTGAGGCAGGGATTCATATTTTCAGACTGGCCTTGAACTCACTGTGTCATCGTGGGTTACCTTGAACTTCTGACACTTCCACCTTCTGATCCTTCCTGAGACCTGGGATTGATTACAGGTGTGTCTCATCATGCTAGTTTTAAGTGGTGCTCTGAATTAAAGTCAGGGACTCTGTGTGCCAGAGAAACACTACCAAGTACACTATACAGCTAGCTCAAGAAGCTTCTTTGATAACTTTATGGAGCATGGCCCTTAATCATCAGTGGATAGATGGAGAGACGGATGGATGAGTAAATGGATACAGGAATGACATGCCAACCCTTCAGAATTTCAGATCATATCAAGCTCCTAAGCTCCTAAAGCAAAGATCATCCTAACAATTGAAGTAATTAATAATGACCACCCTTTGTTTTAAGAAGGAAGAATTGTCCGATAAGGCAGCAACACACTTGTTCATTGTGGACACGTCCTTCCCTCAATGGTGACATTTTATTTTGTGTCAGGTGACATCGTCTACCTATCTTTCATAGCGCAGCTCATTGCATTTTTAAAAGATGTTTTTTCCAGGAGCTAATTGAGCTTTATCTATGTGAGTGCGCTAGAATCTGTCACTGACAGCCTGCAGAAGGCCATTTCTTCAATTGCTCGAAAGAACTAAGGAGTCAGACATGACAAACTGCAGCTCGGAACACCTGGCAGCAAGCCCATTAGTGCTGCTGAGCCAAGACGCACTAATAAATTACTTAGAGAACACAGACTTGCTTCATTTCTGTCATGAAACTTGCCACCCTAAAACCAAAGGAGAAAATAAAGTTGATTTTTTTTCTTCATCATGCTTTGTCAGGGACTTTGAAAACAAAGTGCATTATTTATTTTATTTTATTTATTTACCTTTTGCAAAATGTAATTGCTGGCAAAGCCACTCTGATCTCTGAAAACAGTTTCCTTTTGTTTCTTATACCATTTGTAGAAACAAACTTTAGACTTTCTTTACAGCCCTTTCTCTCTGCCAAGAAGCAACTTTTAACTCTGAGGCAACTATAGCAAATGAGAAAAACAAACTGAGCATTATTTTTCAATCTTAGTTTATAAACTAGTGCCTGTTGCCTTACCTTGCTGTGTAACTTAAGAGGTAATTGATTTTTTTCTGAGGGGGTGGAGCAAGAGTATCTCATTTGATCAGAATGTCCTTATCAGTCATTGATTTAAGGATTAAGAATAAGATGTGAAAAGTGTCTGTTAGTATTCTGGGGATTTGCTCCATTTAGCTTGGATCAAATTCTTCCATAGGCAGAACGACCCAGACAGAATCCAAGTCTTAAACTGATAAGTTCACCTCAAATTATCCTCGGGTAATTTCCTGAATTGACTTTTCTACCATTTCTAATCCTCATTTCTGATTATGTAGCCCAGCACTACACCACAAATGTTGGCATTTATCTGTATGGTCCTTGTTGTTAATGTGGCCCTTTTCATAATCCATAGTGACCATTGGAATCTTCAGCTGGTTGATCTAGAGTTGAGCCTTTCAAGGGACCAGAATTATTGGAGAGAGATTGGATGCACAAATTAAATTACATTGCTGGTGCCAGGTGATAAGGGATGGGAAGCAAGTAATTGAAAGGGATCAATGTAAGTTTACTAAATTAGTCTTGAGGCCCAACTATAAATACAATTATCAGATACTCTGAAGTCCAATATAAAGAACTTTATACAAATGATTTTGAGAAATGGAAGCCTCATAAGGATCAGTGCATAGACTCCAAAGAGAGCTTTAACACAAAGAAGATACTCACCCAGAGGGAAGATTTCTTATACCAGTTGCAAACACAAACTCAATATTATTTATCCACATGCTGAAAATATCAACAGGTTGACCAACACGGTAGGTTACAGAAAGGCTCACAATGGAAACTCCGGTCTGATCTGCTTCTCCAAACCATTTATCACGAGTGATTTAACTGATACAGTTCTCAAGTAAAACACCTTGACTGCAAAGAAGCTGCTGATCCACCGTCCCCTTGGATCCTGGGGACACCTAGGAGGTGAAAGTGCAATAAATATTCCTATACTGACTCATCGTTATAGAATCATGGAACTGATGCTCTTAGTCCTGAACTTGACAACACAGAAATCACTATTAGCAAGTCTTGTTTGTGTATCCTTTGCTGGGTTTGAGGCTGAGAAGCAAAGGAAATGAGTAAACTTCATTTTGGGTGGGTGTATAACAAGCCCTGCATTGTTTCCATTTACTTATGACTGTGTATATTATTTGATGACTATGAATTTGATAGAAGAAATTAAGTAAGGTAGCATATATAGAAAGGAAAGGCTTACAGCATCTCAAAATATTCTTTACCAACTATATTGTATCATCTACCCTACCCTGCTTTTCTCTGTCTCTGGGTGACCAAGCTCAGAGACATACCATAATTGTATATTAGAAACTAAATGTAGCTTTAGCTGTAATTTCACTCCATATAATATACTTCAAATAGAAAGCTGATCTACACAAATGTGCAACATTTTCAGAAATTATTTCTTCTTTGATAGTCACTTTATTCTTCCATTTTCAAGGGCTTAAGGATATCCACCCAGATATCTGAAGTTGAGAGTGCTCCATGATGGGATACTTAACTCGTATAGCTTTTCACATAAGGTGATATTTGGGAAGCTTGCCTCTTACACAACCCTTCTGAGGTTTACATAATCCTTCAAAAGTGTATGCTGTTACAGTGAACTTTAGATCTCTGCTTTTAAATATAGTATTGGCTTCCAACCTGAAATTTTCGTGATAAATTTGGTATTAAGCAAGACTGTGACAATTTGGGGGGAAAGAGTACAGACTCTGAAGAGAGACATGTTTTCTAGTGGTAGGCTGTCCTTTCACTAACTGTGTCACCTCAGGCCAGTAAAAGAAATCATCTGATATATAATTTCCACTCTTATAAAGTGTGAATTGTGGTTATCTGAAATATTGTCCTTAAAAGGATATCTGCAATGTTCTGAACTCTGGTAACTATGGATATTAGTTCATATGTAATACAGCATGTATTACCTTATGTAGCCAAAGATGTGATTAAATTAAGGGAGCACTTCTCTTGGATATTGAGTCACTTATAGATATAATTTTACACATCCTCGTAAAAGGAAAACAAATGTGCTGAGGACATAGCTTAGTGGTGTAGTGCTCTTGCATAGACTGCCCCGGACTTGCTTCTGAGAAAGGGAAGAGAAAGAGAGAGAGAGCAAGAGAGAGGGGATGGGAACACACAGAGAAGTCTCTGTGACCTCAGAACACAGTGTGGTATGATGTGGACACAAGCCAAAGAACTCTTGGATCATTTAGATGCTGGTAAAGGCGGGGAAGAGGTTCTCCTCTGGAGCATTCAGAGTATGGGTAGGCTCATAGACACTTTGACTTCAGACTTGAGGAGGACTACACGAAAACACATTTTTGTTGTTTCAAGCTATCATGTTTCTTGCTTGTTATTAGTTTTGTTTTGTTGGTTAAAGAATCACAAAAAAATGAACACATGAATAATAGTACCTTGCAGGGTTGAGGTGAGCATTAGTAAGAATGAGGTTAGGAGTCTGCGAGGGAAAATGAGCATCCAAGGAATAGTTTCCTTATTATCATCTTACCATTATTATTATCACTATTGTTTCCCAACCAAGAGAAATACATATAAATATCAAATCTTCAAATCTTGACAGAACACTAATTTATTTTCACTCTTCCAAGAGATAAATAATAAGTATGCACAACTCTCCTTCCCAAACTTCCTGGTTCCTGGCTGATGTCCTATTGTTCCTACAGTTGTAGGTTGTTCCCAGTAAACAACCAGTAAAGCCTTAAATTGCAAGAATAGGCATTACAAGTTCTTTTCACCAAGCAGAAACAATGGGTCCTGGAGGAGGTGGGAACCCATATATATATATGGGCATGCTAACTCTGTAGTGTTCAAAGTTTTTCTATACACTAACCACAGTGCTACCTAGAAGCAGATTAGAATTTTAGAAAGGCCAGCCACACTTCTGTCCAACTTCCTCTGTCATCAGACTTAAAACATGACTGATATATCACGAAAAATAAAAGATCCAAAGACAGATATTGGGGTTCAAGCTTCAAGTTAAAGATCAGAAAAGCAAAGCAGCCAAGCCAGTAGATCTTACCTCTACCAAGCTGAAATGTAAATCCTGTTTCCACTAATCCTCAGAGACAAAAGCTCTGAATTCCTGTCTCCTCCTCCTCTTTCTCCACCCAGCCATATCCTCCTGTCTCCACCTCCATAGTGCTGAGATCAAAGGCATGAACTCTTTACTCTTCACCCTTGTGTAGGCCAGGGTGGCCTTGAACTCAGAGACCCATCTATATGTTTCCTGAGTCCTGGAATTAAAGTTATGTACCATCACTACCTAGCTTCAATAGCTAACAAGTGTGAGACTGGCTTTGCTTTCTTATATTTCAGGCAACCTTTATTAAATCATAAATAATATATCACCACAGCCTGGCCCTGGGAAGCAATTCAAAATCTTGCCTATTCATATTATAAGCTACACGTTATATCTGTGTGTGTGCACATGGGCGCTCCTTTGTTTCAGTGGGTGCACATATTTACATACATATGGATGGTAGAGGTCAACTTTGTATGTCATTTCTCAAGATCCATCTATCATATTGTTTGATGTAATGTCTCTCCCTGAGACTTTGTGTCTCCCAATTAGAGTAGGCTAGCTGCTCAGCAAGCCTCAGACATCTGCCTACCCCATCTCCTCAGCACTGGGTTTCCAAATTTGGGATTCCAAACCGGCATTCTAGTTTTTTATATGTATGCTGGAACTTCATCTCTGCTTTTCATGATTGCATGACAGGCACTTCCTCAAAGCAGCTGTTGTTCCAAACACATTAACTGAGTTTTAAACAATGCTGAGGTAGGTTTCAGAGACAGAAAAAAAAAAAAACAAGGTAGAAGGCACCAGAGCACAGTCAAGACACATAAAAAAGAGGGCTGAAACTAAAGAACTTTCAATAGTTGTTGTTGCAAGAAAAAAGATCCTGCAGTAATAGTTTGTAGAATCTGGTAAAAGGCATCCACAGGAGTTTCTTTTCTTTCATGAAAATAACAGAGAGTATAAAGGATGTAATGATGTTTTCTATCTATTTGGAAAACAAATAGGGTAGAATAATTGCAGAATTGGAGGCAGATAGTCTATGTGCTGTTATATGATGAAAAATGGTGGTTCATGTTAATTATCAAAGAATAGTGTGGCCAGATTTAAGAGACATCTACATATGAGAAAGCAAAGCTTCAGTGAGCTACCAGTAACAGGTTGAATATGAATATCTGGTCTAGGTTGTATAATGTTGATAAACTATATGGGTAACTAAAACACACCTCTAATCCCAAATACTCTGGATGCAGAGCCAAGAAGCTCATATGAGCCAAGAGTTCAAGACCAGTATTAACAGAAGAGCAAGAATCACCCTCAAAACAGCAACACCAAGAATGGATGATAATGGTAAAGCACTTTACCATGTGTTAACAGATTAAGAGGACAACAAAGGGACAGTAGCAGAAGCAAATAACAGAAAAGCCAAAATAATGCAGATTGGTACATATAAATATATTTATCTCTTAGGAAGCCTTTCAGAGCAAGGTAACCAAGGACTAAGTCAACATTCCATGCCATTGAGATAACATGTGTTTGATCTTGTTGGTCTTCCACTAAAGGATTCTCTCCCAAAGGTCACCTAGGACCAAACCTCCTCATTCCAACTACTAGGAAGGAAGAAGTGTATGTTGAAGAGAGTGCCTTCAATTAGGGATAGGGGCCCCAGAAACTGTCCCAAATACACTTGAGTTTGTATCTTATTGAGAATGATGAAAAAGAGACACTGAAAACATAGATATTGTTATAAAGGCCATTTACCCAGTCAGCAGTTACAGATTCCAGTACTGTTTCAGGGGCCCACAGGAGATTCTGAATGCTGACAAGTCCTGCCATAGCTATGGAATGTAGAAAAGAAATCAAACGTATCTCAGGAAAAAAAAAACGTTGAGAGGAAGGTAGCTATGGGGATAGTCAATGATGAACACCCAAGAGGCAGTTAGAAATGTCTCTTAAGTTTATTTTTTAAGGTATCAAAGGTAAAATTTATAATCTTTTCTTCTGCTTCCAGTTGTTCCAAAAGAAGCCTTAGAGATTCCCAAAGTCACCCAGTGCAGAGGGAAATTTGTTGGCATAGCAATAAAACTAAACAGAAATTAGAGTGTTATGATTGTCAAAACCAAGTAATTCATACGGTTTACAGGTAAGAACCTGCGAGGTTTGTTCAATAGCTCTGTCACCAGTGCCCATAGGCAGGCCGTATTTTACCTCTGTCAAGTTTTGGAGTCATTTCTTCATTTTGCTTTATAGATTTTGAGGCTGTGAACATTCAAAATCTCTTATGGCAACTTCTTTAAAACATACTCATATCTCAGTGTTTATGTTTTGTCAAGAATATAATTTATTTTCATGATTCTCAAGGTTGAAGATTGAATTTGGAAATTAGATCTCTTTCAAGAATCCATGGCACCTGGAAAACTTGGATATCAGATCCCCTGCCTCAGGATCTCACCCACTGGGAGTAACTCTGTCCTCCACTTGACTTCATACTTTCAAGGGACTATCATTGCATTTCTGAGAAGATTTGGGGGACACTAAAAATTACATATATTCTTTATAGTAAAGAAAAAATTTTCACAGAGCTATCCATCCACAAGCTTAAAAAGACACCAGCATCTGGAGGAGGTCCTGAGAGGAGCACATTATGATGAAGTGGCTGAAGGCCAGGCGCACATAGAACTGTTTGGGGAATCTGGAGAGCAGATACACTCAGAAGGGTCTCAGATATAAAATCATGGGTCTGAAACATACTGACCTATCAAACAGACCCAAAAGCAAGAAGTTGCAAGGAAATGAATTGTACTTAAAATGAGGCAATTCCCCCCATCAAAATTCCAATGGTATTTCCTACATATGTAGAAAAATCCTAAAATGCATGAGAAACCACAAAAATCTAAGACATCCAAGGCAATTTTGAGGTAAAAGAACAAAGCTGGTAGCATAATATCTTATTTCAAAATATGCAACAAAGCCAAACACTGTGGAATAACCATAAAACAGACATTTAATGCCATGATAGCTTAGAAACAGATTCATGCTTCTACAACCCTTTTATAACAGTATGAAGAATAACACATCAGGAAGAAACTGTGTCTTTAGTAGGTGGTGGAGTGAAAACTGAATATCTGTATGTAAAAGAATGTGCTTAGAACATTACTTCATACTAAATATATAAATAAATTCAAATTGCTTAAACACTCCAAAGAATACAAACTACAAAACTACTAGAAGGAAACATGGTAGAAAAATCCATGCAGTCTTGATCTAACAGCACAGGCAAGGAAGGAAAAATTAAACAAATGGGACTTCATCAAACAAAAACTTCCCACACAGTAAATAGTCAACAGAATGAAAAAGAACTTACAAAACAAGAGAAAATATTTGCAAATCATCTAAAAAATATCCTGTCATTTGTAACAACAGAAGACATTGTTAGGTGAAATAATTCAGGCACAGAATGACAAATATTACATGAAATTAATTATACTTGGAATAGAAAATATTCCTCTCATAGTAGCAGAATGTTAGTTAACATGAGCTAGGTTGGTTGAAAGCTGAGAAAGGGAGATGATGGTCAATGTGTAGAAAATGAAAGAAAAGAGGAATAGTTGAAATATCTATGAAACAATGTCATGGCTATAATCATTGATAACACTGCATTACTAAAAATGCTGAGGATAGAGCTTAAGTGGTCTCATCACTAAAGTGATAACTGCATCTGATAGGATTGAGCATCACTGAACTCTTCAAAAATGCTTTCTTGTGTCAACTATTTTAAATAAGATTATATGTTTAAAAAAAACGGCAGCCAATCTTTCACTGGAATATATCCTATTGAAAATATATTTAATAAAATGGGAGAAAATGCAGTCATCTCTGATATAGTAAAGACTAGGTATGTCAATCAATGTCCTAGTTAATAATAAAACACTAGAAATATTTCTGAGAAGACCAGAAATCTTTGTAAAAAGTACTTATTATTGTCACCATTATATGTAAATTCTAAGGATTAAAATGTATCAATAGCCTGAAGAACCAAGATATATGATGACAGGAAATGTGATAAAAGTACATACGTGTATCTTCTTTATTTACATACAGATATTACAATTTGTATGTTTATCTAAAAATACCAAGCACATCAAATGAAAAACTTCTAAACTTGCAAGACTTTAGAAATAGAGTGAACCCAAAAAGTAGGCAAGAGGAAAAGAAAAGAAGAGACGAGAAAATCAATAGTGTATCTAGACTAACAGTAGCAATGATTAAAATGCATGATGGAAAAGTTTTCATTAGCAATGGAATGCAAGCTTCCATTCTAGTAAAACAGCCACCTGCTGTTCTGGTGAATGAACCATGGTGAGAAGAGTGAGCAGAGTGTTTCTGATCCTGTCTACTCACATTATTTAGTCGGATTGGGCTACCCAGTACACTAGGAAAAGCCTAAGTTCAGATCACACATTTATGTTCATGCTGAGGAGAGGGGCACAGGGGAGCAACAGCCACCTGTGTGAAGGTGTGAACTATGTTCTAAGGAACAGCCCAGCTTTGGAGGCAACAAGCTAAGGCATCCTCGGCTCAGCCAGAAGGTCTTATAGAACACTGTATAAGCTAGAGATGCACTGCTCCTCTACTGAACCTTCATAGACCTGATGGCAGCTCACAGCACAGTCACCAGGAAGGGCAAGGATAGTGCCTAGAGGGACACAGGGACTCGGAGCTTTAATCCCTCCTCACCAATAGGGTGAATAACTCCACTACAGGGAAGCAGAGTTGTTCTGAAAGGCATTAATAGTCTGTTAAATGTGTTCTTTCCATTTAGTAATTTACTGAGAAACATTGATGAAATTATAAACTTACTTATTTTAAAACAATAAACAAATAAATAAATCTAAGATAAGCTAATCAAAGATAGGAAGAGAAAATGGCCTCTACAGTGAGCTAATCACCGAGCAAGCCTCTATTGCTAGGACAAAGATATTTAAAGCAACAACAAATTGGGGGCCCTGAGTTTGAAAAACAATAAGAGCATTTCCCAAAAGAGCTCAATTTCTTTAAAGACCAGTGGGCAAGGAAAAGAAATGGCACCACCCGTAATTAGAAGAAGAAATGAAAGTGGCCTCCTAGTCCTTGATAAACAGCTTGGATTTAGTTGAAATGCAATGATAGATAACCTATTAATAAGAAAAATGCAAGATAGTTATATTATCAAGTTTATGTGGGAGGTACCCTTGAACGAATTGGTGCAGGAGGCTGCTTCCTGAACATAACACCAGTAGCACAGTCACTGAGATGAAAATTAATAAATGGGACCTCCTGAAATTGAGAAGCTTCTGTAAGGCAAAGGACACAGTCAACAAGACAAAAAGTCAGCCCACAGAATGGGAAAAGATATTCATTAACCCAACATCTGACAGAGGCGTGATCTCCAAAATTTACAAAGAACTCAAGAAGCAAGTCTCCAAAACACCAAAGGATCCAATTAAAAAGTGGGGTACAGATCTAAATAGAGGAGTCTAAAATGACCAAGAGACACTTAAGAAAGTGATCGATATCCTTAGCCATCAGGGAAATGCAAATCAAAACAACTCTGAGATACCGTCTCACTCCTGTCAGAATGGCTAAAAGCAAAAACTCAAATGACAGGTTATGCTGGAGGGGATGTGGAGAAAGGGGAACACTCCTTTACTGCTGGTGGGAGTGCCAACTTGTATGCCACTATGGAAATCAGTATGGAGATTCCTCAGGAAAATGGGACTCAGTCTACCACAAAATCCAGCAATTCCACTATTAGGCACATACCCAAAAGAGGTGCATTCTTTACAAGGACATCAGTTCCACTATGTTCATAACAGCATAATTTGTAATAGCCAGAACCTGGAAGCAACCTAGATGCCCCTCAACTGATGAGGTACATTTACACAATGGAGTACGACTCCGCAGGAAATTAAAATGGGATCTTGAAATTTTCAGGCAAATGGATGGCACTAGAAGAAACCATCCTGAGTGAGGTAACCCAGTCACAAAAAGACAAACATGGTATGTACTCATTCATATATGGATTTTAGACAAGAAGCAGGGCAGTGCCAGCCTACAATCCTGTGGCCAGACAGTCTGGGAAACAGAACCTTCATCCAGAGACTGATGGAAGCAGAGGCAGACACCCAAAGCTAAACACTGAACTGATCTCCTAGAATCTGGTGACAGAGAGGGAGGACTGATGAGCAAAGAGGTTAAGACTGGGCTGGTTTAACCCGCAGAAACAGTTGATCTGAACAAGGGGGGGCTTCTTGGACCCCAGACTGATGACTGGGTGGACAGCATGGTGCTGATCCAGACCCCTGAATGTGGGTGTCAGTGAGGAGGCTAAGTAATCTATGGGGTCTTGGGTAGCATTTATCCCTGGCATACAAATAGACTTTGGCTGCCCATCCCACAATGAGGGATACTCTCTCAGCCTGAACTCGCGGGTGAGGGCCTAGGCCCTGACTTGGATGAAATGACAGACTCTGAAGATCCACCATGGAGGGCCCCACCCTCTCTAGGGATTGGAGTGGAGATTGGGTGGGGGACTGAGGGACCTGGTAGGGAGGGTAGGGCAGGAAGAGAAGGGAGAAGATGCTGGGATTCACATGTGAAACAAGCTTGTTTCTAATTTAAATGTTTAAAAAGGAAGAAAGGAAAAAAGAAAAAAGTGTCATGCACTTATTCACATATTTTTCTCTATAGTTTATAATAGTAATAAAAATATAGAACTTGTTCATCTGAATTCCTGTCTCCTCACACATCTATGATTAGAAAGACATAGATGATAAAAGGAAATGACAGCCCCACGTCACCCATAATGCCACTATTTGGGTTTCCATGTATGACACCTTCCTATTTATCTCCACCAATAAAGAAACTTCCTCATGTTAAAAAAAATTAATTGATTGTTACATTTGCCTATTTTTTTGTTTCTTTCACAATATAACCTGTGGCAGGCCACCTTCACACAAAAAGAGAAGTTTATTTAGCATGCAGTTTAGAAGAGAGAACACTTGGATCCAACAGCTGCACCCATTTGGCCTCTGGTAAGCTGGGAAGCATTCTGGTGGGTAGGAGGGGCAGATGCAGGAGAAAGATGCAATCAACAGGAAACCAGAATGAAGCAGAGAGGCCATGCTTTCTCTAACAACTCACTCTTGTGAACAACCGGGGTAGCTACTTCATGACCTAAGGATTTCCCATGAAGGTCTATCATGTAAAGACCCCACTACCTTCTAGCAAGGCCGTACTTGGGTAATGTATGCTCAGCACATGAAACCCTCAGGCATGAACTGAAGCCTTACCCAAACCAGAGCTGATGCTAGGCAAATGGCAGGCTGGATGGTGGAGAAGAAGCTAAGAGCATTTAAGAGAGTTCCAATTCAGGGCAGAAGGTACAGGTTCATGGCTGAACCTAAAGTACTGGCGGTGGAAATGGTGCAAAGACAGACTCAAAAAATATGTCGGCAAATATAGAATCAAGGGGACTCAGGTTCAGGGGTCAGAACCGATGGGGAAATGGGATTCTTAAGGAACATGTATACACAGTGGGAGGAAGGGTTCCAGGCTTCTGGCCTGTGCAGTACAGGTATTGGCAAAGTGACTAAGAACAGACAAGTGGATTTATAGTAAGAGAGCTGAAGAATTCAGTTTTGAACTGAGTAAATTTAAGGAGGTTGTGAGACATCTGAAAGCAACTGTCAAGTAGTCAGTCAGCTATAAGTATCTAAACTCCAAGAGAGGTTTAAGCTAAAGATATAAATGGAGCTGTCAGTGTGTCAAAGCTTCAACTCAAGGAAGGAATGACATCATACAAGAGAATGGTACCCAACTGAGCTGAAGAATCAGGCCTATCTGTAGGAAAGTAATAAACAACTATTTACTTGTAATGTTTTCCCAGAATTCACTTAAAATGTCCATTTAAATACCGACTTTATTATCTTCAACAAAGCCATAACATCTATGAAATCTACTTTACGCGGTAACTACATTAGGGTTTAACATGCAATAAATATGTTACTATTAAAAGAAAAATGTGTGCCTATAAGCCACCTATGATAATTTGATTCCACCTTGATTGCCTGTCATTTCAGGAAATATTGATGAATAAGAAGAAACATTGAGGCAAATGTGAAAGAGTCTAGGACTGGGCAGGTATACTTAAATTTTAAAAGTGGGCCTACAGTAAAATGAGCATCCAGAGAAATGAGATGAATGGATGGATGAGTGGGTATTGTGTCATATAAGCCCCTTTCTTGGTTGAATGACTTCACACAACACACACACACACACACACACACACACACACACACACACACACACCCCAGACTATTTTCCCTAACTGAGGACAAACTCACACAAGGTTATGCCTCCTTTCCTAGATCATTCAGGGCTCACACCCTGATCCCAGGCAGCCAGTCAGCCACCTCTAAAGGGTTCAGTCAATATGGTATCCACCCACCCCATTGTTTATCATATCCTATACTTTTCTCAAGATTCAATCATTTTATCTGTTTAAATGTTCTGCCTACATTTATGTCTGTGTACCAAGGGTGGGCCTGGTGCCCGCAGAGGTCAAAAGAAGACACTAGTCCCCTTGACTGAAGTTACAGATAGTTGTATACTACCATGTGGGGACTGGGAACTTAACCCGGGTCCTGTGGAAGAGCAACAAGTGCTCTTAGCCCTGAGTTATCTCCCTATCCCCTATCAGGTCCCTTAAATATAGTGTTGAGTCCAGAGTGAGATAGTATCCAAGTCCATGCCAGTTTAATATATTTTGTACATGAAAATACATACAAAATAAGTTTTACGTTAGTAATATTTGTGAAGGTGGCTACTTTTAAAATACCAACTTGTTTATGTTGCTTGCATTAATAGGACAGTCTATATTTTTTGGCTATGTTTGACACGGTTAATGTTGCTTTACGTTTTTGGACTATCTTTCTGGCTTCCTTTCCCAGTCTTTGCACGCACATGTGTGGTTCTTAATCGTCACTTTGCTTTCATTTCCCCATGCTCCTTCCCATTTCCTCTCCGCATCTCCTGCTCCATCACATTACCTTTTCGGTGTTAGCCCTTATTCCACTGTGTAGCACGATGCTCATGTAGGATCAAGGGGTTTTGTGGGAAAGCAGGATGTTATTTGTAAAACATAGGTTTTTAGATCAAAGAAGAAAGGCAGACATGAGAAAGCACAGGGGAGGTGCACAGTGCTGCGTCTCCTGTCACCTCAGGTTTGGTACCATCTCCATGCCTATAGTACAAGCTTGGGATGAGCACTGTCTAAACAAGCAATGCTCCCTAATCCCCAAAGTCATCCACAGGCTGCCTGCAACTGAATCTTCTCTTAACTTTTTTTTTTTTAGTTTCTTTTTTTTTATTAATATTTTTTTTATTTTCCATTTTAAATTTAGATAAGAAACAAGGTTGCTTCACAAGTCAGTACGAGGTCCCTCTCCCTTTCCCTCCCCTCCTCCCGTGCCCTCCCCCCAGCCCCCCCCGTTATCCCCTCTTTCCCCCAGGGAGGGTGAGGCCCTCCATGGGGGTGTCCATAGTCTGTCATTTCATATAGGGCAGGGCCTATACCCTCCCCCAAGAGTTCAGGGTGAGAGTGCACCTCACATTGTTCTATGGGAGTCCAGACTACGGCTCTCAGAGGCCTTTGGCACTCAACCCTGCTAACAGAGTGCCTTAAGGCAGGAGATTTGTGGTATCCCTAGTGAAAGGCATCTTGCCACATCCCCCTGGGTTCAACTCAAGAGATGAAGATTATTTAGCTCAGCTAATCTGGTCACAACTTTTTGTTATAAGAGTTATCACTGGGGCGGGGGGACTTTGGAGGCCAACAGATGTTGTCTGTAGTGATGGGAATTCAAAGTTAACATCAAGCCATAAGCACACCAAGTGAAAAAATGCAATGATTGGTGCACAGAACACATTTGATAATGGCTGTTGAATCTATATCTGTGCTGCCTTCAAGCACCCATTGGAATCAAACAGCTCATTACTGAAGGGTTGGGGCTGACGGGAAAAACTCACAGAGAGGGATCTTCAAAGTCCAGCAAGAGACTGTGATTGCTATTTTTGAATTAGGGGTGGCAATTTTAAAAGCCTAAAGGAGTCAGGCAGGAAATGTAAATGAAAGAAATAGGCCAGCTCTGCGAATGTGGCAGCACATATCAAGTATTTGTAAATGAAGCTGCTGCAATGCAATTTTATGAGTCTTCTCATATTCTTTCATTTCTGTTTCAGTTGAAGTAGGCATGATTGACAAAAATGACAGAAGCAGTCTCCTCTTGATTCCCACAGGGGATTACTACTAGGAATCCCATCTGGATGATCAAGTCTCTCACACAAAATGGCAAGCGTTTATATGACCCAAAATACATCAAAACATCTCTAGACTGCTTATAATACCTAAAGTAGTGTAAAAAAACTGTGTAAAGGGTTGTTATGTTGAGCTGTTTAAGGAGAAGTGGCCCAAACAATCAGCGTAGATACAAGGGTTTTTTTTTCCCCAATATGTTCTATCCATCCTTGATTGAATCCACCAGAACAGAGTGATCAGCTATGGAAGAACAAGTGCAGTTAAGATAGATACGGTTATTTTTATGCATACACACTGTGAAATAATTGCCATACTCAAGCTTATTGGAAGATTCCCCCACCTCAAATAGTTATCACTGTGTGCATGTCGGGGACTTGAAAAATCCATTCCATTAGCAAATTTCAAATATACATTGTTGTTAATTTTAATCACTATGTTGGATATTAGATGTTCAGAATTTATTCAGTTTGTAAGTGAAGTTTACTCTATATCAGTGTTCCATGTTCCCTCTGCTCCCCAGTGCATTTTACTAATATTGTGATTTTGAATGTTTTCCATTAAAAATAGACATGTAAGTTTCACATTGTTTACTTTTTAAAAATTAGTGACTGATTCATTAAATAGATACAGTATGTTCACATGTGCACACTACTATGTAGAACCAACAGATTTCAATTGCTGACTCATGCATCTCCTGCGTATCTGGGAATTCTACAAGAATTTACTTTCTAGTGGCATGGTGTCTATCTAAGCAGGAAAGGAGAGGAGAGAAGTTGAGGGGGAGCTAAATTTTATTTCCCACAGCATTCTTTCCCTCAATTTCAACATCTTCCCAATCAGGAAACACCATGGCACCGGACAGTAGCATGTATGTTATTTTTAAGCCCTGAAATCAGAGTGATAATTTGTCATCTGCATCCCTACCAGGCCCCAGGAGGTTCATATTCCACAGGGTACAAAAATCTGTATTTAAAATAAAAATCCCCTAAAGGGTTGCTTATGATCACTCTAGTCAGAGCCCCTCCCTTCCCTCTCCACCCCAAAGCCCTCATTGAACCTCCAGCCTCAGGGTTGACACAAAGCTGTCTTCACAAAGACTCCTCAAAGCCATGGAATCCTCTGCCCCTTTCATAACTGTAATAGATATTGAAATGAAGCACATTCTATTCTCTCCACAGGGAGAGATTTTTTCTTTTTTTCTCCTGTAATTCAAAGGCTTCTCCCAGTACTGTGATAGCATAATAATTTGCTTTTCTGTCCTATTTATTCATGCTTGTGGACACAAACTCCTCTGTTTTCATCCTATTTCAATAAAAATTATTGACACAAACTTTGCAATGAATGGCTTTGATATAACTGATTGTTCTCCTGTTGAGTAATAATACTCATAAAAAGTAATGGAAAGCACAAGGAGAGGCAGAGAGTGGGCAGATATTGGAATCAGAGAGGGAACCTGTTTAGCATTTATAACTTCCATAAACTTAACCTTGTATTTGTGTCAGCTACTTTATAGTTTTCCAATTTACTTTTTAATTGAGTCCTTTTTTTCAACCATGTTTGGAAGACATAACTCTAAGTCGTCTTTCAAAGCCCGACCACTTTAGTTCAGTTCAATTGATCTCTCTTTGTATTTATTATTCTGGCGCCCAACATATATCACTTTCCATTTGGCCAACTGCAAATGCAATTTACCGTGCATCAAGCCACTTACACAGCAGAGCTCTGTTAGTTAATATTTTATTTGGAGTGATCCTTTCCATGTCTGCTGTTAGCCCTGATCACTGCCACTTACCATATTGTTTAAGATATAAAGAAAGAGTGCTCGAATGAACTAATACACTTGTCTGGCTGGAGAGCTTAACTGTGTGAAGGGAAGAAGTTGTTAGAGACACGTGAGGTGAACTCATCCAACCAATTTTCATCCTAGATTCTAGAAATCCTTTAAAAATGTATACCTTGCCCATCCATGCTTCCTTCTCAGTGTGTTTCCAAGAGTCTAGCTCCAGGTCCAGCACTCCAGACCCTATCCTTCTTTTCTATCTATGGGCTGATGTTGCAAACCATAGAGAACACTTCCTAAAAGAAATCCTTGAGGCAGGAAAGCATGGGGACAGCCCAATGAGCAAAGTGAGCACCTCCTCTTTCTATCCCTTCCAAGTAGAACAGTAGCAAGCACCTACTCTCCATGGTCAAATACTCCCTTGTATAATAAGAAAAGCAAGTCCAACTTAAAACTCAAGATAGGTACAAGGGCAGTGTGGACCAATCTGACTTTGGAGTTACCTATCAAGGAAAATACCCTACTAACCATATTATGTGTATTCATAACGTGCCATGTATATATTTAAGACAAAGGGACATAAGGTTCAAATGCATACAGATCTTGCAAAATCATTTAACAGTCCATACGTCAAACAGAATAAAGATCCACACAATTCTTGCCCCTAGAGCTCTTTGCTCCACATAGCCCCATAAAAAGGAACTGCTGGCATGTAAGCCATCTTGTTGAAGCAGAGTATCTTTTTATTTTTATTTTTATTTTGGATTACCCTTTTGTTATGAACTGTGCAATCTTCCTCAGTTCTTTGATTAAGTATCCAAATATCCATAACAGCCCTAGAGATGATTCAGATAGTGCCCTTCTTCTCAGGAACTAATGACAGAAAAGATAAGATGATACATAACCATGAATAATGCAAAAGTGTGTGGTGACTCACATCAGTTATCCTATTAGGCTTCATACAAGAAACGCTGATCAAATTCATTTTTTTCATTTTTATTTAAATTAGAAACAAGATTGTTTTACATGTCAGTACCAGTCACTTTCCCTCCCTTCCTCCCCTGCCCCCCACTAACTCCCTATCCCATCCACTGTGTGCTCTCTAGGAAGAGTGAGGCCTTCCATGGGGGATCTTCAAAGTCTGTCATATCCTTTGGAGCATGTCCTAGGCCCTCCCCTGTGTGTCCAGGGAAAGAGAGTATCCCTCTATATGAAATGGGCTCCCAAAGTCCATTTGTAAGCTAGGGATAAGTACTAATCTACTACTGGAAGCCCCATAGATTGCCAAGTCCTTGTCACTGACACCCACATTCAGGGGTTCTGGATTAGTCCTATTCTGGTTTCCCAGCTGTCAGACTGGGATCCATGAGCTCCCCCTTGTTCAGGTCAGTTGTTTGTTTGGGTCTCTCCAGCCTGGTCTTGGCCCCTTTGCTCATCACTCCTCCCTCTCTACAACTGGATTCCAGAGTTCAGTTCAGTGTTTAGCTGTGGGTGTCTGCTTCAACTTCCATCAACTGCTGGATGAAGGCTCTAGGATGGCATATAAGGTAGTCATCAATCTCATTATCAGGGAAGGGAATTTAAGATAACCTCTCCACTATTGCTTACATTGTTAGTTGGTGTCATCCTTGTAGATCTTTGGACATTTCCCTTGTGCCAGATTTCTCTTCAAACCTATAATGACCCCCTCTATTATGGTATCTCTTATCTTGCTCTCCTCTATTCTTCTCCCAACTCAACCTTTCTGCTCCCTCCACTCCTCTTCTCCATTTCTCTTTCTTCTAGCTCCCTCTCCCCTCCCCCCTCCCCGCCCCTGTGCTCCCAATTTGCTCAGGAGTTCTTGTCCCTTTCTTTCCCCTTCTCCAGGGGATCATGTATGTCTCTCTTAGGGTCCTCCTTGTTTCCTAGATTCTCTGGAGGTGTGGATTGTAAGCTGTCAATCCTTTGTTCTATACCTAAAATCCATATATGAGTAAGTACATACCATGTTTGTCTTTTTTATTCTGGGTTACCTCGCTCAGGATGGTTTCTTCTAGTTCCATCCATCTGCCTGCGAATTTAAAGATTCCATTGTTTCTTTTCCTTGAGTAGTATGCCATTATCTAACCACTCTTCAGTTGAGGTTGCTTCCAGGTTCTGGCCTCAGGACTTTCCATTTTAGTTTCTTCCATTCCATTCTCATGCCAACTTTGCTTCCCATTAACAACAGAGCTGTTTGCATGAGCAGAGGTGGTGAGGATGGAGCACGGAAGAGGCAGAAGGACAAGAGGCGGCACACCTGAAAGACTGGGTAAAAAGTGGGTAGAGCACACCTATATACGAAAAGTAAGGGGACCAAGTTCTCACTGTTGTAAAAGAAGTTCACGAACACAGAAATGGAACGTGTGTGTGTGTGTGTGTGTGTGTGTGTGTGTGTGTGTGTGTGTGTCCTGGTAAATATGGAAAGAATCATCAAAGAGTTGTGCATATGTGTTTGTAATGCATATGCATATATTTCCTGTCCTTCCCGTCTTCTGAATGTCTGTGCCCTCTGATAGCCATGAACATATTAGCATTAGTATGGTGGGTGGTCTGTGCTACAATAGGGTGATGAGGAAATGTCATAAAGACCCAGGATAAAATCAATCCTGTAAAGTCCAAGGCCCACATTCTGTAAATGCATTCAGGATGGGAGAGAAGCAGGAAGAGTGAGGAACTATTCTAAATTAGAGTACATGAATGAGATCTGACACCTGCACAAAGCAACGTTAGTAAGTAGGCTCCTGAACCAAAAAGAACAAGAAACATGACTGGGAATGTTGTTGTATACTTCAGTTTGACCTTACTTATTGCCTTTGTGTTGGTTTTGAAAGATTCAAAACTATGAGGTGACTAGTTCAGCTATTCAGCTCTTTCAAATATTTAGCTACAATGTTCATGAGTACCAAATAAAATATTGTACACTGGCCCATGTGATCTCATGACTGGTTCCTGGGAACATTATACAAAACCTTCCTTCTAATGATATGTAAAATGAGGTTATGTTGGTTCTGATACCTAAATTATAATGTTTACTTGATAGCAGAAAGCTTTTCCTTCAGGGCTCTCAGGGATGTTTTGTTCTATGTGTTCTAGTTCTTCATCAGTCCCCAAGCTGTGAAGATTTGAATCACCAGCTTTGTTTTCTCTAATTTACATCTAAATAACTAACTGGTAGAAGGTGGCACATGCCTTTAATCCCAGCACTCGGGAGGCAGAGGCAGGCAGATCTCTGTGAGTTCGAGGCTGGACCGATAGCCTCCAAAACAATACAGAGAAACCCTGTCTCGTAAAAACAAAAACAAAAAAAACAGACTTGTCCTAAAATGACCTTTTATGCCACCGTTTGTCTAGTTATCTCACCTTGAACACACTAACCTGAGTATTAATGGTGTTTTGGTCTCTGAATTTATGACACAAAGCATGCCAACTCAGAAAGTACTGCACCACCCATGTGGCAGCAATGGAGAAAATGAGAGGTGAGGAATGCCACTGAAGAATGGTGAAGACTCAGGTGACTGTGTAAATAGAAGTAAAGCAAACTAAGACAAGAGGAAGAATAAAGGATGGATTTTGAAGATAGAGCTGGCTTTGGGGGAAATGGATTAAGACAAGGTGATACTTCATTCTCTTAGCAAAGAAGGACAATACAGACTCTTATTTTCCATTTCAATCCATTTATTTCACCATCAATGGTCTGTATACAGCATAAATAGTGTACCATGATACACTGAACCTTGGGATGTCTTACACAGATAGGTGATAAGTGAAGATTCTGAAATTTCAAACAAGTTTTCTCCTTGTTGAAACAGAGATTTCAGTTTCTTTACAGTTGATCCTGATTGCCAACTTGATTGGATTTAGAAGTACCCGAACCATCAGTGTAATTAATGAAAGGGGGAAGATTGACTCTGGGTGTGGGCAGCACCATATTCTTGGGGCTTAGATGGGATAGGAAGGGAAAAGGAGAAAGCCCAACAAACACACTCCCTGCTTCACAATGCAAGCTGTTCTGGGATTCCTCATCCTCCCCTGCCCCTTGGACTTAAACCTTGATATTGTGACCCCCAAAGACTTCCTTTTTCTGAAAATGGCTCACTCACATGTTTGTCACAGCAGTGAATGTCTGACTGACACAGGGACATGCTGCTCCTTCCTCGTGTTGTCTATGCTTGGAGAGGTATTTTTGAATGTTGGAGTATTCTTTTTGTCTGTGAATTTAGTAATTATTCTGAAGATTTAAACAGCTATTTTTATTAAGTAAGCAATCTGTCTTGGAGACCCACTGGCTGCTGTGATCTTTGTGAAGTTGGCAAAATAAACTTAAAATTTTTTTTCTATACGTAAACTCTATATTTAGGATGCCTTGTATCTATGCACAATTATTGTTTGTGTCATTAGACATAAAATTCCATTTCCTCAATGGTATTCACCAGCGTAAAAGGAGGAGCTATTTTTTCCCAAGGCTTATTGTCTACCTGCTGAAGGAAAAGGGATTCCCCTACCTCCCAAAAAAATTTAAAAAGTGTCTTGAGTTCCACATGATTCTACTTTGAAAGTTGGATTAGTTTGCTAGGGATGGGTTTTTTTTTTCGTTTTTTTTTATTTCATTTTACATTTCAATCACAGTTTTCCCTCCCACCCCTCCTCTCACTCCTCCTCACCTCCTCCCATCCCCTTACCTCCCCCTTAGCCCACCCCAGTCCACTTCATCTCACGGGTAAGGGCTCCTATGAGGAGTCAACATAGTCTGGCACAATAGGTTGGGGCAGAGCCAGGCCCCTCTCCCATGCATTAAGACTGAGCATGGCATCCCACCATAGGGAATGGGCTCCAACAAGGTAGCTCATGTACCAGGTTTCTATTATGGTCTTACTGCCAGGGCCCCCTCTAATAGTACAAGCTTCACAACTGTCTCCTACATATGGAGGGCCTACTTCAGTCTCCTGGAGTCTCCACAGTTGTAGATCTAAAGCTCATGAGATTCTACGAGCTTGGTTCAGCTGTTTCTATAGATTTCTCCATCAAGATCTTGACATCCCTTACTCATATGTTCCCTTCTCCCGCTCTTTGCACGGATTCCCAGAGTTCAGCCTGGTCCTTGGTTGTGGATCTGTGTCTGGTTCCATCAATTACTGGATGGGAGTTCAATGATTACTGGAGTATTCATCAATCTGATTACAGGGGCCAGATCAGGCACCTCTCTTCTATTGTTAGGAGTCTTAGTTGGGGGTCCTTCTTGTGGATGCTTGGGAGTTACCCTAGCACCGGGTTTCTCCAGTGTTCATAGCAGCATTATTTCTAATAGCCAGAACCTGGAAACAACATAGATGTCCCTCAACTGAAGAATGGATGAGGAAAATGTGGTACATTTACACAATGGAGTACTACTCAGTGATTTAAAAAAAAATGAAGGCCTCATGAAATTTTCAGGCAAATAGATGGAACTAGACAAAAAAAAAAAACTAAATACACACCCTAAGTGAGTTAACAGACTCAGAAACGCAAACATGTTATATATTTACTCCTAAGTGGGTATTAGATGTAAAGCAAAGGATAATCAGACTAAAGTCCACAGATACAGAAAAGCTGGGTAACAAGGAGGACCCTAAGACAGACACATGATTAGTGATGATGAACATTATTCATATACCCATTGCCCATTTATGTCTTCTGTTAAGAAATGACTATACAAGTCATTTGCCCATTTTAATGGGGTCATTTGTTTTCTTACTTTTTAGTTATTTGAATTTCCAATGAATTTTGGATATTAATCCTTTGCCAAATATTTGCTATATAATATTTTCAACTATTCTGTAGGCTTTATTCATTCTGTTGTTTCCTTTGCTGTGAGAAATTTGAATTTTGATGAGCTCCTACTTGTTTATTGTGTCCCCTCTATGCCTTTGGGTTAATAGTCAAATACTTATCCCTAGACCAATGGCTTACAACTTCCCCATGTTGTCTTCTAGCACCTTTAGAGTTTGAGGTCTTTAATTTTTGCTCATTGAAAATATCCAAAAGAAAAGAGCCACGTGCTACATGTTTATATATAGAATATAGAATGAGATAGGAAGTGTACTGGTGGCTAGCAGCTCTTTGGGGTAAAGGCACAAAAACGTGATTGCTTTAATTGTTAAGTGGTTTCCTTTGATGATGATAAAAATACTTAAAAATAAAAGGAGTGACGGATATACATTTTAAATGTAGTAACTTACATATAGGTTTATTCAAATTAAGAATTCATGTTGCATAATACCTATCTCAATTTTCAAATTCTGTGGGTTTTCTTTTTTAAATAATCAGTATTTACCAAATAGTCTCTTTATATCAAATAATGGCTTTCATGATTTTGTAAAAACGGATGATAAGGTTTGAGGTAATGATGGACAATCTTCTGACCATTCCAGCAGACTAATAAGTGGTAAGATAAGGATCTTGATTCTATTATCATCACCAAAATCTACCAATATTCAAGTGTAACTTCAAATGACAGTCATTACTTATTTGTACATGTGAATATGAATTCACAAAATTATTCCCAAGATGATTACTTTCAGCCACCCTCGTTCATGAATTACAAGTAGTGTGTTCTATGAATGCCACAAATATGAATAACAGGCAAATTACACAAGGACAAAGACTTCACAATTCCACTCATACGAAGTATCTAAAATGCTCAGACTCACAGGTGCAAAGCACAGTAGGGAATTTGCAGGGGCGAGGAAAATGATGGCTCAGGGAATCTGAAGCTTCATTCATGAAATGAGTAAATTCTGGAGACCTGATGTACAAGAAAATATGTTTGACAATGTACTCTGCACTTACAAGGCGGTATGTCTCACACTGCGTGTTCCAACCACGAACATACAAGAATCGATGAAGGAACTTTTGGAACTGGTAGATATGATTATTGTCTTGAATGTAGAAAAAAATTCATGGATAAACATGAATGCTAAGATTCACCAAATTGTGTGTATTAAATATGTATGTTTCTGTATACCACTTATATCTTAATAAAGTTTACCAAAACTCTGAGTTAAAACTACCCAAGTCATGCATCACTCCCTTCACAAACAATAAACAAATACTTCAAACTTCATATTGGTCCCATATGCCTTTATTTAGACCCATAAAGAAATTTGCCTGCAGAACTCTAAAGATATGTGTAAGTTAAAAACTTTAAACTTTGACAGTCATGTTAACTGCTGAAACGAATTCTATTTAAAAAAGGATCATACATGGACTGGAAGAATTAACATCAGAATAATGGCCAAACTACAAAAGTAATCTACAGATTCAGCACAATCCCCATCAAAATTCCAGTGCCATTCTTCAAACAAAAAAAATTGAAATTCATGTGCAAGTTCAAAAAACCCCAGATAGCCAAAGCAATCCTGAGCAAAAAGACCAATAACAGAGTTATCACTTATACCTGATTTCAAGTTGTACTACAGAACTATAGTAATAAAAACAACATGTTACTGGCAAAAAAAGAAAGAAAAGACACATAGATCAATAGAACAGAAGACTCAGAAAGAAATGCACTCAGTTACAGCCACCTGATTTTTTTACAAAGATGCCAAAAATATACATAGAAGAAAAGAGACTCTTCAATAAATGGTGCCAGGGAAACTATGCCCCTTGTAGAAGAAAAAGCCATATCACCACCACTCACACTACTGTATAAAGATCAAGTATAAATGAATAAAGAACCTTCACATAAGACTCAAAACACTGAAACTGATAGAGAAAATATCAGGAAAAGAACTTTAAGACATCCATATACACATCCCCTTTCTGAATAGGTTCCAGAAATTGAGGCATGGTGCTTTTTTGTGTAACTTGGAACCGCTTGCCTATGGTTGGCACTGCTCACATAGGCTAGACTCTTCCACATAAATTCTTCATCAATAAAATATCCCCCACAGACTTGCCTACAAACGGATTTGATGGAATCTTCTCAATTAAGATTTTCTCGGCTGGGTCCCTCCGGCAGCATCAGGTAAGGCTGGGTCCCTCCGGCAGCATCAGGTAAACAGGCCGGCTTCCCGGCCTGTGTTCCAGAGCCTGCAGATCGCCTGGGAACTGCACAGAGTCCCAATCCCGGCGGGAGCCAAGCACCCCAGACTCCAGGTCTTCTCTCCAACCAACGAGTCCAGGAAACGAGAGGAGGCTGGGAGTACAGGGAAGTAGCTGTCCCTCCGGCAGCATCAGGTAAACAGGCCGGCTTCCCGGCCTGTGTTCCAGAGCCTGCAGATCGCCTGGGAACTGCACAGAGTCCCAATCCCGGCGGGAGCCAAGCACCCCAGACTCCAGGTCTTCTCTCCAACCAACGAGTCCAGGAAACGAGAGGAGGCTGGGAGTACAGGGAAGTAGCTGTCCCTCCGGCAGCATCAGGTAAACAGGCCGGCTTCCCGGCCTGTGTTCCAGAGCCTGCAGATCGCCTGGGAACTGCACAGAGCTCCCAATCCCGGCGGGAGCCAAGCACCCCAGACTCCAGATCTTCTCTCCCACCAACGAGACCAGGAAACTAGAGGAGCCAGGGAGACCAGGGGAGTAGCTGTTCCGGATCAGGTACAACAGGACCCAGCATAGGGTCCAGGGGACCAGGTAGGAGGCTAAGCGCCCCAGATTCCTGTTCTTCTTCTCCACCCACGGACCACCATTTGGACAAGGTATAGAAGAACCAACAGACTATTGGACTTGCTAGCACCCACCAAAAGGGAACTCTGGTCCCCAGACCAGTAAGGGGCTCTTTCTGCACCCACTAGAAGAAGAGATGGGAAAGAGACAATACAAAAACACAGTCAGCAACAGAAAAACAAATATGACACCGCCAGATTCTAGAGACTCCACACCAGCAAGACCCCAACATTCCAATGGGAAGGAAACAGAAGAGAACGACCTTAAAAGCACTTTCATGAAAGTGATAGAGTCCCTAAAAGAGGATATTGGAAAATCCCTCAAAGAAATGGAAGAAAAAACGAACCAAAAAATGCAAGAAATGGAAGAAAAAACAAACCAAAAAATGCAAGAATTGGAACAAAAAACAAACCAAAAAAGGCAGGAAATGGAAGAAGAAATGAAGCAAAAAATGCAAGAAATGGAAGAAAAAACAAAGCAAAAAATGCAAGAATTAGAAGAAGAAACATACCAAAAAAGGCAGGAAATGGAAGAAGAAACAAAGCAAAAAATGCAAGAAATGGTAGAAAAAACAAAGCAAAAAATGAAAAAAATGGAAGAAGAAACAAAAAAAGGCAGGAAATGGAAGAAGAAACAAAGCACAAAATCCAAGAAATGGAACATAAAGCAAACCAAAAAATGCAAGAAATGGAAGAAAGAAAAAAACCAAAAAGTTCATAAAAGGCATCAAACAGACGAACAGATAAACAGAAAATTGCAAGAAGCAATGCAAATGCTGCAAGGGTTGAAAACTGAAACAGAGACATTAAAAAAAAACACAATCTGAAGAAAGGCAGAAAATAGAAAAGCTGGACAAACAGTCAGGCACTACCAATACAAGCATTACCAACAGAATAGAAGAGATGGAAGAGAGAATCTCAAGTGTTGAAGATACATTAGGAGAAATGGATTTATCAACCAAAGAAAACCTTAAATCCAACAAATCCTTAACACAAAACATCCAGGAATTATGGGACACCATGAAAAGACCAAACCTAAGAATAATAGGTATAGAAGAAGGAGAAGAAATCCAGCTCAAAGGGGCAGAAGGCATATTCAACAAAATCATAGAAGAAAACTTTCCCAACCTTAAGAAAGACATGCCAATGAAGGTACAAGAAGCCCACAGAACACCAAATAGAGTGGACCACAAAAAAAATCCCTCGCCACATAATAATCAAGACCCCAAACATACAGAATAAAGAAAGAATATTAAGAGCAGCTAAGGAAAAAGGTCAAGTAACATATAAAGGCAGACCTATCAGAATTACACCTGATTTCTCCATGGAAACTCTGAAAGCCAGAAGGTCCTGGATAGATATTCTACCTACACTAAGAGACCATGGGTGCCAGCCCAGACTACTATACCCGGCAAAGCTCTCAATCACTATAGACGGAGAAAACAAGATATTCCATGACAAAACTAGATTCAAGCAATATGTGTCCACTACCCAGCCCTACAGAAAATTTTGGAAGGAAAACTCCAACCCAAGGAAGCTAACTACAACCAGAAAAACATAAGCATTAGAGAATCCCTCTCTACCAACAGCCAAAAGAACAAAGGGGTGAAATTCCACCCATAATTCCACCAACAACAACCATCGCAAATCGAAGAAGGATGAGCAATCAATGGTCATTAATATCCCTCAATATTAACGGCCTTAACTCACCCATAAAAAGACACAGACTAGCAGAATGGATTCGAAGACAGAACCCTTCCTTCTGCTGCATATAAGAAACACACCTCACCCTCAAAGACAGACATTACCTGAGAGTTAAAGGTTGGGAAAAAATTTTTCAATCAAATGGACCCAAGAAACAAGCAGGGGTAGCAATCCTAATATCTAACAAACTAGACTTTAAAATAAAATCAATCAAAAGAGATAAAGGAGGTCATTACATACTCATCACAGGTGAAACCCACCAAGATGAAGTGTCTATCCTGAACATCTATGCCCCCAATACAAAGGCATCCACATTCGTTAAAGAAACATTATTAGAACTTAAATCTCATCTAAAGCCCCACACAGTTATAGTGGGAGATTTCAACACACCACTCTCACCACTAGACAAGAATACCAGACAGAAACTCAACAAAGAAGCAAAGGGTCTAATAGAAGTAATGACCCAACTGGGATTAACAGATATCTATAGAACATTTCATCCACATAAAAAAGAATATACCTTCTTCTCACCACCACATGGAACCTTCTCAAAAATCGACCACATACTTGGCAACATATCAAACCTCAGCAGCTACAAAAAAATTGGAATAACTCCATGCATCTTATCAGACCACCATGCCTTAAAATTAGAATTCAACAACAACACAAACTGCAGAAAACCTACAAACTCATGGAAATTGAATAATGCTCAACTGCACCATCCCTGGGTCAAAGAGGAAATAAAAAAAGAAATTAAAGACTTCCTCGAATTCAATGAGAATGAAGACACAACATACCCAAACCTATGGGACACTTTGAAAGCAGTGCTACGGGGGAAGTTCATAGCACTAAGTGCTCACATGAAGAAACAGGAAAACAGTTATATCAGAGAATTAACATCACAGCTAAAAGCTCTAGAACACAAAGAAGCAAACTCCCCCAGGAGGAGTAGACGCCAAAAAATAATCAAATTGAGGGCTGAAATCAACAAAGTAGAAACCAGGAAAACAATACAAAGAATCAATGCAACGAAGAGTTGGTTCTTTGAGAAAATCAACAAGATAGACAAACCTTTGTCCAAACTTACCAAACAGCAGAGAGTGAACATGCAAATTAACAAAATCAGAAATGAAAAGGGGGACATAACAACAGACTCTGAGGAAATCCAGAGAATCATTAGGTCATACTTTGAAAACCTGTACTCCACAAAATTCGAAAATATAAAGGAAATGGATGACTTCCTGGACAGCTATCATTTGCCAAAACTAAATCAAGAACAGATAAGCAATTTAAATAGACCTATAACCCCTATGGAAATAGAAGCTGTCATCAAAAGTCTCCCAACCAAAAAAAGTCCAGGTCCAGATGGCCTCAGTGCAGAATTCTACCACAAATTCAAAGAACAGCTTATACCAATTCTTCTCAAAGTGTTCCACACAATAGAAGCAGAAGGGTCTTTGCCAAACTCTTTCTATGAGGCTTCAATAACCTTGATCCCCAAGCCACACAAAGATACAACCAAGAAAGAGAACTTCAGACCAATATCCCTCATGAACATTGATGCAAAAATACTCAATAAAATACTGGCAAATCGGATCCAAGAACACATCAAAACAATCATTCACCACGATCAAGTAGGTTTCATCCCAGGGATGCAGGGATGGTTCAACATACGAAAATCCATCAACGTAATCCACCATATAAACAAGCTGAAAAACAAAAATCACATGATCATCTCACTAGATGCTGAAAAAGCCTTTGACAAAATCCAACACCCCTTCATGATAAAGGTCTTGGAGAGATCTGGGATAACAGGGACATACTTAAACATAATAAAAGCTATATACAGTAAACCAACAGCCAACATCAAACTAAATGGACAGAAACTCAATGCAATTCCTCTAAAATCAGGAACAAAACAAGGCTGTCCACTCTCTCCATACCTTTTCAACATGGTACTTGAAGTTCTAGCTATTGCCATACAACAACAAAGGGGGATCAAGGGGATACAAATTGGGAGGGAAGAGGTCAAACTTTCACTGTTTGCAGACGATATGATAGTTTACATCAATGACCCAAAGAACTCTACCAAGGAACTCTTACAGCTGATTAACACCTTCAGCAAAGTGGCAGGCTACAAGATCAACTCAAGAAACTCAGTAGCCCTATTATATACAGATGATAAAAGGGCTGAAAGAGAAATCAGAGAAACATCACCCTTTACAATTGCCACAAACAACATAAAATACCTTGGGTAACGCTAACCAAACAAGTGAAAGACCTGTATCGTAAGAACTTTGAATCTCTAAAGAAAGAAATTAAAGAAGCCCTCAGAAAATGGAAAGATCTCCCATGCTCTTGGATAGGTAGGATCAATGTAGTAAAAATGGCAATCCTGCCAAAAGCAATCTACAGATTCAATGCTATCCCCATTAAAATCCCAGCACAATTCTTCACAGACCTAGAAAGAACAACAATCAATTCTGTATGGAAAAACAAAAGACCCAGGATAGCCAAAACAACCCTGTTCAACAAGGCAACGTCCAGAGGCATCACCATCCCTGACCTCAAGCTCTATTATAGAGCTATAGTCCTGAAAACAGCTTGGTATTGGCACAAAAATAGACAGGTAGACCAATGGAATCGAATTGAAAATCCGGGTATTAACCCACACACGTACGAATATCTGATCTTTGACAAAGAAGCTAAAAATATACAATGGAATAAAGAAAGCATCTTCAACAAATGGTGCTGGCATAATTGGAGACTGGCATGTAGAAGAATGCGGATCGATCCATGTTTATCGCCATGCACAAAACTTAAGTCCAAAGGGATCAAAGACCTCAACATAAATCCAGCCACACTGAACCTCATAGAAGAGAAAGTGAGTGGTACCCTTGAACGAATTGGTACAGGAGACAGCTTCCTGAACATAACACCAGTAGCACAGACAGTGAGATCAACAATTAATAAATGGGACCTACTGAAACTGAGAAGCTTCTGTAAGGCAAAGGACACAGTCAGCAAGACAAAAAGGCAGCCCACAGAATGGGAAAAAATATTCACTAATCCCACATCGGACAGAGGGTTGATCTCCAAAATTTACAAAGAACTCAAGAAGCAAGTCTCCAAAACAGCAAAGGACCCTATTAAAAAGTGGGCTGCAGAACTAAATAGAGAGTTTTCAATAGAGGAGTCTAAAATGGCTGAGAGGCACTTGAGAAAGTGCTCAACATCCTTAGCCATCCGGGAAATGCAAATCAAAGCAACTCTGAGATACCATCTCACTCCTGTCAGAATGGCTAAAATCAAAAACACCAATGACAATTTATGCTGGAGAGGGTGTGGCGAAAGGGGGACACTCCTCCATTGCTGGTGGGAGTGCCAACTGGTTCAGCCACTTTGGAAAGCAGTATGGAGATTCCTCAGAAAAATGGGAATAAACCTACCACAAGACCCAGCAACTCCACTCTTAGGCATATATCCAAAAGATGCCCATTCATATAACAAAGATGTCTGTTCCACTATGTTCATAGCAGCTTTATTTGTAATAGCCAGAACTTGGAAGCAACCTAGATGTCCCTCACCCGAAGAGTGGATAGAGAAAATGTGGTACATCTACACAATGGAGTACTATTCAGCAGAAAAAAATAACGGAATCATGAGATTCGCAGGCAAATGGATGACACTAGAAGAAACCATCCTGAGTGAGGTAACCCAGTCACGAAAAGAGAAACATGGCATGTACTCTCTCATATATAGATTTTAGACATAGATCTGGGGAGTGCCAGCCTACAATCCTATGGCCAGACAGTCTGGGAAACAGAAACTACATTTAGTGGCTGGTTAAGTACTGAGCTGAACTCAAGAAAGCCAGTATCAGAGAGGGAGGACTGATGATCAAAGTGATTAAGACTGGGCTGGTTTAACCCCCAGAAACAGCTGACCAGACAAAGGTTAACTCTTGAATCCCAGGCATCAGCCTGGGAATCCAGCATGGGACTGATCAAGACCCCCTGAATCTGGGTGTCAGTGAGGAGGCCTAGGTAATCTATTGAGCCTTGGGCAGCAGATCAGTACCCATCCCAAGTATACACACGGACTTTGGACTCCCATAGAACAATGTGAGGTGCACTCTCACCCTGAACTCTTGGGGAAGGGTCTAGGCCCTGCCCTATATGAAATGACAGACTATGGACACCCCCATGGAGGGCCTCACCCTCCCTGGGAGAACGAGGGGATAACGGGGGGGAGGGATGGGGGGAGGGCACGGGAGGAGGGGAGGGAAAGGGAGAGGGACCTGGAACTGACTTGTGAAGCAACCTTTTTTCTTATCTAAATTAAAAAAAAAAGAATAAAAAAATTAATTAATTAAAAAAAAAGATTTTCTCTTCCCAGGTGCTCCTAGATTATGTCAAGTTGACAAAAAATATCTAACACATGAGATATGGGAGAATATGCTCAAAGTATGTGAAATGCGCACCTGAGAATAGCATTATGTAACTCTGCCTAATAATAATTTTTAAAGCACTAAAAATAATCCCAAAGCTGCTCCCCATTTATTTTCCCTTTGACATTGTCACACAATTCTTCCAGGACTGGAGTTGCCATCATTTTCATGTCAAAGCAGCTATAACTGTGAGCATCCACATGCAATCTTAGGACCAGTTAACTTCCTGCATCTGCCTGTGCCCTTCAAGACCTCTCTAAATAGCAGGCTTCACATTTTACACAAGTGATGTCATTTGTTAACTTGCTATCTATCTTCTCAGTAGAAGAGCCCATTGGATGCCTCAAAGAGTGTCTTCAATGTGTGATACTTGAATGCATGATTCACCTAGTCAAAAACTGCATCAAACTTATACTTCTTTTTTTAACCTATTGCTTTTCCCTGCTTGTTTTCATTGTTTTCTAACAATAAAGGTAGTATAATTTCATGTCAGAAAATCTTTAGAATCCAAAGAGTAAACAATAGAGCTCAAAATCTAAAATAAATTACTACTAGTATTTGATCATCAATTTCTAATCTATATCTCATGAGTTAGCAAATTCTATGTACATTTTCTATTTTGATGTACCTCTGTCCATTTGAAATCTTTTTTCATTCTTTTTTAATGTAGTCTCTCATACAATTCGTCCTGACCGCAGCCTCCTCTCCCTCCATTCCCCTAAGTATCTCTCCCCACCTCCTCTCTTCTCCAGATCCCTTCAGGAAAGAACAGTCAGCTCAGGGATATCCACCAAACTCCACATAACAAGATCTAATAAGACTACACACACACACAAACTCTCATATCAGGTCTGGATTAGGTAACACAGTAGGAGGAAAATGGTACCAAGATCAGGCAAAAGAGTTAGAGACAAAACTACTCCCACAATATTCCAAGCTAAACAACTACAACATTATATGCAGAAGACCTAGGTCAAACCCATGCAGTCTCCAGGATTGCTGCTTCAGTCTCTGTGAGCCCCTATGAACTCTGCTTAGTTGATTCTGTGGGCCATGTTAAATCCACAGATCTAAGACCCAGAAAGGCTAAGTAACAGGGAAGGCTCTAGGGGGAATGCATGAATCTCCCTGGGAAGGGGAAGTAGAATAGGTTTTACAGGTAGACTGGGTGTTTGGGGATGGGAGGAGTTAGGTGGGAGAGAGAATAATGGAGGAAAAGAGTATGGGGAGAAATGACTGGAGATGGGGGTATTTGAAAGACAATATGGAAACCTAGTACAGTGGAAACTTCCTGGAACCTATGAGAGTGACCCTAGGGAGGACTCCTAATTGTGGGGGTTATGGAGCCTGAACTGTCTATCTTCTATAACCAGGAAAGACTTTTCCAGTGGTGGAACTGGAACACCCACCCAGTCACAAAACCTTTGAGCTAAAACCTACCCTTCCTTCAACCTACAACCTGCCCAGCCTGCAAGATGTTCTGGAGCGATGGTGGCTCAGAGCTTGTGGGAATGGCCAAGCAGTAAGTGGTCTAACTGGAGACCCATGCCAGAAGAGGAAGCCCATGCTCAACACTGCCTGGATGGCCAGAAACCAGAAACTGGATAGCCTAGGGTAGAAGCAAACACCACTGGCAAAAACCAAAGGAAACAAAATAAAAGAACATCTCGATGCAATTGAAATCTTTTTTTTATTTCATGTGTACTCATTTGCCTGCATGTATGTCTGGGTGAAGGTGTCTGATCACCTGAAACTGGAGCTACAGGCAGTTATGAGCTGCCATGTGTGCTGGGAGTAGAATCTGGGTCTTCTGGAAGAACAGTCAATGGTCTTAACTTCTGAGCCATCTCTCCAGCCCCTACAATGGAAATCTTCACAGGAAATGAGCAGAGTTTATGTTAAATATGGAAACAAGTTTCAGAACAATATAACTTTTTATCCAAAAGTATCCCTATATTAATTATTCTTAGCAAGTCCCAACTTGCATATTACATTCACAGAGAAATCTTTCTGATTATTTGGTGAGTTAGAGCCCACCCTATAATCTTGTGTAGGCTTTCTTGGGCTTCTCCCTCATAGCACCCATCACAAGTTTAATTCTGTAGATCATTTGCTGTTTTCCACTAGAATTTAGCCTCCCAAGGTGAAGTCACCCACCTAGTTCCCTATTCCAGTAATCAAGTTTAATGAACACCATTGCAAAAAACAAAAAAAAGATTCTTAGCTAATAGTAAATAGATGGGTGAGTGAATGGGTGAATGAGGTAGGGATCAAGTTTGAGGCCATGTCAGAGTGAGGAGATAAAAGTGAGGGGCAGCACAGTTGGGGCTGAGTTTGTCACAGGATAGGCTACCTCTTTAATACTCCTCACATATTGGGACACTGTGGCAAGACTCCTGTTGGGCAAAAAAACGTTCACAGGGGACTGACTTGCACTATCTCACAAAGCTGTGGGATTAAAACACTAGCAACTTGAAACAACTTGAACACACATTTGAAACATCTATTTCAAAAGAGGAAAATGGAGCTTTCAGCTATTGAACATCAAGTAGGCAGCTGGCCCTGAGACAAGGTAACAAACAGGGTGCACTACATAGTCCTAAACCTTATTGACTGGACACTTTTCAGGGTTGCAAGTTCAGGGAGTAGGGATCCAGGCAGCAGGCAGTACCAGTGCTCTGCCAAAGCTGAGGGGGCTGGGCTTGTTACCAGGGAAACCTATTGTAGCTGAAGTTCCCAAGGCAGAGTGCTTAAGAAGCTGCAGAGACACAGAACCTTAAAGAGTCACAAAGGCGGCACCACCGAGTCCTCAGGTAAGTCCCTGCAAGCTAAGAAAGTGCCTGAATTCTGGAAGAACACCAGGTGAAGAAACAATCCATGTACTCACCCAGGACTGGAAATCATCTTTGTCTCTGGTGATCAAGGAGGAAGAGCCTCATTTGGGCAGCATGATGAAAAGGGCAGACACTCCGAAGCAGAGAAAGCCCTGCATTGCAGGCTGTTACCATCTGACCCTACTCAAACAAAGCAAATTGTTTCCAAGGTACTATGGGTTCCTTGTAACAAAGCATGATAATACAAGCATTCAGGCATATTCATCACCCAATGAAGTCAATTCATAGTAACAAGTATCCTGTCAAAACTGATTCAATGTCTAAAGAAGAAGTCGTATATGGCCCATACAAGAAGAAAGAGCCATGGGAGAAATGATGTCTAAGAGAGAAAACAACAGGAAAGACAGGCCTAATACCCAACGCTAACACCAAACAGCAAGTGGGGAACGTAAGAGGAGGGCAAGCATTCAGAACTGCACACCACCTCAGTTCACGAGATGAGCACAGCGCCACAGCTGTTTGAACTGTTCTTTCTGCTGCCCGTCCCCTCATTTGAGGGCTGAAAGAACTGGGAAGGCATGATCAGGGAGTTGCTTAAGTCAAGGTAGCCCTAGGGTTCCACTGTGGATAACCAAGTTATCTGTACGAATATAGCTGCCTCCTACACTCAGAATGCAGGAACTCACACCTCCCCCAACCCCGGGGGAGGACAATGACACTTTTGAAAGTACTGTGGCAGCTACTCACTGTTCCTGAAGTTTCTACCCCTCCACTCTGAACTCTGGACATTTTTTTTCTTTGCTAGTAGTTTTCCTAACATCATTCAAACAGGATGGATTTTTTCATCAATTAAGTAACATATCACATTGCCCTCATAAGTCATAAATTTCATGTATTTCTCAATATCTTGTCATGATGAACCCAAATTTAGCAACATTATCAGACTGTGGTTCTGCATATCAAGACACTTAATGTCTGTGCCAATAACTGAGATTTATCATTTCTTGAATTTAATGGCCAGTGCCAATGTTTCTTTCAGATTGTTTTAGTGTGTGCTAAGCTTTCTAAAATCAATAAATTATTTTGTCTTTAAAGCAAACTTCAACTGTCTCTCTCAGGTTACTTTTCATGGCCAGAATATTTCATCTTACATCCTGTGATTTGTTATTTAGGAAAGATATATTCTCAGGCTTTGCTCTGAGCCACAGTGAAATTTCTAGAAGGGTCCTTAGTGAGATAAATAAATTAGCAAAGATATAGATCCAAAATCAAGTGTACATCTACAAAAAAAACATTACTCTGTGTCAGTGAAAGATGAAACACTAAAGTCCAGTCCCTGGGAAGGGACAGGTCATTCTGGAGAAAATGTGTAAGGGACACCATAATTGCATTGGCTGCTATGGTAGCCACTGAAACAGTCATTGGAATCACAGGCAACACCTTCAGAACAAAGGGGCTGCAGGGTAGTAAAGAAGAGAGAGGAGAAAGGAGCTAGAGATTAAAAGGTAGTATATGAAAGAAACAGGAACAACCCCGGCATGAAGAGTCATATGAAAGTTACGCCCTCTGTGAAAGAGAAGGAAGGAGCCAATCTACGGGTTAGGCAGAGCTATCCTTTGTGCCTCTGAAGACCACATGGCCAATAAAGTCAATTACAAGGACAGTTTCCATAGCATCTCCTGCTGACCTGACATGCACCTGAGTGAGAGTGGTCTTGGCCTATCATTCTGACAATTGGTGAGTTAGAGAATATCTAATTAAGAATGCCATAAAATGGATGAGGGTCATTAAAAATACAATTAAGGAACAGATATGGATTTTTAGCAGAGGCTCTAGTGGAGACAAAAAAAAAAGCAATCCTAACCCATGGTAAATCAGGAAAGGAGCACAGAATCATTATTCACCCCAGTGTCTGCATACATGCATGAATGGGTGAGCATTTCCAGGCATACACACACACACATACACATACACACACACACACCTCACAGGCCACAGACACCTCAGTGAACCAAAGAATGCAGTTCCAAATTAAAGAGAGTTGGCTACTAAAACTAGCATTTCACCTAGAAATGTCTGAAATCTTATGGTACAAAAAGTCACAGTTGCAGACAGCTTATTTTGAAAGTCACATGTGTCAATGACTTTTGAAAGTCGTCCCAGGAAATAATAAAGTTATATGGCCTCTTACTCTTCCTTGAAGGCATGAGCTAAAGAATATATAGAGGTCACAATTCAGTGAGGTCAGGAGAAAGGGACAAGGCAGTAAAAACAGAAAACAAAGATTATTTCTTGCACTTTCATTAGACAGTAAGCTTCAGATGGTAGACTATCTGGCTGAACGCCGCTTATGTGCCTGGTGTGCAATGGGTGCTCCATTAGTATGAAATAGATCTGAAATCATGTACTGCTATAGAGAAACTGAAAGCCATAAAAAGGCTCATCTCAATGGTTAAAGTAAAATTGGTTTGGTTCCACATAACTAAGAAATAAAAACTAAAGTTGGCTTTAGCAAGACAGAATTTTATTTCCCATTCATATTCAAAAGTCAGAAGATAAAGTGTGATGAAGCTGGCATTGTGGGAGCTCCAAAGGAACTAGGGATGGCTCCAACACTTGATTCGCTCATCTTGAAACTAGTCATGATCCTTAAGCGCTAACCCTATTATTGGAGCTCAAGTTACCACATTTTCATTACAATAAAACTAAAGCACCAAAAAAGCAGATCAACTTTTGAGATGCCACACACAGAAGTTTCGACTATACTAATTAATCCAAATTGGAGGTATAGTAATACTTGACTATTAAAAGGAGACTAGAAATTTTCCAATTTAAAAATCAGTATACTAAATATATCAATAATGGATATTAGACAATTTTTCCATACTTTGGCCATCAGTTAAAATTTCACTAAGTCAGATGCCTACAATTCCAGTATTTGGGAACATTGAAAGGGAAGATCTCAGGAACTCTGAGGCTAGCTTAGCTGTGCAGTATATTCTAGGCTAGTATGGACTGTATAGTAAGATTGCATCATCCTCAGAAAAATGGGAATAAACCTACCACAAGACCCAGCAACTCCACTCTTAGGCATATATCCAAAAGATGCCCATTCATACAACAAAGATGTCTGTTCCACTATGTTCATAGCAGCTTTATTTGTAATAGCCAGAACTTGGAAGCAACCTAGATGTCCCTCACCCGAAGAGTGGATAGAGAAAATGTGGTACATCTACACAATGGAGTACTATTCAGCAGAAAAAAATAACGGAATCATGAGATTCGCAGGCAAATGGATGACACTAGAAGAAACCATCCTGAGTGAGGTAACCCAGTCATAAAAAGAGAAACATGGCATGTACTCTCTCATATATGGATTTTAGACATAGATCTGGGGAGTGCCAGCCTACAATCCTATGGCCAGAGAGTCTGGGAAACAGAAACTTCATTTAGTGGCTGATCGAAGAACAGGCAGACTCCCTTGGTTAAGTACTGAGCTGAACTCAAGAAAGCCAGTAACAGAGAGGGAGGACTGATGATCAAAGGGATTAAGACTGGGCTGGTTTAACCCCCAGAAACAGCTGACCAGACAAAGGTTAACTCTTGAATCCCAGGCATCAGCCTGGGAATCCAGCATGGGACTGATCAAGACCCCCTGAATCTGGGTGTCAGTGAGTAGGCCTAGGGAATCTATTGAGCCTTGGGCAGCAGATCAGACCCATCCCAAGTATACACACGGACTTTGGACTCCCATAGAACAATGTGAGGTGCACTCTCACCCTGAACTCTTGGGGAAGGGTCTAGGCCCTGCCCTATATGAAATGACAGACTATGGACACCCCCCATGGAGGGCCTCACCCTCCCTGGGGGAATGAGGGGATAACGGGGGGGGGGGTTGGGGGGAGGGCACGGGAGGAGGGGAGGGAATGGGAGAGGGACCTGGAACTGACTTGTGAAGCAACCTCGTTTCTTATCTAAATTTACACTGGAAAATAAAATATAAAAAAAAGTAATCTTCAGAATGTAGAGGAATCAACTTTTTGTTCAGTATTTTTCAAGAAGTTAAATTAATTTCTTTGAAATATTTGTAACATAAAATAATCAATGGGGTGGCATATTTCTCAGCTATGAAAGAATAGAAGAAAATGAAAAGGTGATGTTTGGGTTTGATTGTGTCTTCTTTCATTCCATTAAAAACAAAACTGTAAATGAATGTTGCTTGAAATCAAGAAATTTGTAGCTTCATAGCCTTGTTCCTCTAAACCTAGACGCCTGGAAGTCAGATAGACCCTGAAGCCAAAGCATCTAATGTTGAATATCTATAAGCACCTCCTTCCTCTTTAAATGCTTTAACCTCTACCCACAACTGCCCATCCTTCCCATTGCCTCAGGTATGGGTATGGGCATGGGAAAGATATTCCCATACCACAGCAATTTGGGGGCCTTTATTTGTTTTTTACCAGTAATGCACTAACCCAATTATCATTACCAAAAAAAAGAAAATAACTGAACAAGAAAGGAAATTATGAAAATGGATTACAAATATGTTTGCTTAATTATAATTTTCTCTGCTCAGGATTTTAGCTGATAGTATCAAATTAAAAATTTCTTAAAAAATAAAGCAATTACAAAGAAAAACCATTGAGGTCATCTGTCAAGTCTGAAATTTCAATTAATATCTAAATGCTACTTTGAATGTGAAGTCATGAATTAAAAATAAGTGAAAGGATTTTTTGTGAAGCTGATGAGAGGCATTGTCTTTGAATACTTTGCCTTGTGACAGGGAGGGTAAAGATTTTTAAACTCCCTCAAATGTCTCTCCTTCCTTGACTTTATCATAAGGGAAAAGGGAAAGTCCACTTGGCTCAGCCTAAAATAATAAAATTTCAATACAGTTATTTTATTTTAGAAGTTGTTAAATGGTAGAGAATTTATCAAGCTCTCTAATCAGATTAAATGTCAAATCTTGAGACACTAAAAGCTATGTATCTGGGGTAAAACATCAGGAACAAGATACTTCCTTGCTTGGGAACTGACATAACTAACATGAAAGACCATCATCTTATCTATTCACTGCTGTAGAGCAACCTCAGGATGGTGTGCAATAGCCATAGCACAGGGTTGACCTAGGGTCAGCACAGTAGGAGCTACCAGAAGAAGCACAATCCAGCAACCAGCTCTGGGAATGAGGGCTCCCTAAGGCATGCACAAGCCTTTTAGTTTCAAGGTTGTAAGGTAGGGAACAAAAGAATGGTGATACATAAGCCATCAGGTATGGTCCAATGTTTTCACATGGTGATGTTAGTCTAGGACATCCCAATGGAATGTCAAATCCAAGGCTCACCTCCGGGTACTAAAAAGGCCAGCCCTGCAACCACTGGGTCCCCACTCCTGCTTTCCAACATCATGCATTTTCTCTGAGAAAACAATATTAGAAGTGGCATTCAGAAAAAAACAATACCTACTGCTTCGCAGACCATTCATAGCATCTGTGTTAAGTAAAAGACATGAGACAAGCATTCATGAGACTCACCACAAGACCTTGAAGGGTCTCAAAAAAGCAGGGAGGCACTAATTAGGGGCAGTAGAATGGCTCCGTGAGTAAAGGCAATTGCCACAAAGCGTGGCAACCTATGCTGGGTTCCTGGAACCATGTGAAAATGAAAGAAGAGAACCAACTCAACAAAGTTATTCTCTAACCTCTGACCTCTGTTCTGTGGCACCAGCACAGACATCATCATCATAATATTTTAATAAAATGGATTATTTTGGTCCAGTGAGATGGTCAGAAGGTAAAGGGACTTGCTGCCAAACCTGATGATTTGAGTTCCATGCCAGGACCTCAGAATGGACTTGGAAAGCCAACTCCTGTAAGATGTCCTCTGATCTTCACACATGTGTGGTGGCACATGCATGCCCACACAAAAACAAGACAATAATTAATTAGTTAATTAATTTAAGGTTTCTGTTTTAAGTAAACAAATTCTGATTTAAACCTGATCTCAGCAAACACAGGGGGAGCATACTTCAAACCCACAAATCCAGAGGTAGAGAAAAGATGACTCACATACCAAAAATAGGCAGATACTTTATGGGCCCATCCTCCCACAGACAAGCTCCTGATACTTATGATACTGTCTCTAAGTTTGTATGCTGCACCTTTCTTTGAATCTTATTAAATTCATCTCAACAATACCCCAAGAACTGAATGATTCCTTTAACAATCACACTGGAAATATCAGAGAGGGAACATCTGTTTGCATTTAGCAGTTGTTATTCTAATATTCATTCTAGATAAGGCAGAAATATAAAGCAAGAAAATGAAAGGAACCTCAGAAAACTGACATAATTTCCATTACTTTAAACCTATCCTCTGGTGTTGCTCCTTAGTCTCCTCTGGACAGGTAAATTACTTTGGGATGTGTCCCATTTTCCAGCTAAACATTTAAATCAGAGTAACTTCAGTTCTCACTTGTGAATGTGTATGAATAAGATTGTGGAATTATTAAGAGGAGAAAAAACTCTGAACAAAAATAAAGGCTTATTAGTGACACCAATCACAATGCTCAGTATATAATACAGTGTTTAATTATTTAAAAAAGAACAGATCCCCTCAAATAGCTTTCTATGTTTTATGTTTTCCAGTACATAATATATAACCAAAGGCTCCCAGTTTTAACAAATTTTCTTATTTAAAGACTCAGTGAAGTTAGAATAGATAAATTTATTTTTACTGCTTACTCTATAATTAATAGGTCTGTTATTGAATCCAAGATTTTCTCATCCATCCCTTATGTTCCTGTCTCCTTTGTCTTAAATGTCTCTTCATCTGAATGAGGTCTCTTCCAGGTTCTTTTTTATTGTTGAGAGAATGTTCACCAGTTCAACCTGCACAATTCATGAAATCTAGAAGAAATAACCAAATATGCAGAGACAGAGAATAAAGTGGGGGGGAGGGTAAGGGGTTGTAGGTCAAATGAGGCAAAGCAGCCAGTGGGCTAACAGACATGTCTAGAGATGCATAGAAACACACAAACTGTAGTTGCTGGTGTCCTATTGTCCTCTGGGTTTTTGCTATATGTGTAATTTTGGTTACTCTTACCACAAAAAGAGCAATGTGGGGAACTTTCAAGTAACAGATAAGTTAATTTTCTTACTGCTATCACCAATTTATTATCTCTGTATACACTGTAACACTGTGTTCTTTAACTGCAACATACACTATACAGTAAATTTGAGGTGCACAACTACATGGCATTTAATACATGCAATATGTAACCTGTCGCCATAATCTAATTCTAAATCATTTCATCACCCCAGAAGGGAATCTAGTATTCATTAGGCAGCCACTCTTTATTACCCTCCTTCCTACTCATGGAACTACTATTTTGCTTTCTACTTCTAACAAATCATCTCTTTGGAGACATTGTTTGTGAATAAAATTGAATTAGGTAATAGTTGTTTGTGTCTGTCTGTATGTCTGTCTGTTGTGGCAGCATATGATGTACCATATAGCTCTGTACTATGTTGATATGCCATGTTTTTTTTAATCCATTGCTTGACTGTTGAACAGTTTGATTGGCTTGGGATATTGTCAATGATGCTAGTACTAGTATGCTCACGCTGCTAGTACTTGAGGAAACACCGAACTGTTTCCCAAAGTTGCTATACCATTTCATCTTCCTACCAGCAGCATATAAATCTTTCAGTAAATTCATATCCTCACCAAAAAATATGCTGACTGTGGTGGTTTCACTAGGAATGCTCCCCATGTGCTCACAGATTTGAATGCTCAGTCATTAGGAAGTAGGGCTACTTGACAGCGATCAGGCATGGCCTTGTTGGAGTAGGTCTGTCACTCAGAGTGGGTTCTGGGTTTCAAGTGCTCAATCTAGGCCCAATGTCTCTTTCTGTCTTCCTGCAGATCCATATGTAGAATTCTCGACTCCTCCAGTACCATGTCTGCCTACATTCGACCATGTGTCCCACCGTGCTGATAATGCACTAAACCTGTGAACCTGTATACCAGCCCCATTTAAATGTTTTCTATTATAAGAGTTGCTGTGGTCATGGAGTCTCTTCACAACAATAAAACGCTGGCAAAGACACTGTCCCTGCCTCCCCATAGCAGGCACTCTAAGTTCATACCAACGTGTTCAGCCTTTTGTACATGGATTCTGACAATCAAATTCATACTCAAGCATTCTACCAATTGAGCTGTTTCTCCAACCCTCCTTTGTCTATTCTTAAATTTGGATATTTGCATTGTTGTTCTTGAGTTACGCATACTAATCATTTTAAACCAAGATATTTGCAATTGTGTGTTCACTCCCAAAGGCCCACATAGTAAAGGCTTGAGCCTCAGCATTTGAAGAAGTGATCCAAATGGAATGAAGAAACGTTCCTTGTGTATCTTAGAGAGAATGGTAGGATCCAGGTCTCTTTTCCTTTCTTTCTTTCTTTGTTTCATAGTCAGTGGAAAGTGCATTGGGACCCTACCAAGATATTCTGCCTTGTTCTTAGCCCAGTAATAGGATCAGCAGACCATGGACTGAAACCTACAAAATGAAATAAAAATTGACCATCTAGGGTATTTTGCCACAGTCACAGAAAGCCGACTACAATAAAGCAGAGGCAAATCTGTTATGCAAGGTAGATAAGTCAAGCCTAAACCACCTGCCATACCCATACACAGCTCCCTTTGGTTTTAACATTTTGAATTTTAGCATCCTAAAACAAACAAACACACACATGATAACAATTTTTTTAAAAACAGAGAGGTAAGGTATTTCTAAGGAAAAATAAAGGCTTTTGATCTCAAATTGCAGATGGAAAAATAACATATTCATGTTTACATTTAGCCCCCAAAAGTCTGTATAGACTACTCTGCTAAGGATTTGGATAATTGGAAATACTGATGGCTGATACTCAAAGTACCTCTGATACTCTGAGTCTTTGTATAGTCTTCTCACAAGAATATCATTACAAAGGAGGTTTATATAGGGGGTATGTAAACTACAGGGGAAAGTAATGGTTGGAAAATATATAACACTTTTTTCTGACTTCAGAAGAAAACTAAATTACCAGACTTGGTAGTGATAAATTACTTGACATTTTATAATCTTTCTTTGCAAAACATACTGTTTAAAAGTACAATCACTCTCACACCATGCCCAGGGATGTAGCATCCAGGCTTACCCACACAGTGCCGATGAGTCTGCAGATATTAACAAGAGTCTCTCAGAAGTATGCTTGCTTTCAGTTCTCAAGGATGACTCAAGGAGAAGTTTGCAGAAACTTGGAATGGCAAGAAAGTTTCAATGCAGATGCATATACATGAAAACAAATTGGCATTTTTAGATGAATAGCCTATGGAAGAAACCAATAAAATGCAAGGTGAACTCAAAATGGGCAAAAACACTGTGTATTTTATTCCTCAGTATCTGAATCTGAAAAAATATTTAGCTACTACTGAACTGTGCAAATGTAAAAGACTCAATAAGCAAGAGGCAGAGTGCAAACATTTCGACAGTAGTGTGGTATAAATGATTTTGAGCATAGATTTTAACATCAGACAAATCCAGAAACTGAGAAATACCCCTAAGTTTTACAGGATACATTACTCTATGAAACTTATACTCTGTGGAATTCAGTTTCCTTAACTATAAAATGGGAATTAAAATATGTATCTCGTGTATTTATTTGTGCTTTACACAATGCCTAGAATACACAGAAAATTCTAATAATTGTTTGGAAGATTATGTAAATAGTAGAGAAAAATAAATAGATTGAGGGGTCGCGGTCACATTCAAGGAAAGCCTCGAGTCGCCAGGAGCTCAAAATCACAGGCAGATTCACCTGCGTGCTACTGAATAAAGCATGTCCCTGGCAGCACCTTCGTTTTTGCTCTCAGAGTCCTAGAGATGAAACTTCTGCTATTTTTTGGTAATTCATTATAGTAAACCTAGGAAGCCAGTACAATTCTTGCCTTGATGTATGTTTTGAATTTTCAGAATTTGTTTATATCTGAGAAAATTAGAATCCTACATTTCAACCTAGGCCAGAAAAATAGCTGCTAACACAAGCAAATAGTCTAGGGAGTAACATGATGAAATAAAGTCTCCAGTTAATCAAATTGGCTTAGCCCTATATAGAATAGTCTTTTTATGCCGTTTTCATCCAAAAGCTAAGAAAAGTGAACTATGAAAAGAATAAGTACAGATGGAACGTCGACTTATTAAGATATTTTATAGAAGAATGAGCTTCATGAGGGCAGTGGTATATGTTCATTTCCATGTCTCCAGAACCCACATGAAGCCAATTATGTATTAAGTCATACAGAAGCTAATTATGAAGTATTTCATTAACAACTTTATGAACACGTGTTATGCATGCTCCATTTCATCAGAGACGTCAAATGTATGGTACAGGAGAAATGTGATAAATATGCCACCACAGATTACATTATAAATGGAAATATATCCCACATAGTAATAGTAGACACCCAAAGATGAAGTCATTGGGGGTGAGGAGATGGCCTCAGTCAGTAAGTGTTCAAAGAATAAGCATGAGAACCTGAACCAGAGCGATGGCATGTGCTTGTTCACCCAGCACTAGAGAGATAGAGACAGGAGGCTCTTTGGGGTCCACTGGGCATGCAGCCTCCCTCAATCACCAAGTCCCAGATCAGTGAGAACCTCATCTCAGAAAACAAGGAGACCTTTCCAGAAGTTCACAACCAGTCAAAATGCAGAGAACAACTGGTTGTGGGGTAAGCAACCCCAATTGGTACATTTACAACCCCTGTACCTCAGGTCCTAGGAATATCAGGGGTAGAAGGACTGTAAGAGCCACTGCATGAAGACATCTGCTATGAGATAATGTCTTCTAGATATGACAGAGGAGTTGTGTCCATAAAATCTGAGCGTTATGGTCACCCAAACAAACCTGAACAATGAAAACACCAGCTTATCTGGCAACATGGTTTGGGGAAATCTCACAGGGCCTCACCCGAGATGAAGAGCCGCAGGCAATGAATAGCCGCTGAAAGAGAAATAATATAATCAGCCTTTTCCAGGGAAAAGTCCTCTGATAGATTATCCAAACCCAAGTGGACATCCCTGAACACATTTGCAGATGAGCTATTCATATATGTAGCATTGGCTGAATAAGAAAAGCCCACAAATTTGAAAGAGAGAAGCAGGAGACATGGGAGGAGTCAGAGTATAACGACGAAGGGGTGGAAACATGTGTGAAATCTTTTTTAATGAAAGTTTTGAGAATGTCTACTTACACAAAAATAAAATTAGAAAAAATTAATGTGAGTGCTGCTTAAGGAACAGCATGGAAGATTGGCCTTCTTGTGTACTTACACAATCATGCACAAACACCTCATATATGTGTATATGTGCATACACACATGTCAGAAGGAAAAGAATATATAACAGCAAAAATAACTAAAATGCTTTTTATGTAATTAACGCAGCAGAGAAGTCTTGCTTTATAGATTAAAGAGATCAGAAACAGAGCAAATAGTGTATTGTCTATCCTGCTTTAGTTTGTTTGTTGTGTTTCATTTTGGTGTGTGTGTGTGTGTGTGTGTGTGTGTGTTATAAGAACACATGCAGGTGTGTGTGCCTGTGCACACAATTACAGAGATCAGAGGAGGACATTGGGTATCCTGGCCATCATTCTCTAGCTTATTCTTTTGAGGCGAGATCCTCCACTGAACCATCTCTCCAGCCCCTATACTGGCGTTTTTGAAGTTAATTTCTTTATAGGATTAATGAAAGGGGGATTCCCTGCTGTGTTACATTTTCCTCAAGAAAACTGGCCCCATTTGTGTACTTGGATACTAAGCATTTAGCAAAAGTAACTCCAGATATTCCCTGGTGTAAAAAACCTTGTGCAGGAGACTAGTCTAAACATTAGCCTACCACTACCATTATTTGACACAGAAAACAAGAGAAGACAGCAATGTTGACATTTAAGACAGTGATGAAAAATCCAATGAAGGATACTCAGTAAAGTGATTAGACATACTCCAGTAGAATCTGAGTGAGGACTTGTGCTTCTGTATTCTAAATATCTCTTAATAACTAATTTCTTCTAATGAAAGTTTATGTCAAGGAGAGATGGGATTATCCTTGGAGGCAGTGTTTTAGTTACAAAATCTGTTAGAGAAGGTAAGGTACACTGTCCAAGGCCTAGCATTCTTCTGTGCACTAAAGGGGCTGTGGGTATGGTGTTGTCATTAATTGCTTGCCACAGAAGCATTTGTAACTGAGTTTGAAACCCCAGATCATGGTGGCCAGCACCTGAAATTGAAGCTCTGAGATAGTAGGACAGACAAGAGGTTCCCTGAAACCTGCTGGTCTAACTATGCCTGTGAGCTCCAGGTATGAAGTGAAGAGTTACTGAGGAAGCACCAGTGTCAACTCCTGGCAACCACATGCTCATACACACACACACACACACTCACATGCACACACACACACATGCATACACACACACAAACACACACATGAGCAAACACATACATACACACAATACATAAATCCTTAATATGAAGCAATAATCTTTAGTTATAATAAACTCAGTAGTATGTTTACCGTATTTCATTGTATTTTGTTTCATATATCTTTTTTTACTTATACCTTCTGCAATGTGCTTATTCTTTCTGGCATTTCACCTCCATGAGTCCCATGTACATCTGGAATGCAAAAATCTCTAAGTAGATTTGTCATGTTTTCCACAAAGCCAGCTTTTTCATCCACAGGTTCTAGCCTGAGTTTCCTTCCTCTTTTCCACACCCTGCCCTCACTACCACACTCCTAAATCTAACAAAATTTACAGCTTAGGTACCTTTCAACTCGGTCTATACTTCATCTTCGCCACTCCTATCTTGGTATAAACCACCATCATCTTCTCAAGTCTAATTCTTTGCAACAGTCCTTCAACTACTGTACTGAATTCAAATGCCCTTATAGTAGATGCATTTTGCGCTGTGTTGTTGCAGAAGTTTTGGTCAGGGGTGGGGCTCAGGGAGCTATTGTTTTGCCTAACATCAATTTTCTCCTTTGTTAGCAGCACTTCACTTTTGCTGAATGAACATAATAGCAGTGTGTACTTTCATTTTAAAAGGTTCTTTTTAATTGGTATTCTATGTACAATATATATGGCAGGTCCCCATTGACTAGAACATTTGATTAACCAAAACTTCATTGCTTGATAATGGCAATGAGTAGAGAAATTAGAAATTGAGGATCAGGGACTGTGAGAACAGCAAAGGATGTCATTACAAAATAAAACCTCATCAAACCAACGCATCAATGATCCTTTGGCTTTGCCTTCCTGATCACTAGTAATGTTCTAATATCCGTGGGGTTCAATTGTGTAGCTTCTGTATGTTTTGTTTTAAGTGTAGTTCCTTTCAGGAGCATTGCTTCTGTGGCGATACCAATGTCAGCAAAATGTTCCATAAGCTTATGCTATACAAATGTGTGCTTTCATCTTTGTAACTCCCCCTAAAGGCAGTCTTTAAAGTCATAGTTGCCTTAGATGTGTTCAAACCCACCTAAACATAAAGCATTCTCTTCAGCCTGTTACATGCTGTCCCCTCCACCCTATATACTGGAGTGAAGCCCTTTGGTTTGAAAGCTTTGCTAGTGTTTGAGAAAGTAAATCGCTTTCAAGTTCAGGGTAAATGATTTCAAAGGGATTTTACAAAGAATCTTAATAACAACAGGCTGTCTTCCACCACCCTCTGCTCAAATCTGATTTGAACTCTTAAAATTTGACATCAAACTTTAAATTCTCAAACCACAGAGACCAAAAAAGAACGTTGGAGCACTCCACAATCCCACCTACTCATTTTTATAGACAAAGGGAGTAGAAGCTGAAGAATGAAAGACATTTGTTAAAAGTCTTGAAGAGGCAGATATAATTAAAATTTCTTCCCCTAATAGCTTGGGATGTTGAACAGGAAGGAATCCATTACCCCCTTATGCTGATGCACCTGTCTTGTTGATCCCCAAGTTCCTGATCCCAATTCCAGTGTCACTCCTTATGTTCCATTATAAGTCAACCACTGTCCTGTCTGCTTTCCCAAACTTGAGGAACCCTCTTCAAGACTGTTTCGTGGGGAGCTACATGATGGGAAAGGTATGATCTAAACTAAGGCTGAGCAATGGACGATTGCTCTTGGAGACAGATGCTTCTTTCCTGAGTATCCAAAACGAGAGACATTTGATTTGGCTGCTCAATGTCATCTTCAAAATCTGTCATATCATTTGGAGCAGGGCCTAGGCCCTCCCCCATGTGTCTAGGATAAGAGAGTATCCCTCTATATGGAATACTAAGCACTGAACTGAACTCCTGGAATCCAGTTGCAGAGAAGGAGTGATGAGCAAAGGCGTCAAGACCAGGCTGGTGAAACCCACAGAAACAACTGACCTGAACAAGGGGGAGCTCATGGAGCCCAGAATGATAGCTGGGAAACCAGTATAGGACTGATCCAGATCCCCTGAACGTGGGTGTCAGTGAGGAGATCTCGGCAATCTATGGGGCCTCTGGTAGTAGGTAGTCGAATGGACTTTGGCAGCAGAATTTCTGTCTTTATCTTATAATCTAAGGAATAAGGAACATTTATGGGATAACAAACTTTAAATGACCTTTGACTTCAAGCAGACAGGAAGCTCATTTTCTGCCCTTCTTTTTTGTCACCAAGAAAGGAAAGAAGAATGTGTGAGAACTAGAGGGTACTATTATATCATTAAACAATTAAATAGCATACCTAAAAACAATAAAGTGAGATACCTAATATAAAAATACCCATATCACTGAACATGTTCAAGTAGGGGTTAGAGAAATAAAATTTCATTTAAAAGGGGTTAAAGTGTCTAGTAAAAGGTTGAAAACAAAATTTTGTTGCCTTCTAAAGTTGTTACTCCTTATTTATAATAACCCTTATGGTTGCTTATCAAAAACTAGTGTCAGGTTCAAAATACATCTCAAAAGCACACAGGTCAAGTCCTGTCTCACCAGTGAAATCTCCATATCCCTTTCTTCTCTCCTCTATCTCTGTCTATCTCTCTCTGTGTATCTCTGTCTCTATTTCTATCTCCTTCTCTGTCTCTATCTATCTCTGTCTTTCTTTCTGCCTGTCTATCTCTGATCTTGTCTCTGTCTATCTCATTCTGTCTCTGTCTCTGTCTTTGTCTCTCCCTCTCTCTCTGTCTCTCCCTCCTGTTTCTTCCTCCTGATATCTCAGTCTCACCTGATCTTTTTTGGTGGGGAAGCCTCCTAAAGTAGCAATGCTACTTTTTAATCTCACCTTTCCAATCCCTGTAGAGCAAGTTGTGGACGTGCAATGAATAGCTACAGCAAAACTGGATTATAAAAGAGAATACCATAGGTTCACAGCAAACTTTCACTGGAGCTAGTGATGTCTGTTGTAAGGTGATGCCTACTCTAGAGAATAAAACTATCAAGACAAGAAGTCCTTGATGTAGTCAATATTTATCTTTCAAGGTCTAGAAGCTGAAATAAAGAGCTGAGTGTTCAGCTATATTCTCTGTATACACAATCACTTAAACAATTCAAGTCAGGTTGGTGTCTGGGTACATAAAAATTGATTATGGGGATATTCTTTTTGCAAAGATATGTTCTAAAGGCAAAATGGCCTCAAAAGCTTGTAGAAGGTGATTATTCTATTTCTAAGAATTGAGTACAATTATAGCTAAAGCAAACAATGGCCAGCAGCAGCCAATGGAGAGAATGCATTTGTATATGTGAATTGACTGCAAAGTGCATTGATCCTACACAGTGTGAATGACAGCAAGACCCTCTTCTGTGTCGTTTGCGATTTCAAACCAATAGTTTTTCATTGTCATTGCTGTCATCATTGTAGTCACTGTCAGAGGAAAGACTCCATACTGTTTGAATGGTGTCCCTTCCAGGCTTCCACATTCATATGAGAAACCAAGTAGACAATACTGATTCAGAATGAAGTGGAAGAAAACAAACCCCAGAAGAGGGAAGGTTACATAATATAACAAGAACAATTTTTTATATCATTTTTTATTTTAATTTTAAATAGCTTGTTTTACATGTCAATCCCAGTTCCCTCTCCCTCCCATCCTCCCGCACTCCCCTAACCCCCCCCCTCCCTCCCACCCTATTGCCAAATCCTTCCACATAGGGGATATCTAGAGTCTGTCATTTTACTCTTGGTAGGGTCAAGGCACTCCCCTAAGAGTCCAGGCTGAGAGAGCATCTCTCTTTGTGCTATAGGCACATGAAGACAGTTTGTATACCAGGGATAGACACTGATCCACAGCTCAGGGCCCCATAGGTTGCCCAGGCCTTCTCACTGACACTCACATTTGGGGGGGTCCAGATCAGTCCCATGCTGGCCTCCCCACTGTCGGTCTGGGGTCCAAGAGCACTCCCCTGTTCAGATCAGCTGTCTCTGCTGGTTTTGCCAGCCCATTCTTTGCCAATTTGCTCATCACTCCTCTCTCTCTGTCACTGGGTTCCTTGGGTTCAGTTCAGTGCTTAGTTGTGTGTTTGCCTCTGCTTCCATCAGTCACAGGATGAAGGCTCCCGGATGGTTATAGACATCAAGTTCATTATCAGGAATGGGCATTCGAGGTGGTCCCTCCACTATTGCTTAGCTTGCCAATTGATGTTATACCTTTAGATCACTCGAGGTCACTCTGGTGCCTGATCTGTCTTCGATCCTATGATTCCCTCTTCCCCCTATTCTACTCCCACCCCCTCAACTTCCTGTTCCCCCATGACCAACTCCCTTCCTCTTTACCCCCTCTATTCTTCCCAGGTCCCACTCCCTCCCACCCCTCGCCGTGTTCCCCATCCATTCAGAGGATCTTGTCTCCATCCTCTTCTCTTGGGTACTATGCATATATGCATATCTTTTAGGTTCTTTCCTGTTTCCCAGACTCTCTATCTGTGGAAGTGCAGACTGGCACTATCCTGATCCATATCTAGAATCCATATATGAGTGAGTACATACCATGTTTGTCTTTTTGCGACTGGGTTACCTCACTCAGGATGGTTTCTTCCAGTGCTATCCATTTCCCTGCGAATTTCAAGATTCCATTGTTTTTTTCTGCTGAGTAATACTCCATTGTGTAAAAGTACCACATTTTCTCTATCCACTCTTCAGTTGAGGGGCATCTAGGTTGCTTCCAGGTTCTGGCTATTACAAACAATGCTGCTATGAACATAGTGGAGCAGATGCCCTTGTTGTATGAACCTGCCTCATTTGGATAAATGCCTAAGAGTGGAATTGCTGGGTCTAGTGGTAGATTAATTCCCATTTTCCTGAGGAATCTCCATACTGATTTCCAAAGAGGCTGTATGAGTCGGCATTCCCACCAGCAGTGGAGGAGTGTTCCTCTCTCTCCACATCCTCTCCAGCATAAATTGTCTTCGGTGTTTTTGATTCTAGCCATTCTGACAGGAGTAAGATGGTATCTCAGAGTTGTTTTGATTTGCATTTCCCTGATGGCTAAGGATGTTGAGCACTTTCTTAAGTGTCTCTTGGCCATTTTAGCCTCCTCTACTGAGAATTCTCTATTTAGCTAACAAGAACAATTTTTTTAAAAATCAGTGTGAGATCAACACCAGAACTGTGCATGTGTAAGTACGGGTACACAAAAGGTGAGGATGTTTTACTCTGATGTTAGAATCACTGCCTCATGGCTTTAATAAAGAGCAGATTAACAGCTCCTAAGTTTTGATATTCATCAGCTTTATAGAATCAATCCAGTCCTTCACCATTGCACTAGAACAGAACTTCAGCTATGCCTACCCTAGATAAGACACTGGTTTTGAATTCACCTTAGTCTGACTGCACCATGTTTGTTAAAGTGAGTAGAGAAGCAGATGTGATCAGGATGGAAGAAGAAGCTGTGTGTGACCAGAGGTGAGGAGAATATACCCATTCCTCACCCAAGCTCTACCTGGGTCCACCTCTTTCATAGTTGGATCTGTTTGGGCAAGGATTTAGGCAAGGCATAACAAAGGAAAGCACAGCTGTATTTTTGTAGTTGTCCCTCCTTTTGGGAATAGATATCTGGAAGCCACCATTACGCTCTCTCTACTATATCAGAAACCAAGGCAATGGCAACAGGACACTTTCCCATTTGCCATGTATGCATGAATGAGCATTCTGATAAGCAGAGACGAGAAAGAAAGAAAGAAAGAAAGAAAGAAAGAAAGAAAGAAAGAAAGAAAGAAAGAAAGACTGCAGGGACATTTCTGCCTTTAATCCTGTTCAGTGATGAGGAAACATGTCCTGCTCATTAAACATTATTGTCATTTCATTAGCAGGGCAGTTTTTGCACACCTCCACCCCAGTTTCACTTAAATATGCATGGGAAGAAGTAATAAAATTAGAAGGCTGGCACATGAGCAAAAGTGTGATATGAAACTAAGGAAGTACTGCAAGATTTCAAGATGAGGAACCTAATAATGACATCATAAGACAGAAGGGGTCATAAGAAATTCCTTAAATCCAAGTTCAGAGCTTGGCATAGAGGCAATACCTATAACCATGACAACAGAGGCAAAAGCCAAAGGATGAGTGTTCAACTCCAGCCTGATCTACAAATCAAGTTCCCAAGTCATGCAGGGCTACATAATGAGATTTTGTCTCAAAACAAAACAAAAAAACACACAAAACAAAAAAAACACAATGCATAATTCAACAATACAGCACCTGCCCTAGGTTGGCTCACTCCTGATCTCTGGAGTTTTGCCTCACTTCCCTTGTTTCAACTCTCTCTTAGCTAAATTCTTCCCTCTCCAAAGACAAGAATAGAAGAGAACAACAACCCAGTTAATATCATCTCCCTTCAACACACCTCCTTCTAGAAAAATGTGCCCTGTCTGCTGCATGTCCTTGCAGTCTCTTTTTAGTGAACGTTATTAATAAAAGGACTTGGAAAATGGAAAAAGTTCAAGATAAGCTTTTTTTAATTGAAAAGAGATTTATGTCATGTTATGATCCCAACACAAACAACACAGTGGGTTTGAGGATACATGGAGGGCTGAGGATTTGGGAGTCAAGGACTCCTCTGGAAGGCACTGAGAGATTTGGAAGAGACACCTCAGAAGCCACTGAGCTGTGTTTTAAACACGCATGGCTCACTTGAGCTATACTGCTTCTCTTTCTATTCCTGAGTCAGTGAAGCACCCTCTGTTGTTTAGCAAGACTGGGGAGAATGCAAAGGAAGAGATCAGCTACAAAGAAACAAACGACTCCTGTGTGATCAATGAAATTGAAGATGGACTAAATCTGTTAAGTCAGTTGTCTCTACTAGTTTTATAGCGAGGCTTTCCTAGTAAAATACTTACATAAGCAACATGTCCTAGGGAATTGACTATATATGTACTGTGTTGTCTTAGGTTGCACACAAGTGTGTTAAATTCAGTGTCCACAGACCTTCTTCAGCTACAATTAAAGTTGGTGATGCCTGTGGCTTTTTCAGTGGCCTAGATTGCCAAGATCTGTAATTGTACTGCCAACTGTGATACAGTTCTGCTTGGCAAAGCATGTTCAGAGGAGTCTTACGTGTGGTATGTCCAACTATACATGAGATACATCCAAAAGTTTCCATAGATGGTACAATAGTAGAACAACAGCAGAATAGGATGGGAGGCCTGCCAGTGTCTGAAGGCAACACCAACAGGAGTACAAAGTTTTGAGTTTCTTATCTTCTCTCTCTGTCACCATGATAAAACACCCTGACAGGAGCTCAAAGAAAGGTTTATTTCAGCTCACAGTTTAAGTTACCCCCATAATAGTGGAGAATTCAAGGCAGCAGAAACTTGAAATATCTAGTCATACTATATCTACTATCAGAAGATAGCAATAAATGCATACTACTACTCTGTTCCCTTTCTCTACCTATACAATCCAGAATCCCAACCAAGGGATGCTAACACCCAAGTGGGTGGGAATCCTCAACTCATTTAACACAGGCAAGATAATATCTCATAGGCATCTGCAAAGTACTATGTTTCAGGTGATTCTAGATTGTGCCAAGTTCACAATTAACACTCTCACAGATGTCTACCCAGCTTCTTTGTGGAAGTGAGAATGAACAGGACCAAGTGTCTCCATGTGCCAATCTCCTGAGATCTAACTACTTAACTGCTTCTTATGGCCATAGGAGGATGGCAGGGCTCATGCCCTGCTCATTCCCTTGCATATTTGGAGGTAGACCAATTCGGTTTTTCTAGGTTTCTGTGTGCCAGACCATTCAGGCATACTTACCTGGATACTTTTGACACTTCAGGTAAATGTGTAGGTCCACTTAGCTGCTTCTAGAACATGAATAAGATAGGCCAAGAAAGAGGTGAGTAGCCCTCCCCCATTGATCACTAAATGAGAAAATGACTTACAGCTAGATCTCATGGAGGTGATTCCTCAACTTATATTTCTAGGACAGTGGGGCAGAAGAGCTCAACAGGCTTCCTGGTTGGCTCCTGGAACTATGTCAGCCAATATGCTAAGTCCATCCAGTTGATTCCTCCAAGATTCACAAATGAGTGGTATAGCTATATGTCTCCATGCAATGAAAGCTTGGATACAGTGGACTAAAACATGGGATAGTGTCTTGGTTAGAGTTTCCATTCCTGCAATAAAACACCATGACCAAAAGCAAGTTGGGAAGAAAAGGGTTTATTCAGCTTATACTTCCATATTGCTGTTCAATACCAAGGGAAGTCAGGACAGGAACTCAGGGCAGTAAACTGGAGGCAGGAGCTAATACAGTAGGATGCTGCTTACTGACCTGCTTTCCCGAGCTCACTCAGCCTTTCTTATAGAACCCAGGACACCAGCCCAGGGATGATATCACCTGCCATGTACTGGGCCCTCCCCCATTGATCACTAATTGAGAAAATTCCTTATAGCTGGACCTCATGAAGTCATTTCCTCAACTGGGATTCCTTCTACTCTGATGACTATAGCTTGTGTCAAATTGACACACAAAACCAGGGTAATTGTTCTAAGAGTGGTAACCTGAAAACTCCCAAAATTGGGATTTAGGCCTGTGCAGACCCTGGGGTACTCAGGATATAAATGCCTCAGGTATCTGTAGTATGAGCAGAGTACATCAGTAGCCTCATGATTATCCTTTCTCAGCTGAATAAGGCCCTATTTGATCTAGGGATGATTTTCAAGGATGGAACAGTAGATGCCATGTGCTTCGGTATCATGTATCTCCATGCTCTGTGGCATCCCCTGCAGCCTGACACTTTGTTTCAATCACTCCAGTGAAATAGCTCTTTGTCTCAGTGGTTCTGTACTTTGTGTAGTGAGACGTACATTTCTGGCCAGCCTCTTTCTAATGACCTCCTTCATTTCCTCACAAGTTTGCCAAGTATTCATTGTTGGTAGCATTTCTTTTTGTTGTTGTTGTTTTGGTTTGGTTTGTTTTTTTCCCCTCAACATATGTTTTTATTTAAATTAGAAACATGAATGCTTCACATGTCAATCCCAGCTCCCTCTCCCACCCCTCCTCCTTTGTCCCTCTACCAGTTCTCCCCAGCTCCCCACCCCATCCCCACATCATTCCCCAGGGAGGGTGAGGACCTCTTTGGGGGGGATCTCCAGAGTCTGTTATTTCATCCAGGGTAGGACCTAGGCCCTTGCCCCATGTGTCCAGGCTGACAAAGCATCCCTCTATATGGAATGGGCTCCCAAAGTTCATTCGTACGCCATGGTAAACACTGATCTACATTGGGAGCATTTCTTACAGCATGTTGAAAATATCATCCTGCTCTCTCCTGCCCTATAATATCATACTGAAACTCAAAATGTGATTCCCTGTATATGATAATCCTGGTGGGTTTTTTCTTTCTTTCTTTCTTGCTTTCTCTCTCTCTTTCTTTCTTTCTTTTTTTTTTTTTTTTTTTGATGCTTTCAAAACATTCAGGGTTCCATTTTTGGCAATTTGATTAAAATGTTTGTCAGTGATATCTTCTTTGAATTGAACCAGTTTAGGACCAGGTTGGACCTCAAATTTCTATGTGCTCATGTCTCTCTCATGATTTGTGAGGTTTTCAGGGATTTTTTTAAAATAAAGTTTTGTTGAGGAAGTCCTGTGTATATGTCAATAAAGCACTGCTGGCCAATAGGGAATCAAGATAGGTGGGACTAGGAGTCCAGGAGGACTCTGGGAAGGAGAAACACAGAGAGTCAAGATGTAATGCCATGGGGTAGGAAGCCCGGAAACTTCTCCGGTAAGAGATATAATTAGATTAACATTATGGGGTAATTACTTAGGTCAGAGCTAGCCAGTAAGAAACAAGCAAGGCCAACAGCTTCATAATTAATACAGCATCTTGTATGTTATTTGGGGACTACAATGTGGCAGAGCCCAAGCGGCTAGCAGGGTAAAACCAAAGCGGCTGGCAGAGGAAAAGGTTTCTCTTTACAAAGTTTCTGCTTTGTATTCTCTTTTTGTTACTTTTACATTGCATGCATGCATTAACTCTCAATGATGCCACGTAAACTGTGGTCAGGATGTAATATGTGAAAGAATAAATAAGTAAATAAACAAGTGAATGTACAAAGTGATGCAGAGAAGGACTAAATAAAATCTTGGCCTTAGCTTAAGAGACCAGAAGGGCTGTACAGAAGAGTCTGGGCAGGAGTGTCATCCAGAGAATAGGGGAACCACTACAGACAGGCACAACCAAGCATTCAATCCAGAAAGACTTGGAAACTCTTCAAGGAGGCACAGGCAAGGGCATTGCAGAAGAAAGGAGTATGGTGGGAGACCTCTGCAGTGGACTCTGTGGACGAGGGTGAAGGATGGAGAGAAAGGTGTGGATTCCAGGGTTCCATAAGTCAACAAGGGTGAGGGCATGTGCTAGACAGAGGAAGGCTCACCTGGAGGAAGAGTGTGAACTGCCATTGAGGGGTAAGGGACCTAGAAGAAATATTTTAAGGTCACCTCTGCTAACCTGGCATTCTCATCTGGTACTACCTGCTATATGCCTGAAATCCAAGCTCACTCTTAGGATAGTCCCTCTGGGACTAGAGATATGTATCAGGAAGTGAAGAGTACCTGTTATCCTCAAAGAAATCTCAGGTTTCCTTCCTAGCGCCTGCATGACAAATCATAACTGACTGTACCTCCAGTTCCAGGGCATCCACTGCCCTCTTCAGCTCCCCTCATGTACCAGGCACCCATGTGATGCACATACATATAGGCACATAAACATTCATACACATAAAATAAAAATAAATAAGTCTTTTCTTAATGGAGATATCTCATACTAGCAAATTAACAGCACATCTAAAAGCTCTAGAGCAAAAAGAAGTAAGCACACTCAAGAAGACTAAAAGAAATAATCAAACTGAAGTAAATTGAGCGCTGAAATCAATAAAATAGAAACAAAGATAATACTACAAAAAACAATGAAACACAAGTGTTGGTTCTTTGGGAAATTAACAAGATAGACAAACCCTTGACCAAATTAACTAAAAGATGGAGAAGGAATATTCAAATCAACAAAATTGGAAACTAAAATGGTAACATAACAATAGACACTGAGGAAATCCAGAGAATCATAAGGATATACTTTAAATCCTATATTCCAGAAAATTAAAAACCTAAAATAAACGGAATCTTTTATTGAAAGGTACCACTTGCCAAAGTCAAATTAAGATCAAATAGACAATTTAAACAGAACTACAACCCTAAGTTAAATAGAAGCAGTTGTTAAAAACCTCCCAACCAACAAAAGCCCAATGTTAGATGGTTTTATCACAAAATTCTACCAGACTTTCAAAATAGAGTTAGGGCCAATACTCCTCAAATCATTCCACAAAATAAAAGCAGAAAGAACACTGCCAAATTCATTTGGATACCCTGATACCCAAACTACATAAAGATCCAACAATGAAAGAGAATTACACACTAATTTCCCTTAGGAACTTACATGGAAAAATACTCAATTAAAAAACTCAGAAAAAAAAGACCATTCACTATGGTCAAATAGGCTTCACCCCAGAGATACAGAGATGCTTCAATATACAAAAATCAATAAATATAATCCACCACATAAACAAACTAAAAGAAAAAACTCACATGATCACCTCACTGGATACTGAAAAGGCCTTTGAGAAAATACAACATCCCTTCATGACAAAAATCCTGGAGAGATTAGGGATACAAGGGACATACCAAAACATAATAAAGGCAATTTATAGCAAGCCTATAACCAACATCAAATTAAATGGAGAGGAACTCAAAAGTATTTCCACTAAGGCCAAAACAAGACAAGGTAGTCCACTTCATTCATATATATTCAATATAGTACTTGAAGATTTAGCTAGAGCAATAAGACAACTGAAGGAGATTGAGGTAATACATATTGGAAAGGAAAAAGTAAAAGTATCACTATTTGCACATAATATGATAGTATATATAAGTAACCTAAAAAATTCTACCAGGGAGCTCCTTTGACTGATAAGCACTTTTATGCTAGATACAAGATTAAATTTTAAAACACCAGTAGTCCTCCTATGTAAAAATGACAAACTCACTGAGAAAGAAATTAACGAAACAACACCCATTCACAATAGCCTCCAATGATATAAAATATCTTGGAGTAAATCTAATCAAGTAAGTGAAAGACCTTTCTAATAAAAACTTCAAGTCTTTGAAGAAAGAAATTGAAAAAGATATCAGAAGATGGAAAGATTTCCCATGCTCATGGATCAGTAGGATTAACATAGTAAAAACAACCATCCTAGCTAAAGCAATCTACAGATTCAGTATAATCTCCATCAAAATTCCAATACAATTCTTTAAAGAACGGACATTTCTCAACTTCATATGGAAAAACAAAAACCCAGGATAGCTTTAAAAATCCTGAATAATAAAAAACAGCATAGTAGTGGCATTAAAACAGATGCATGTTGGTCAGGGGAATGAAATTGAAGACCCAAAAATAAATCCATACACACCTACGGACACCTGATTTTTGATAAGGAGGCCAGAAATTCTCAGTGCAAAAAAGACAGCCATCTTCAGCAAATGGTGCTGTTCAAACTGGCTGTCTTTTTATGGGAGAATGCAGATAGATCCATATTTATCACCCTGCCCGAAATTCAATTCCAAGTGAATAAAGACCTCAACATAAAACCAGACACACTGAACTTGATACAAGAGAAAGTGAGGAACAGCCTTGAACATATTGGCTTGGAGACAACTTTCTGAACAGAACATCAATAAAGCAGGCACTAAGATCAACAATTAATAGATGGTACCTCATGAAAATGAAAGCTTCTGTAAATCAAAGGACACTGTCAATTAGACAAACTGACAGCCTACAGAATGGAAAAAATTTTTATCAACTCCACATCTGATAGAGGACTAATATCTAAAATACATAAAGAAATTAGACATCAAGAAACAAATAATCCAACTAAAAAATGGAGTACAGAGCTAAACAGAATTCTCAATAGAGGGATCCCAAATGGCTAAGAAACACTTAATGTTGAACATCCATAGCCATCAGATAAATGCAAATCAAAGCTACTTTGAGATTCCATTCTTTCAGAAAGGCTAAGACCAATAACATAAGTGCCAACTCACACTAGCGGGGATATGAAGCACACTAGTGGGGATATGGTAGGGGTCAAACTAGTTCAGTCACTATGTAAATCAATATGGTAATTCCTCAGAAAATAGGGAATTGATGTGCTTCAAGATTTTCAGTCTTCCAGCAGTGGGATCTGAGTGCATTCCATTGAGTTACTGGCCTAGAGAATCCCACAGAGATCCCCAAAGAACACAGATGGATGCTAGGACAGAGGGCTGCTCTCTGAAAACTGACAGTGGGACCCCATTGCTGAGGACAACATCCAGATAGATCACTAACCATAAAGAGGCCAAGCTGGTGCCTTCATAGAGTCTTCATCCCTATGTTCTAGTTTCTCTTGGTGCAGGAAGGTACCCTCCAGGCTACAGAAAGAGAAATATGGACAACAACCCAGCCAAAAAACTTTTGTTCTACAATCTGTCCTACCTGCAAGATGCCTTGGAGCCATGGTGGCACAGAACTTGTGGGAGTGGTCAACCAATGTCTGATTTAACTTGAGGCTAGTCCATAATAGAGAGCCCATGCCCAATACTGCTTGGATGACCAGGAACCAGAGACAAGATAGTCCAGAGACCCTAGAGTAGAAACAAACACAACTTTTTTAATCAATGAAATGATTCCTGATGATATATTTTATACTCATAAATCAGTTCCTGGTTCAGTCCTCACCAGAGGCTTCTCCTGGCAGAAGGTGGGAGCCAGTGCAGAGACCTACAACCAGACATTGTACAGAGAGTGATTCTATACTGGGTTTGTCCATTTGAACCTTCCCCTTAGAGATCTTGGAAGCCTGTGGAAGGCACAAAAAGATTGTAGGAGTCAGAAAGGATACAGTACACCAGGAGACTACATGCCACTGAATCAACTAAGCAAAGCAAGCATTGGGGCCTGCATGGATCCACACAAGGTCCTCCACATACATGTTGTAGCTTTTAGCTTGGTGTTGTCGAGGGACTCCTAACTGGGAGTGGATCTGGCTCTGATTCTTTTCCTGCTCTTAGGAATCTTTCCCTCCTTTGGGTTGTCTTGTCCAGCCCTAATGTGAGGGGTTTTGCCTTGTCTTATTGTATTTTGTTTTGTCATGTTTGGTTGTTGTCTCTTGGAAGCCTACTCTTTTCTGATGGGAGATGGATAGGAAGTGGGTCTGAGGGAGAGGGGAGGTGTTGGGGAGAGCTGAGAGGAGTGAAGAGGGGAAAAATGTGTTCAGGATGTGTTGTGTTAGAGAAGGATTTATTTTCAATAAAAAAAGAAAGAAGGGGAGGAAAGGAAGGAAGGGGCAAGGAAGGAAGGGAGGGAGGGAGGGAAGGAGGAAGGAAGTAGGGAGGCAAGGAAGGACAGAAGGAAAGAAGGTAGGAAGGAAGGGAGAGAATAAGAGAGGAAGAAAAGAGCGAAGAAAGCATGCTGAGCAATCCATGAGGTGCAAGCCAACAAGCAGCATCCCTCCATGGCCTCTGCATTAGCTCTGCCTCCAGGTCACTACCCTGCTTGAGTTCCTGCCTGACTGCCTTAGCTGAAATAAACCCTACCCCAAAAAGAAAGTTGCTTTCATTTTGACTTTGAGTTTTCCATTTTCCTCTACTCCCAAGATCACCCAGCCAGTCAGTCAGTTTTGTTGATCTCCTCAGTGTTATCAGTAGGCAAGAAGTAGGTGGGCCTATTGGAATGTGTTCTGCACAGTCATGCAACCTTGGGGATCACTTACTATGTTCTCACTTTTCTGGTTTTTTTATTGGGGGAAGGGGATTTAAAGACAGGGTTTTATTGAGTAGCCCTGGATGTCCAGAAATTCATTTGGGAGACCAAGCTGGTCTCCAACTAAGAGATCTACTTGAAAATGTTTCCCCAAGTGTTGGGATTAAAAGCATGTGCCACCACCACCTGACCAATCTCAATTTTTTATGGGAAGAGCAATGAACTGAAGGTCTATGTCTTCAAACTGATCTGTGTCACCTTAGGTGGGAGTGAAGCAGCTAAAATGAAATTGTTAAAAGCATCTCTTCCCCATGGCTTGGGAAATGTCCAAATGAGTAAAATGCTGCTGTTTAAGTAGAAGGACATGAGTTCTGGTTCCCATGACCCATTTAAAGCTAGGTATAGCATCATATCCATCTATAAGGCCATCATTGAGCAGCCAAAACAGGAAAATCCTCAAGGCTCACTAGCCAACCTATCTAGCTGAATGGTGTACTTTGGTTCAGTGAGATACCCTGTCTCAAAACATAAGCTGGACAGCAATAGAGGAAGATGCCTGATGCTGACCTCTGAATACTTGTACATCCATGGGCAAGTACACTAGCACACACACATACACACATACACAGGCATACACACATCAATTCTCTAAATTTTTGCTCTAATAGTATACTGGATTTTCTCTATGGAACTGCCAGACTTCTACAAAATCAGTCATTACCACGGGTTATTATCAAGGTTAATATGTCATGGGAAGGAATGGTAAAAAAATAAATAATAAGAATGATTTTTAAAAACAGCTTCTATTTTGTCATCTTGCTAATAACAGTATCTCTAGCCTCATATTCAAATCATCATAATCTCAGTGATTTGGGTGAAAACACTCTTTTCTCAAGTGATCATTGACTTATCTCCCCTTATTTGAGTATCCAATAGTTCTAATACTATCATTGCTTGGAGAAGTTGCTAGATTGAAACAAGTGCTTGCAGTTGTAGTAATAGCCACAAAGTCTCTGTCTTTATTTTTATAAGTGAACTTTTTTTTCTTTTCTCTTTCTCTCCTTTCCTTCTAGTCCATCAAACCACATCTTCCTTGACCTTGTGTTTAACTTACCAAGGGGTTATTAGATATCATTTTGATAAAGCAGAGAAATGATTCTAAATTCAATAGGATACACATTGAAATATGTCCTCTATAAAATCAAGCCCACATTCCTGAAGGTGGCACATATCTAGCTCCTGTTTACTTCTCTATCTTTATCCAATGATATCCTTGTGATGAAAGTCATACTATATAGCCCACAGGAAGCAAGCTGTTATTTCTCATATCTAAATTGTCTTTACATATTCATCTTCTCTGTCTTAAATGTTCTTTCCCATCTAATCTGGCTGAGAATATCCTTCTCATTCCCCAAAATCCCAGTTAGGCACCTTCTCTGTAGAAGGTTCTAGACATCACTGGGAAAGCAATCTTCTACTGCTTCCTCGTACTCTTCTCTCACCATAGCTATTTTTTTCTTACTCTGCCATGAATTCTGGATTTTCTTGTCTTTTCATATCGGTAAGCCATCATAACACATATTTATGCAACAGACTTTCATGAGTGAGTGAGTGAGTGAGTGAATGAGTGAGTGAGTGAGTGAGTGAGTTAGTGAGTGAGTTAGTGAGTGAGTGAATGAGTGAGTGAGTTAGTGAGTGAGTTAATGAGTGAGTGAATGAGTGAGTGAGTGAGTGAGTTAATGAGTGAGTGAGTGAGTGAGTGAATGAGTGAGTGAGTTAATGAGTGAGTGAGTGAGTGAGTGAGTGAGTGAGTGAGTGAGTGAGTGAGCAGCGAGCGGGCAAACAAATGCCTCTGTTTCTTTGGAGCTGAGTAAAATTCTAAGTCATTTAGGCCTTTATTCCTGAGACCTAGAAAGCTGGCAACTTTGCATCATCATTATTAAAGTCACGTAGGTTATCTGAATCCATGCAGAGAAAATTAAAATAACAGAAGCAAAGATCTTATCCATTAGGAAATATGTATAGTGCTGACACTCTGATATTTATCTTGCTCACTCCTAATTTCTTCAGATCCCTTACATCAGAGTAGTTAAGATCTTCCCTTTTCTTATCTCCGAATAAATTAAATTTCTGATTAGTGCCAAAGGAAACTTTTGCACAAAGGAAGTCTTTTTAAATGAGAAAATTCTTACAGGGCTGATTTCAGAGGTGGGTCCTCAACTGCAATGGGACACTTGTGTCACTGACCTTTAAATTCAGTAAAGCTCAACCTCCTACCAAGTGACAATGTGGGGGTTGTGGGTATCCTGTCAAACACCTCCCCTGTCCAGTCCAGGTCTCCAAGGATAAAGAGGAGAGCAATTGATTTTAACTACTCAAATTATCATTACACAGTCACAAGTGATCATGCTGGCTCTCACACACTGAACGGGCTCTATACTTCTGTGGTCAAATCACTTGTGGACCAAGGAATAGTTAAAATATTTAGAAGAAATAAAAGCTATTTATTTGGAGGGATAGTGACATGTTAGTGTAGGCATATTAAATATAATGTTTCTCTAGGAGAAACTTATGAAGGGGAAGATGAAGAAAAACGTATCTTTAGAAAAATAGGCGTTCAAAGTTGGGGTGGTCTGAAAGTGAATGCCCCCCATAGGCTCACAAATTTGAGTGCTTGGTTCCCAGTTGGTGGGCTGTTTAGGAAAGATTAGGAGGTGTGACCTTGTTGTTGCAGGAGATGTGTCACTAGGGCTAGGCTTTGAGGTTTCAAAAGCCCACACCAAGTCCAGTCTCACTTTCTCTGCCTCCTACCCTACAGACCAAGATGTAAGGTCTCAGGTTCTGCTCCAGTGTCAGGCTTGCCTGCCTTCCACTATGCTGCCTACTATCACCAACCCCCTGAAACTATAAGCAAGCCCCCAATTGGGTGCTTTCTTCCATAAATTGTCTTGATCTTCACAGCAGAACAGTAACTAAGACACTGGTGATATTTGGGGAGATAATTTCTTTCTGCCTTAGTCTTCAAGCACTGAACAAATAATTCTTCCCTAGGTCCAGAGACTTAGAGTTTATCAAGCATCAAATATAAAAGGTCTTGGTAGTGATACTTACATCTTGGTGATAAACAATAGCTGTCTAATTGGACTTGAAGCCTGCTCTCTAGGAGGAAATTCATGCCTGGTATTATGAACTGAGTGAACTATCATTAGCTTGGGAAAACATAGATCCAAGAGGAGAACTGACTACTGCCATTTTATACTTTCTAACTGTTCTAAATTCATATTCTGTTACCCATAGATACCTGTATCTCTCACCCCTCATCAAAAAAAAGCAGCTCCATTTTGCAGCAGATGGAGGCTACAACAGAGGTCCACAACTTACCAAAATGGGCATAAGTGACTATGGGAAGACAGTCCCAATGAACAATTCTGCAATAAAAACCTTATACCCAAGGCTCAGGGAACACAACAGAAGATGAAAGATTTTAAGAGACAGAGGACCAGGATCCCTACTGCATGATGGTGTCTACAAGACATGATATAGAAATTACACTAATGAAATCTCATCAGTATAATCACCTATACAAGACCTGTATAATGACACCACCGGTGGGCATGGCCTCATGATACAACCAGAGACATTGTCAACTACATAAACATCTGATTGTTAAGGAGATAACAAAGGAATTGTCTCCATGAACCAAAGTTCCTACCAGATTCCAATAAAGAAAAACAGCAGTTTAAAACAGTCACACTTAGGAACACTCCTACAGGCCAAGCAAATTGTTTAGAAAATCTGTTTGTATCTTATCCTTTCTGTGAGTCTAGTAGTGGTCAGATAAGTTAACCTGTGTCTATGGTTCCCAAGTTAAAGAAGTCTATTCATACATAAAGGGGGGTACATTCAAAAATAAAGTGAATAAACTAGATAGAAATAGGTCTGACTTTAATATCTTGGCAACATTAGACAAGGTTGTCCCCAACAGTTGTACTAGCAAATATTTTGTGTTTAAACCAAAACCAAGCTCCCTCAGTCTCAGAATTATGGGCACGTTGGCCTGACTAATACTTGTCAGAGCTTCGCTATGCAACAAGAATACTTAGTATCACCTCAGGCAAGGGTCTGTAAGTATGCCTACATCCAAAAACACACATATGTGTTCATCTTTATGTCAACCAAAAGTATGTCAGAAAGAGAGGTTAGGCAAATGCCCTTCATAGAGAATAAGACAAAATCTAACTCTAATTTGAGCACTGCCAGAAAATAATAGTGAGAATCACTACTCTATCCATTATCCAAGGACCACTTCAAGTTCAAACTTGGGCTTATTAAGTCAAGCTTCCAGGGGAGGTATGTCAGCATTTGATAAAGCATTTCTGTACTTTATGGGACATTACAATTCATTCTTGTTATTCTGAAAAAAATGTTTCCATGATTGTGAAATGTAACTCAAGTTAACAGAGGAAGAAATGAGTCATACTCTTAAAACCATTTTGAATCTATGTTAAGTTAGGTTTAATTGTTTGTTGACAGTTTCAACCATTGCTCTCTAGGGCTATTTCAACAGGAAGAGAAAGAAGTTCCAGAGACAGTCCATGTATGAGCCCCTCCCAGGCTTTATTCAAATCATGGAGAAGTTGATAGGACAATTTCCTGCCACGATTCCTGTCAGGGACCTTCAGCCATCAGTCAGCTAGGCTGTATCACATACTCATAGAGAAGACATGACACTAAGACCACCCTGCCACCCCTTCTGACATAAAGCAAATTCCAAGTAACAAACCTGGGGTTAGCAAACAACATAGGAATTCCTACCCCTGACCTCTTGCCCTGTAGATTAGGTAGCCAGGCAACACAGCTGACCACCTCTCCCACTGACCTCTTGTCCCTGCAGCTGCAAGCTCAACTTCCCCCCTTCCCCTCCTCACTTCTCCTATATAAATCCCTTTGTGATGAAATAAAGTTGTCGCCTTGATCAGAATCCTGTCTTGGTGCCCATTCCTGTATCCCCTGTCCTCCATCTTTCTCCTGGGTGTCTCCAGACCCACGTTGAATGTCCTGCGGGTCGGGACATATTCCTGTCATCTAAACATGATTCTCATGCTTCAAGACTCTTCAGTTGCATAATTCAAACAGCTGCCATGGAAGTGACAAGTTCATTCCATGTGGTTAAAGGTACACATCATTGTTCTTCTATCCTCAGTCTAATTTAAAGAGGCAAGGTAAGGGGAAAGGCCAGACAATAGTTAACTACCAATACTGGACAGAAAACTACATACTTCACAAAGGCTTAGAAGGTAACCAGAGGTGAGTTTATCTCTGATTCATTACTTATTGGGAATAAGTAAATACTAAATAACTAAATTTTACCCTTTGTTCATTAATTATCTGTCAACCTGTCCTGGTCACAAGCTGCTAAGATATTTGGTCTGATGTTATTCTTGGTGTATTTGTGAAAGTGTTTCTAAAGAATATTGATATCTACTCAGACTGAGTAGAGAAAATTGTCCTCTCTAGTGCACAGCCCGCCTGGTCCAATCATATGAAGACCTGAGCAGAAAAAAAAGAGACTTAGAAAAGAGGAATGTTTTGCTAGGACAATGGTCTTTTCTGGCTTTAATCTCACACTTACACTACTGGCTTTTCAACACTTAGGCCTTCACATATGTACTGGAACTTACACCCATGGCTGTCCTGGTATCCAGTATGCTCACTCTAGACTTTGGGATTTCTCTTCTTTTTTTAATTGTTTTGATTTTCTTTGGGGGTTGTAGGAAATTAATTTGGAGGGTCTTGTACCTAAACATGCACTGTGCCAGTGAGCTACAGCTCCCGATTTATCCCTCACCCTCAGTAACTGCATAACTAAAAATCATATAAACTAATATCTCTCACCCACATGCACGTATGATATAGGAGACCTGTTTAGCCATCTGTGCACAATAGGTATGCATTCGCATCAATTTTCTTCCTAACACATTATTTCCTGCTGAATATACACCAAAGCCCACAAACTCTTGTCCAGGGTCACATCACTCTACATGATTCACATTTTAATCAGCACAAATCTTACAAGAATGAAGAAAAACTTTCAGTCAGGATTGAAACATCCAGATTCTAAGATATTTGGATGCCCAGAAAACTGGAAAATCTCTGGTCAAAACTGACATTCCCATTAGCCAACTATCTATCCATATCCAGAGACAGCAGCTTTCATGTTAAGCATCAGTCTCCAGAACATAAGTAGAGGTCAGACATTGTGGTACCTAAGCATCTACCTCCCTGGTGTCCTGTATAGCATCATAGTCTAGTCTTCATCTGCAGCTGCTCCAGCGGAGACACAGGCATAGGAAACTACTCTATGTACCTATGTATCAACTATCTTGAGAGACTTTCTAAAGTTCAATGATCTAGCGTTTAGATTGTGAAGTATTACAGGAAAATGACTTTTACATTTCTATGACGATTTTGGGCTTTTAGTAAACCTGAAAGTGACCTCCCAGCAAAAGTTTGAGGTAGAAATAAACTGGAATCACTTTTTTCATTTTTTATATTTTCAAAAATTAAAATATAATTAAATCATTCACTCCCCCGCCCCGTTTCTTCCTTCAATTCTTCCCATGTGCCACATTAGCTGTACTGCAAACTCATGGCTTTATGTTCATGATTTTAGTGCTGGTCACTTGTTACTGCATAACAAGGATCAGAGTAGAAGAGGGAACAGAAAAATTGTAAGAGTAGAGGAACAGGAAGTTTGCTGTGAGATTTTATCTTTGTTGGAGAAGCTACACTCACAAAGTCTCATCAACATGGCCACCTAAACAAGACCTGAACAAGGATGGTACCAACAGACATGCTAACATAGAAGGGTGAAAACTCTCAAGGCCTAAACCCTAAACAAAACACTATAGACAATTAAGAAATGTTGGGATGGGGATAAAACATTTTCCTGAAGCAAGATCCTCCAAATTTGTATTCACATTTGAAGATTTAAAGAAAACTGCTTCAAAAATCTCATTCTTCATAAGTCAATACAAATGAAAATGTATAATTATAGTTTTGAACTTTATAATATGTTTGCACCTGAAAGCACAAAGATATGTTCGTGTAGATGATGGTGAATATAACTATTCTGAACACTTGGAAGAAAACTGCATAAAGTACTTGTTTAGCATATTCGTGAGAAACAAATAACATATGTAAGATCAAAGATCATGAATGATGTTCTTATGTTTAAAAGAAAACAACCCATGAGACATGCCAAATTGAAACAGCCTCTGAATTATTTCATTCACAACACTCGGGACAACTCCAGATCAGCTTGACAACTAAGATTGACAAACTAGGTAAAATTCCAAATAACATAAAGTTGACAGAATCAAAGTTTAAGTCATCTTGTCAGTATGAAACATGTTTTTATAGTGTGTGTATGTGTGTGTGTGTGCACATGCATGTATAATTTTTAAACATTGTAATCCTGAATTGTTATTTTAAAGACCAGCAACTCCATCCTACCTGCTGCATTTCTTCACATAAAAAAACAGTTTTGATTCATAGCAATGATAAGAAGCAGTATTGCAGTGTTGTTTGTTGCTCAGTCTTAACGGCTCCCTCAGGGGCGGGGTAAGAAGACACAGACCTCGGGAGGCAGGAGAAAGGGAAAATAGCATACTCATTTATTTAGCAATGGATACAAACTTATATAGTCTCCCAGCACCCAGGAGGTCTTATCCATTGGCGTTGCATTGTCGACCCTCATTGGCAAGGTGAGATCAGCTCCTGTTCTAGGGCCTCCCATAGGATCCCATCGTTGCCCCTCATTGGCTGGGCAGGATCAGCACCACTGACAGCAACTGTCAGACTACAGGTTGGCTCTCTAGGCCTGGTTGGCCTTAATTTCCTACAGTTGTTCATTTAAAAGATAATAGGCAAAAGGTAAACATGCAGATCATGGCATCAACAATAGATATAATCTAGCATAGGCCAGTAGCATCTTGCCTGAAGTACCACACTCAGTTCTTAGCAACAGATTAATACTAATGTCATTTTAACAAGAACTATTTAGCTGCAGGCAAACCCAGCTACATGAAGGGGCATTTTTCCCTCAGTCCTTCCTTGAATGCAATCAGCAGTTGAATAGAGAGGGCAACTCTGTAGCTGAGCCAAGAGTCCTCCACCCCTTCTTTATTCAGAATAGTAACATGAAGTAACAGGAACTATTAGGAAGAAAATATGTCTAGAGCCTTGACTTCTGCAGTAAAACAACACATGTCTAGACTCCCTGGGCCCTCAGGGCAGCTTGTACAACAGAAAACAGATGACCTCTCAAGAAGAAATTGGGGGATAGATGCTGAGTTGCCAAAACATGTGCTGTTGGTATATGTAATGAGAAACATTTAGGTTAATACAGGGAAACTGGATTAATAATTGTCATATCTCTCTTTATAGTGACTAGAATGTCATTGGGAATTGATAGACTTTCCAATGTCTAGTTTTATTGTTTTTATTTAGTTATTTTAATTTTAAATAGCTTGCTTCACATGTCAATCCCAGTTCCCTCTCCCTCCCCTCCTCTCGCACCCCCCACCACCCCACCCAACCTCCTACCCTATCGACTCTTCCTTACACATAGGAGATATCTAGAGTCTGTCATTTCATTCAGGGCAGGATCCAGGCACTCCCCTAAGAGTCCAGGATGAGAGAGCACCCCTCCTTGTGTTATAGACACACGAAGTCCATTTGTATGCCAGGGATAAACACTGATCCACTGCCCAGGGCCCCATAGGTTGCCCAGGCCTCCTCACTGGCTCTCACACTCAGGGGGGTCTGGATCAGTCCCATGCTGGCCTCCCAGGTGTCGGTCTGGGGTCCAAGAGCTCTCCCCTATTCACATCAGATGTCTCTGCTGGTTTTGCCAGCCCATCCTTTGCCAATTTGCTCTCTCTCTGTCACTGGGTTCCATGGGTTCAGTTCAGTGTTTAACTGTGGGTGTTTGCCTCTGCTTCCATCAGTCCCTGGATGAAGGCTCCAGGATGGTTATAGACATCAAGTTCATTATCGGGAATGGGCATTCGAGGTGGTCTCTCCATTATTGCTTAGCTTGCCAATTGGTGTCATCCCTTTAGATCACTAAAGGTCACACTGGTGCCTGATCTGTCTTCTAACCTATGATTCCCTCTTCCCCCTATTCTAACCCCCACTCAACCTTTCTGTTCCCCCATGACCTACTCTCTCTTCCTCTTCTCCCCCTCTCTTCTTCCCAACTCCCACTCCCCCCCCACCCCTCGCCGTGTTCCCAATCTGTTCAAAAGATCTTGCCTCATTCCACTTCTCTGGGGTACCATGCATATCTCTCTTAGGTTATTTCCTGTTTCCCAGACTCTCTGTCAGTGGAAGTACAGACTATCCTGATCCATGTCTAAAATCCATATATGAGAGAGTACATGCCATGTTTGTCTTTTTGTGACTGAGTTACCTCACTCAGGATGGTTACTTCTAGTGCCATACATTTACCTGCGATTTCAAGATTCCATTGTTTTTTCTGCTCAGTAATACTCCATTTCATAAAAGTACCACATTTTTCTATCCACTCTTCAGTTGAGGGGCATCTAGGTTGCTTCCAGTTCTGGCTATTACAAATAATGCTACTATGAACATAGTGGAGCAGATGCCCTTGTTGTATGCTTGGATATATGCTTAAGAGTGGAATTGCTGGGTCTTGTGGTAGATTGATTCCCATTTTCCTGAGGAATCTCCATACTTATTTCCAAAGTTGCTGTATGAGTTGGCACTCCCACCAGCAGTGGAGAAGTGTTCCCCTCTCTCCACATCCTCTCCAGCATAAATTGTCATTGGTGTTTTTGATTTTCGCCATTCTGACAGGAGTAAGATGGTATCTCAAAGTTGTTTTGATTTGCATTTCCCTGATGGCTAAGGATGTTGAACACTTTCTTAAGTGTCTCTTGGCCATTTTAGTCTCCTCTATTGAGAATTCTATATTTAGTTCTGTACCCCACCTTTTAATTGGATCCTTTGGTGTTCTGGAGACTTGCTTCTTGATTGAGTTCTTTGCAAATTTTGGAGATTAGCCCTCTGTCAGATGTGGGGTTAGTGAATATCTTTTCCCATTCTGTGGACTGCCTTTTTGTCTTGTTGACTGTGTCCTTTGCCTTACAGAAGCTTCTTAGTTTCAGGAGGTCCCATATGTTAATTGTCAATCTCAGTGTCTGTGCCACTGGTGTTATGTTTAGGAAGTGGTCTCCTGTACCAACTCGTTGAAGAGTATCTCCCACTTTCGCTTCAAAGAGTTTCAGTGTGGTTGGATTTATGTTGAGATCTTTGATCCATTTGGACTTAAGTTTTGTACAAGGCGATAGACATGTATCTATCTGCAGTCTTCTGCATGCCAATACCTAGTTATGCCAGCACCATTTGTTGAAGACGCTTTCTTTTTCACATTGTATAGTTTTAGCTTCTTTGTCAAAAATCAAGTGTTCATAGGTGTATGGGTTAAAATCAGGGTTTTCAATTCGGTTCCATTGGTCTACCTGTCTATTTTTGTGCCAATACCAAGCAGCTGTTTTCAGGACTATAGCTCTATAATAGAGCTTGAAGTCAGGTATGGTGATGCCTCCTAAAGTTCCTTTATTGTATAGGGTTGTTTTGGCTATGTTGGGCCTTTTGTTTTTCCATATAAAGTTGATTATTGTTCTTTCAAGTTCTGTGAAGAATTGTGCTGGAATTTTGGTAGGGATTGCCTTGAATCTATAGACTGCTTTTGGCAAGATTGCCATTTTTATTATGTTGATCCTACCAATCCAAGAGCATGGGAGATCTTTCCGTTTTCTGATATCCCCTTTGATTTCTTTCTTTAAAGACTCAAAGTTCTTGATACATAGGTTTTTCACTTCCTTGGTTAACATTATCCCCAGATATTTGATGCTGTTTTTGGCTATTGTAAAGGGTGATGTTTCTCTGATTTCTTTCTCAGCCACTTCATCATCTGTATATAATAGGGCCACTGATTTTTTGAGTTATCCTTGTATCCTGCCACTTTGCTGAGGTGTTTATCAGCTCTAGGACTTCACTTGTGGAGTTTTTCAGGTCACTTATGTAAACTATCATATCATCTGCAAATAGTGAAAGCTTGACTTTTACTTTTCCTATTTATATCCCCTTGATCTCCTTTTGTTGTCTTATTGCTCTAGCTAGAACTTCAAGTACAATATTGAAGAGATATGGAGACAGTGGACAGCCTTGTCATGTTCCTGATTTTAGAGGAAATGCATTGAGTTACTCTCCATATAGTTTGATGTTAGCTGTTGGTTTACTGTATATTGCTTTTATTATGTTCAGGTATGTTCCTGTTATCCCTGATCTCTCTAGGACCTTTATCATGAAGGGGTGCTGGATTTTGTCAAAGGCTATTTCAGAATCTAGTGAGATGATCATGTGTTTTTTTCTTTCGCAGTTTGTTTTTATGGTGGATTATATTGATAGATTTTCTAATGTTGAACCATCCCTGCATTCCTGGGATGAATCATGATGGATGATTTTTCTGATGTGTTCTTGAATCCAGTTTGCTAGTATTTTATTGAGTATTTTTGCATTGATGTTCATGAGGGAAATTGGTCTATAGTTCTCTTTCTTATTTGTGTCTTTGTGTGGCTTGGGTATCAAGGGAATTGTAGCATCGTAAAAAGAGTTTGGCAGTGAGCCTCCTGCTTCTATTGTGTGGAATACTTTGAGGAGTATTGGAATTAGCTCTTTTTTATTTTTTTGTATTTATGTATTTTTTATGTTTAACATGCATTCAAATAACTTTCTTTTTTTCCAGTTTAAATTTAGATAAGAAACGAGGTTGCTTCACATGTCAGTTCCAGGTCCCTCTCCCATTCCCTCCCCTCCTCCCGTGCCCTCCCCCCAACCCCCCCGTTATCCCCTCATTCCCCCAGGGAGGGTGAGGCCCTCCATGGGGGTGTCCATAGTCTGTCATTTCATATAGGGCAGGACCTAGACCCTTCCTCAAGATTTCAGGGTGAGAGTGCACCTCACATTGTTCTATGGGAATCCAAATTCCGTGTGTATACTTGGGATGGGTACTGATCTGCTGCCCAAGGCTCAATAGGTTCCCTAGGCCTCCTCACTGACACCCAAATTCAGGGGGTCTTGATCAGTCCCATGCTGGATTCCCAGGCTGATGCCTGGGATTCAAGAGTTAACCTTTGTCTGGTCAGCTGTTTCTGGGGGTTAAACCAGCCCAGTCTTAATCCCTTTGATCATCAGTCCTCCCTCTCTGTTACTGGCTTTCTTGAGTTACTGGCTTTCTTGAGTTCAGCTCAGTACTTAACCAGTCACTAAATGAAGTTTCTGTTTCCCAGACTCGCTGGCCATAGGATTGTAGGCTGGCACTCCCCAGATCTATGTCTAAAATCCATATATGAGAGAGTACATGCCATGTTTCTCTTTTTGTGACTGGGTTACCTCACTCAGGATGGTTTCTTCTAGTGTCATGCATTTGCCTGCAAATCTCATGATTCCATTATTTTTTTCTGCTGAATAGTACTCCATTGTGTAGATGTACCACATTTTCTCTATCCACTCTTCGGGTGAGGGACATCTAGGTTGCTTCCAAGTTCTGGCTATTACAAATAAAGCTGCTATGAACATAGTGGAACAGACATCTTTGTTGTATGAATGGGCATCTTTTGGATATATGCCTAAGAGTGGAGTTACTGGGTCTTGTGGTAGGTTTATTCCCATTTTTCTGAGGAATCTCCATACTGATTTCCAAAGTGGCTGAACCAGTTGGCACTCCTACCAGCAATGGAGGAGTGTTCCCCTTTCACCACATCCTCTCCAGCATAAATTGTCATTGGTGTTTTTGATTTTAGCCATTCTGACAGGAGTGAGATGGTATCTCAGAGTTGTTTTGATTTGCATTTCCCGGATGGCTAAGGATGTTGAGCACTTTCTCAAGTGCCTCTCAGCCATTTTAGACTCCTCTATTGAAAACTCTCTATTTAGTTCTGCAGCCCACTTTTTAATAGGGTCCTTTGGTGTTTTGGAGACTTGCTTCTTGAGTTCTTTGTAAATTTTGGAGATCAACCCTCTGTCAGATGTGGGATTAGTGAATATTTTTTCCCATTCTGTGGGCTGCCTTTTTGTCTTGCTGACTGTGTCCTTTGCCTTACAGAAGCTTCTCATTTTCAGTAGGTCCCATTCATTAATTGTTGATCTCATTGTCTGTGCTACTGGTGTTATGTTCAGGAAGCTGTCTCCTGTACCAATTCATTCAAGGGTACCACCCACTTTCTCTTCTAAGAGGTTCAGTGTGGCTGGATTTATGTTGAGGTCTTTGATCCATTTGGACTTAAGTTTTGTGCATGGCGATAAACATGGATCGATCCACATTCTTCTACATGCCAGTCTCCAATTATGCCAGCACCATTTGTTGAAGATGCTTTCTTTATCCATTGTATATTTTTAGCTTCTTTGTCAAAGATCAGATGTTCGTACATGTGTGGGTTAATACCCGGGTTTTCAATTCGATTCCATTGGTCTACCTGTCTATTTTTGTGCCAATACCAAGCTGTTTTCAGGACTATAGCTCTGTAATAGAGCGGAATTAGCTCTTCTTTGAATTCCTGATAGAATTCTGCAATGAAGCCACATGGGCCTGGGCTTTTTTTGTTTGGGAGACTTTTGTTGACTGCTTCTATTTCGTTAAGGGTTATAGATCTGTTTAGATTGTTTATCTGTTCTTGATTTAGTTTTGGCAAGTGATATCTATCCAGGAAATTGTCCATTTCCTTTAAATTTTCAAATTATATGGAGTACAGATTGTCAAAGTATGCCCTGATGATTCTCTGGATTTCCTCAGGGTCCGTTGTTATGTCCCCCTTTTCATTTCTGATTTTGTTAATTAGCATGCTCTCTCTCTCTCTCTCTCTCTTTCTCTCTCTCTCTCTCTCTCTCTCTGTATTTTGGTAAGTTTGGACAAAGGTTTGTCTATTTTGTTGATTTTCTCAAAGAACCAACTCTTTGTTTCATTGATTCTTCTCAATGTTTTCCTGGTTTCTATTTGATTGATTTCAGCCCTCAATTTGATTATTTCCTGGCATCTCCTCCTCCTGGGTGAGTTTGCTTCTTCTTGTTCTAGAGCATTCAGCTGTACTATTAATTCTCTAGTGTGACTGTTCTCCAGTTTCTTCATGTGGGCACTTAGTGCTATGAACTTTCCTCTCAGCACTGCTTTCTGAGTGTCCCATAAGTTTGGGTATGTTGTGTCTTCATTCTCATTGAATTCCAGGAAATCTCTAATTTCCTATTTTATTTCTTCCTTTACCCAGGGATGGTGCAATTGTGCATTGTTCAATTTCCATGAGTTTGTAGGGTTTCTGTGATTTGTGTTATTGTTGAATTCTAATTTTAATGCATGGTAGTCTGATAAGATACAGGGGGTTATTCCAATTTTTTTTGCATCTGTGGAGATTTGCTATGTTTCCTATTATGTGGTCAATTTTAGAGAAGGTTCCATGTGGCACCGAGAAGAAGGTATATCCCTTTGTGTTTGGGTGGAATGCTCTATAGATATCTGTTAAACCCATTTGGGTCATGACTTCTATTAGTTCTTTTTTGTTTCTTTGTTAAGTTTCTGTCTGGAGGTCCTGTCTAGCACATTTTGAGTCATATTGTTAAATAGCTAGCTGTAAGTAAGCTGTAAGTAGGAATGGAGAATACTGGAGATGAACGGCTCCTATAAGGTCAGCATTATGTGAAACAGAAACTAGAAGATCAAGAGTTTACTGGTCAGGTGCCACTGCATGGTACTCCGGATCCCAGGAAAACATGGTATCTTCAGTTATTAATATGTTGCTATTAACCTGGCTCTGATAACCCTTACAAGATCAGCAGGAGACCTCCTGATCAAGAACAAAAGCACCACCGTGCCCTTCTGTTAAAGAGATAATCCTAGCAAGACTGTCAATCACCTGATCAGGACTACACCCCTCTGAAAAAGATGTTTGTTCTATAAATTCCTCAAAAAGTACTATACAAGTCTCCTAGGGTGTAGATAGGGAGAGGGGTCTCTTTGGCCAACAAGTGATGCCTACCTTCTATGCCGTATTCTGTGTTTCCTATCTAAATACTTCTGATGTTTCAATAACAATGGAAATGAGCGGAGCCCAGATTGAAAGCCCAGTGACATGGTAGGGTTTTGTTTTGTTTTGTTTTACATCTTTTTAGTGGATTCACTTCTTAGGAGGAGTCCACAGAATTCCCTCCTTCTTTCCAGGATGCAGTATATCCCTTCCGTTCCTCATTCCAGAAGTGTGTACTCAGGTCACTCTTTTCTGCTCATTTGTATGCCCATCACCTATTGTCCCTGAGCTTACCAGATTTGGCTGTTTTCAGCATATCAGCTACACTTGTGTAGTTTGTCTGAATGTGTGTTCTTCTACTACATCCTTTGCTACTTTTGTTGCTAATAAAAGACTCAACTGGCAGAATCCTCGTGGTTATTTTCTTTCACTATTTTTCCTGAGTGTTCTGTAGCTATTTTCCGTATAAACCACATATTTATTTGGGAAAAATCTAACATCTTTATCTTCCTTTGAGTACACTCAAAGCCAATTCTATGGGATCATCATTACTATGTTCTGAAATAAGTTTTTCCTTTATTCCCTGTTCCTGTCACTATATGGTTAGGCCACAGTAGTTCTCACTTTGGATGGAGACCCTTAAGTGGTGGGTCTCTTTGTTGTATGTTTTGTTTTGTGTTTTGTTCAAGGTTTCACCATGTAGCTCTGATTGACCTGAAACTCACTATGTAGACCAGGCTGGACAAACTCACAGGTCTCTTCGATTTTGAGGCGCTTATTTTACATTTAAATTTCCTGAAGAGAAAATTCTGATGGCCACCATCCTCCAATTCATTGTAGCCTGGATTTGCAGTTGTTGGATTTCTGCTCAACTCCCAACTCCATCTCCAGTTCAACATCTCCAGTTCATTTCAGGAAGGAAACTCTGCTATGCCTGTAAAGGGAAATCATATCCCCACCCGAGACCAGAAGCAAATTTGAAATAATGCATGTAGGACATGAGTTCCACCTAACTAAAGATTTTAAGAATCAGAAAAGGTATGCTATATAAAAACCCTTGGGCTTTAAAGCAAAAGGAGGCTCCTCAAATGCTCAGGCTTTGGAAAAGGGAGGCCTTTTCCATAAACTTCTCATGTTTGTTCTCCTCCACATGGATTAACTGCCTTCAACCCCTGTGGATTTCCCACTCAGTTATATCCTAAATAATCAATCACCAAACCCTAGAAAGGAAGAAGTTGGCTTGACCTCAGATAGGATTTATCCAAAAAAAGATAAATTTGAACTATGGGCCATGGCTCTCCTTAGACGGAACCCATTTGGAAGAGGTTCCTTTGACAGAGCCTCCTCCTGATAAATCTAAAAGAACTGAAACCTTTGACAACATCACCACCTACTGGAAAAATAAGCTCTGTACCCTATATTTGAAATCTTAATGCTTCAAATCTAGCTGCTCAAATGCATCCCCTCTAAGCTCTTGCAGATTTGGATTCATTAGGGCAAAATATCTTTTATCTATGACAGGCTTTGAGCAATTCAAGCAGGATTTAGGTAGTTTCTCTGATTATTCTGTGAAATATATAGTTTTTTGACAACTCTACCAAATATAAACTATTTTGGAAGGATGTCAATGTTACTATGGGATGGAGCCTAATTCTGAAAGAACTAGAGTGATTCAAAGAGATAGATGATATACAAATTACCTGTAAGCAACAGAATCTAAATATCCCACAGATCCTGAAGCAGTCTTGATAGATTCCCTGAGATGGAGTGGTAACACCTAGGATGATGTGTTAACTGTGCCAACATGCTTTTATCAATGTGTTGAGAGACCGAATAACGATAAATTAAAAATGAGTAAATTACACCAACCAAGTAACCGTTTACCAGGGGCTTAATGAAAACTCTACCCTTTTGGAGAACTTTTAGAATGCTATACAAAAATACATCCTACCCAACTAATCCCTTGACATTAGAGGAAATTACAAAAATTGTAATGGAACCTAAGATTCTCAGTGATGGATACAGAAAATGTTGTACTCTGTTACTAGAATCTAAATGTAGAGGAAAATAAATATAGGTCAATGAACAGACAGACAAAACTCAAGGTCTCCCACTAGGAATTTCTCTGAGGAAATAAGAAAACAGACTAAACACTAGAAGAAAGTTTGTCCAAATATTAAATGGTCTCCTAAGACTCTTTGCCCCAAGTACTGGGAAATAAAAAACACAAAACAACCGAAAACAAAAACTATAGCTCTGGAGAGCTTACTGCTCCAAAGACCAAGAGACACTTAAACCAGAACTCCAAATGTTGCCCTTTGAATAAGAGAGTTGTCCTGTGACTGAATTCTCACATGCAATAGAATGGATCGTTGAGTAAATTTGGATGTCACAGATGGGATTCTAAGTTTTCTCCATGCTTAAGGAGTCTCATATTCTAGACAATCATCTTCCAGCCCTGTCAGGCTAAGGGCACCAATCAATGGTCTCCCATATCCAAACATTTTACTGTTTTGTTATTTTTGGAATAATTTACATTTTGTCCATGTTTTCCTTGCAATTCCTACCCATCCATCCCCATTATTAAACAGATTTATTGGCAAAAATCAGAGCCCAAAATACCCTCAGTACCTAATCTAAATAATTTCATGAACTCTCCTGAAGAGAAAGATAATACACTGTTTAGATTTATTAATCCCCACGTGAGCTACTGACTTTCCAGGTAGGAAAATTATAGACTTCGTAGCATGATCAGAATACTTCTTTGATTTTCTTAAATTTAAACAATCCTTTGAAATTCTTGAAGATCAAGTAGGACACCAGACCTACAGAAACAGATACTTGGGTCAAGTTTGGCAAATAGGCCACCATGCCAAGGAGATGAATATTTATTAGCTTTTGTCAATATTTTCATGGAATAGATAGCATCTCTCCCAACTTGACTTTAAAAGGACACTGAAGTATCTAAATAGCCATCTAAGGAAATAATTCCTCAATTTGGCTTCTCAAGGTCTCTTCAAAATAATGGTCCGTCCTTGGCTTCCAGGATCACCCGATCTATAACTAAATCTCTGGGAATTAGGTTTTCATTCTTCCTGGAGACTTCAGTCCTCCAAAAAGGGTGATGATGCTAATCAGATCCCAAAATTATTCATTAAAAATGAATGTTTAGCAGAAGACTCATCTCACCTGAAGGGCAATGCCATTGATAGTCCTTCTTAGCACCCATACAGCTCAATTCTGCTTTGGGCCTACATCCCATTCAGGGTGTTTAATGGGCATGTTTCTCTGTATTCAGAGTTGTGACTAAAGCACAAATACTGGTCTTTAAATCAACTTTCCCTCTAGGCTTAATAGAAATGGCTATTAAAAACCATGGGTTAAAAAGACTAATCTGTTGGGAAAACAAAACTCATTTCAACTAGGAGAATGGGTATAATGAGAAACCCACGTGTGTCTAAGGGATATCAAGGCTTTATTAAGATATGGAAGGGGAAATACACTCACAAATACAGGATATGGTAAATCCAGTTGCAGAGTCCTTGAAAAGCTGGGAACTGATCATGTGCTGCTTCACCCAGTGTTTACCAACCAAGAGAGAGCTACCCCCTCCCTCCTACCTTATAGGTCATGTAGGCAGACAAGAAGTACTGCCTCTATCCGGCCAGACATCCCAAGGTCATGGGTGGAGCAAATACCCACTACAAATGGGTGCTAATTAAAACTTAGTGAATGATTCTCATGGTCAACAAGGAAAGACTCTTTGAAAAGGCACATTTTTAATTTTAATTTTTTAGTTTGTATTTACATTAAAGATAATCTTATTTTACATATCAATCCCAGTTTCCTCTCCCTCTCACCCTCCCATTTCCCCCATCATTCCCCCATACCAACCCCCATCCACTTGTCAAGGAGGGTGAGGCCTCCCATGGAGGATCATCAAAGTCTCTCACATCATTTGGGGCAGGAACTAGGCCCTCCTCCCATGTATCTATGCTGAGAGAGTATCCATAGAGCCTTCATCCAGTAGCTGAAGCAGAAGCAGAGATTCACAGCTAAGCACTGAGGGAGGAGTGATGAGCAAAGAGGTCAAGACCATAGAAACAGCTGACCTGAGCAAGTGGGAGCTCATGGACCCCAGTCTGACAGCTGAGGGACCATAATAAGACTGAACCAGGCCCCCTAAATGTGAGTGTCACTTGGGAGGCTTGGGTAGTCTATGGGGCAGCAGGCAATAGAACAAGTATTTATCCCTAGTGCACGAATGGGCTTTGGGAGCCCATTCCCTATGGAGGGAAAGGCTCACTTTTGATACTTGTGTCTTCCACAACCATCAAGGCCTCAAGAATTACCAGCCAGATTAATCATTTCCTTGGAATCATTAGATAGGAGACCCTCCACAGGAAACACTTCCTGTGAACCCTTGGCAACACTTCTCTCAAACCCTTGGCAAAGTCAACACATTTGAGGCCTTGTGCATCTTTTTCAAAGAAAGAGATGAAAACTTTTATTTGTTCCTCCCTCCACAAAAAGCAGTGATTTACTGGCAGACTTCCCTTCTGATAAGGCTTTTCTTTTGGCCTTTCTAAATCCCAGAGGAAAACATACTTTTTACAGGACAATGCTTCAGACAGTAAACAAGACCATTGTTGAGGTTGTGAACAACTATTCATGCCCAGGTACTCCACTATTCCATCATGAGCATCTCCTCTTCGAGGAAATGATTGGAATCAATTATAAGCATACATTAACCAGGTCAAATTTAGTTCAAATAATCTAGTAATTTAACTAACAGTCAGAAGGGACACAGTGCTACAGAGACATGTTAACCCCCTCTCCTCACAACAACTGTAGAAAATAATCATAGTTACCAGAATGAACATTTTTTCTAAATTTAAATTAGAAACAATCTTATTTTACATATCAATTCCAGTTCCCTCTCCCTCCCATCCTTCCAAGACCCCCACCAAACCCCTGTCCCACCCCCATCCACTCCCCAGGGAGTGGGGGATCATCAAAGTCTGCCACATTATTTGGGGCAGGGCCTAGGCCCTAGCCTGTGTATCTAGCATTGTCAAATTTGGGATGGATATATGAGTCCAACAAAAAGCCATTTAAATTGGACAGTTCCCTCACACTTGAAAGGGAGATGCTATTTTCTTCAGTGTATTCTAATGATATTTGATGGCCATGTTGGATCACTCTATCCTTCATCATTAGTATCATATGATAGTGAGTGGATTATGAGGGTAAAAATAGGGCTGGAGAGATGGCTCAGCCGTTAAAGGCTAGGCTCACAACCAAAAATATGAGGGTAAAAATATACTGAGCAGTTAGTTCCAAATGGTGTAGTCACCTATAAGGAGAGTTGAGGTATTCTAAGACACCTGTGTTTTCTCCTTGGCTATCAGACAATTACAATGGACCCCAAAGAATTGAAATTTCTCCAGGAATACCATGGAGAAAGGAAAAGGGTGAAGGGTGGAGCATTGGTTTTAGCCAGAGAAGAAAGTTACCTCTCAAGAAGATATTTAACACAGCCCTGACAATTTATAAAATCACTTTGACAAATCCTAGAAACAAGGTGTCAATCAATAATGGGCAGGACCATGCCATTATGGTCTGCATAACTGTGCACTATCTTTTGCTTTTGTTTAGATAGTCCTGATAATTCAGCTAATGTCTCATCTGCTGTACACAATCTACACAAACAGATGCAGGCTGTCAGATGCCACCTCTTTAACAGCTTTGAAATTATAGCTCCAATTTTCAAGGTGGAAACTGGTTATACCTGTTGTAATCTTCTAGTAGTTTTCTATAGTCTTTGTAGCCTACTTTGTTTCCTCTCATTATTGTCAACCAATACTGACATGGTCACTAAACATATATCCACAGATCAGGACCCCATCATTTGCCCTCTTAAGGAAAATTTTATAATAAGGAGCTTTACTGATCCCACATCACTCTCCTAAATTATTTCAGAATATCACTCTATTCTTGAATATTCTTAGACAGCTAGTTAGATGTTATCAGGATTGAGGGACCCTGCCTTCATTATCTTTAAAACAAAGGGTTGGAATGGAAAGTAAATGGCCGGAAGTGTAGGGTCTGAGTCATAGTCCTGTCTCAGAGGAAGACAGGATATTCTAAGCTTCATTGAAAGTCATTAATGAATAATATTCTAAATCTGGCCACAGAAGTCCTAACTCTTATAAGATTAGCACATATTCAGAAGGTTTCTGATTGCGTTGCTCCTTCCTTTAAGAAATAATCCACCAAACAATCAACCAAGTCCCTCAGAGTTAAGTTGCTAGTCCTAGATAGCATTTTTAGATTCTGTGAAAAAACCTGATTGATATGTGTTAGGACAGTGGTCTGTTTGAACTTTGTCCACTCTCATGCCTTTACAGTATACTTTATTCTACTTTATTCTCTATCGTGCACAACATTCTATGTCACCACAAATTATTTTTATGATGATCACAAAAACCAAGGAAATCTCTGGAGTCTAGACCAAGATATCATCTGTGAGTCTATGATAGATTGTATTTTATGCTTTTCCTAAAAAGAGATAATCAGACATCTAATCATCCCAGATAGGGTGCTGATGACAGAACAAAGAAATGATTCCACCTGAGTCCAAATTGGCAGGCCAATAAGTTTGTTTATTGAGCTAGTTATGGGAGTATGAAAGGTTACTTAAGGAGTATAGGTTAACTGAAACGCATATGTATCATTGGAAAATCTCATCTCAGTAAGGTGATGACCTCATAAAAATAGTGTAATAAATATCCTTATTCAGTCAACCTCCACTTCCTATATTCTCTAGTACCAACTAAGACATTTGAGAATCCAGTGACTCCCCTCTAGAGTGCTCTCAGGCCCATTACCATTGCTATAAACCTAGCTATCTATATTATTTTGCTTATTTTATTTCCATCATTACAGAGGTTAATATATTCTGTAAGTCACTTCAGCAATTTCTACTCCATGCTAGACAATAGTCATGTTATAACCAGAGAACAGCTATACCACAACAACTCTCCTTCAGAAAGAGGCACTGATAAATAAGCTTGCTAATGAGTCTCCAGGAGAATAATGCATCCTAAAAAGTACAAGACACAAGGAGAACAGACCTGAAACATGGATAAAAGTAGTTTTAAGTACTGGATAATATCCTTTAATGAAATTATCCTCCAAGCCAGCCAAGCCCCAAGAACTCAGCTCTGAATGTTAAGAAAAGCGGGCATGAAGGCTGGGAAGATGACTCAGTAGTTACAAGCACTTAGCCCTCTCACAAAAGACCCAGGTTCAGCTCCCAGCACATAGTGACCTATAACACCACCAGTTTTAGAGTATGAATTCATTGCCCTCTTCTAACCTCTGTGGGTGGCTACACACATGTGATACATATATACATACTCATCCATATGCATGAACATTTAAAATACAACAATTATCCTTTAAGTTTTTTAAACTTAAATAAGCATGCTATGATGTGGGGGAAAGCGAAACAGCATCTTCAAGCTACCATGACGTTTTAAGTCTACATTCTGAGCCTCCCCATCCTACTGGGCCTCATCCCAACAGCAATGATGGATAACATTCTTAAATATAAAACACATTGATATCTTTATAGAGGAGGAAAAATACAGAGCAGAACAGTATAAAATAAGCAAGTCTGAAGTCTCTCAGGGACCAAGAGGCAGAATTCCCATTCCACTGCACCATTAAGGACCTAAGCTGGTCAGCAGTAAAAGTGGAAAGTATTTCATTGAAGGAAGCTGAAATGTTTGTGATAGGCCATTCCAAGTGAGCTTGGCCAAGTTCTGTATAACATCCCTGGATAACCAAGAAAGTTAGAGGACATTAAGGCAGATACAACTTCTTATGTTTATGACCTGACCAACAGCCAGCCTTCCTTAGCAACTGTAAAGAGTTAATGCCACAGATCTATGACTACAAACTTAGAATGTTCTAAAAGGGACAACCCCTATTCCTATAAACTCAAATGTGGCATCTCTCTGCCTTTAACTTTTTCTTTGAGTCTTAGCTGAGTGGAAAAGTACTTTGTCCACCATATGACATCTGTCCCAGAGTCTGCTGAGCCAGATAAGTGACAAATGAGGGAAATCCAATCACTCTACTGACAACTTCTTGAAATTGGCTCTTCAGCCTCCTTTCAGAGAACTTCTTGCAAGTGGCTACTTGCTCCATTCAACCTTTTGTTTTTCTTGGATAAAGTCAAGCGCATTCAAGAAATATATGTCCTTGGTATTAAGAGCTGACACTTTATGTCTTTGCATCTGGGTCAGTCTACTATTGTAGACTGCACAGAGAGCCCTCTCCCTGAGTCTCTTGATCTTCCTTCACTTGGTGCTTATGGTTGCTGGCCAATCAGACCACAGGTAACTGAAAATCTCTAGCTAGAACTACTGTCCAGTGGGATCACAAGGCTTCTGGAATATGATTCCATACTACTACTGCACCATGGTATACACTGAGCCATCCTTTAAACTCCTTACAAAGCCTTACTTTCCATTTGCAGCTGATGGACCCCAGCCATGACTACATTTTGTTGAGTCTTGAGGAACTATAAAAATTATTGCTGCCCGCACAAGGAAGAGTAAGAGACCACTTACTCCCCCTTTTGAAATCTCCTTTAAGCTTGTGGTGAGGTAGCAGTAGCATTTTGTCCAGTCACATATTTTGCTGGCATTCTTCTCACTCCTCTTTCCACATATCCCAAATGCCACCCAATATTGCTATTAGCTACCAATGGCCTCCCTTCAGGAACACTGTAAGCTTAAACTAAAACTAGAGAGGACTACACTCTGTTATCAAGAAAGACCAAACAATGAAATGTGGAATAACTAAGTCTCAATGGGTCTGGCAACTGGCCTATGGCATGCACAGTAGGAGTTCTGCCAGAGGGCCTTGACAACAGCAGCTGAGTCTGACAAGAGATGACATGGACCTATGGACAGCGACCACATCTCCTCAGCAGATGCCAGCTCAGTAGATCTCCTCCCCTGGGGCAGAGTTGGAGGTGTATAAGGCTTACCCCTTCCTGGAATAAACTGAGCTTGTTGTCTCAACTCGATCCCAATGCCTGTGTTGTTGGTGTCACTCCTACTTTCCCCTACCCCCAAGGGACACCTGCGGGGACCTTGCAACAGTGAAACACCTTTTCAAATATGCTGTTCCTTTTCATTTCTCACTTACCAAAAGTCTTGTCACTGGGTCTGCCTACTTCTTCAATGGGATTGAATGGGTTTGTCCTGTTGGGGACATTTTTCAAAAAAGTCTCTTCATGAATTTTCCTCTTTTAAGAGGATGCTGGAAGACTAAGAATGTTCTTTTCTGGTTTCCTTTCACCAATCAGAGCTAGTTCCTCTCCTCGAAATGCCATGGAGGGAATCCTTTCTGGTGTGTCTCTGTTCTTTTCCCTCCTCCCTCCAGATACTGACATGACAATCAGTGTCACAGAGGATTCTCCCTTGGGATGTTTCTAAGGAACTTCAATACTTTCTCATTAGAGCAAGACATTCAGGCCAAATACTTGACTTTCTATTTCAACATGACCTGGTATGTATATAAAAACTGAGCAGTAAGGCATTTTGGTTCTCTTAATCACAATACCCTCCCTCAACCCAATCTTCACTGCTGCTATCCTGGCAAATGCTCTGAAGAACCCCACTTTTTGGTTTTCCTCTAACTTGTTCATTATTCAAGTCATCCATCTGCTTACCACATTTCCCTTCTTTTCTCCTAGCCTGTTTGCTTACCCCTTTTTAGTTCCTATAGACCTTGTCTCTGACTTTGAACTCACTGACCAGGTGGCTTCTCTTCATTCCAATTCTGAACAACCTTTATATTTCTATCTGGCATTACTACAAAGCTTCTTGGCACTTCACCCAGCCTCACTGCTCATACCTTTTTTTTCCAGCCCCTTTCAAGTGAGACCTGTCGACCACCTACCATCCAAGAAGTAATTAGAACTGAGAACATCGTTCACAAGCATGTGCCTTTGTCCATGTCTAATCTCTCTCAAATTGAAACTGAATTGGAGTCTTTCTCTATTTATCCCTCAAAATTTACAACATAATTTGAGTTCTTAGCATTCTTATGACCTAACATGGAAATATATAACTTCCCTTCATCCTCATGTATAAGCCAACATTATACATGAATGCTCTAAACCATCAATAGCCATACCATTATGTGATACCACAATCCCAAAGAAAGACCCAAGATAGAACTACTATCTAGCCTACTGCCCCAGACCAGATTAAAAGATCATATGCTTTCTTGCCTGGTAGAAGACATGAAAAGGACTATTTCCAAACTCATTAATTCTGTTAATGTTAGAGAAGTTGGATGGGGAACAAGTGAAAACCCATTTTCTCCTACTAACCGCAGAAGCCCTTTTAAAATACACCAGTCTTAATCCAGACTCCCCTGAAGGAAAGATCATCCTAGGAATGCACTTCATCTACCAGTCAGCACCAGATAGCAGATGCAAATTAGGAAAAACAGGAAAATGCCCACAGTTACTGCAAAACAAACTTGCATTGCCTCTCTTCAGTATTTAACAACTGGGATGCACAGGATTAGGAAAAAACAGAAAAGAAGGCCTAGGATAAAAGGCAAGGTCTATTAGCTCTGGAGACCTCTAACTGTAAAGTTATCCTAGCAGACAAATACAACCTTTGTTCAATCCCAAATGCATCCTAGCTCTTATTTATGGTATACTTACCCTGGCCATTGGAACAACAATCCCCCATCTCCAATTAAAGGTCCCATCTTCCTATGTCTTTTCCATCCTATAAATTAGACATTAGAAGAGAGTCCTTCCCTTAAAAGTCAAACTCACCCATGCCAACCTTAATGGCTAAAGGGACCCACCATTTCCAGCAGTGAATTTTCTGGCCTACTACTGGAAACAAGATAACATATCACAGGATCATAACATCCTGTACCATCTAATTGGCTGTGACTCAGAGTAACTTTCTCCTCGGCCGGTTTCTTATTGTTCTATTATAGAATAGAATTGGCTATTCTGCCCTGTCCAAAGTTTAGGCACCCCTCTTTCCCTATTACCTCAATAGTTGGAGTCAATGACACCTCCTCTTACCCTAAAGGTCACTCCCCTGTTATTGTGTGCTGTAGGAAATCAGGTTTCCAGCCCAATTCCTTTGTTTAAATTACATATTTCCAAGCTGGACACCAAATTACACTGGGTCTCTGAATCATCTCAAACTCATTTCCTTGGCTTGCTAACTCTGGTCCATCAGAACCTAACATTCTCTCTGTCCTCCAAAATATTCACCTTAATAACACTCAGGCAACTCCTCCATATGTGACACACCAACTCTAATCAGAACATCTTATATTCTATATTCAGCAAATTAAAAGACTACTTTATCATATTTGCCTCAATACCCCCTTTGAGCCCAACTTCCTCAAAGAACTCCCAAACCCTTATTTCCAAGTTCCTGGAGGCAAGCATCCTTAATTCTCCTGTGTAATATTTTCCATCTCAAGTAGCCATATGGAGCATACCATCTAGCTCAAGACCTTAAGATAATTAAAGAGATAGTTGCCTGTCTATATTTTTGCCCCATCCCATATACCCTCCTCAGTACTATGCTATGTAATACTCCATTATTTCAGTGACTTAGACCTTAAGGATGCTTTCTTCACTATACCCCCATTCCCTGACCCTCGGGATCATTTTCTTTCATCCCTAGTCTTAACCCTGACACTCATCTCCTCCAACAGCACACTTGGACCATTCTTTTCCAAAGAGTCTAAAACAAGCCATATTTGTAAGAGAACCCTTGCTTTACGTCTTTCTGCAATATGTAGGTGGCCTTCTCCTTTATATTCCTTCCCTCAAGATGGCACTCTTGGTTACCATCATTCTCCTAAACTTCCTAGGCCTACAGGGACACACAATTGTTCCATAAAGGTCTCAGCTGAACCAACAATTACTTACTTAGGCATCCTTTTCACACCAGATCAAATACACATACATGCTGTTTTTTTCCTAAACAGTTGGATAACACCACCAAAGAATGGCCTTCTGACTTACTGAAGTCGCAGCCACTTTCCTACTGATTCAAAGAAGCTGGCAAACTTATATATGGATAACATTTCCTTTTACTTCACCAAGTTATTTATAAACTCATCAGTCATACCTACTGTATATAATAATCAAATGTACCTAGTAGTACTCAATACCAGACCCTCCTATTATGAAATTCACACTTCTACACACTAATGAAATACATTAAATCCCATAAAAGAACCCATTGCATATCTGCACCTGTAAATTATAGAATATCCTCAGGAAGCCCACATAGGCTTAACACATTCCATACTTCCAAATCCAGAAAACACTTGGTTCATAGGTTCATAGCCGAAACTATAGAAAGTCCACCCTTACCCCCTAACATATCTGCCCAAAAGGCATAACTGATTTTCCTTAGGAGCTCTCAGCCATTGTTTCTAATTTAAATTTAAAAGAATGGAAAACAAAGAGCCCTCATCCTGGAAAAAAGGAAAAAGATTTAGCATTTATACTGACTCCAAATATGCTTACCTTGTCCTGAACTCATGTGCAGCCATCTGGAACAAATGAAGGTTATTAAAATTTAAAGGGTTGCCTATTAAACACACCTCTTATTCTACAACTAATAGAGGTTGCCCAGGTTCCAGCCTAGGTTGAAGTTGCCAGCACTTAGAAACACAGGAATAGGAGTTAGATACGGAAGCAAAGCCCCTTTTGTCACTTACAGCCTCTGAAGCCTTTGGTGCTCCATTGATTATCCATGAATGTAGCCAAGAAGCATAAGAGGAGGAAGAAGCTGAGAAGGAGAGGCCCTAGTTTTCTTCACAAGGAAAAAACTCATCCTTCCTGCCAGTCATGACAGGGGAATTCCCAGCAAACTACACCATTTTGTGTCCATCAGTTGAAAGACTGTCTACAAGCTCCTTACTCTCCTTATCCACTGCTGGGAATGAAATTTCCATATCTCACCTAAACTGTCCTCTCTGTATCCTATCAGTCCTCAAAGATGTTTCAAGCCACCTACTTCCTTGCCCACTCAGGAGTCAAGAGAGCAATCTCATTCACCATATGGCTACATGAAAATAATACGAGTCTTACAGTATAAAGTGTCTTAGTGTACAAAGTATTTGACAGCAGTATTATAGTTTCTAATAAGGCACATTTTAGTGACTGATAATCCTTGCCTCCCTGCCTCCCTGCCTCCCTGCCTCCCTGCCTCCCTACCTCCCTGCCTCCCTGCCTCCCTTACCACCCTGTATCTCTTGAGTCTCTTGTAGATCCCCCCAGTCTCTTTTCCCTTTTCATTTTCCATATGTTATACCTTTGCAGGCTTTCTAGAAGCCTTCCCAGTGAAAACAGAAAGGGCCTTGGATGGCATTCAAGTACCTTTAGAGACACAACTCCCAGATTTGGAGTCTATACTTCTTCCAAAGAAGTAAAAATTCAGCCTTTGTCCCTCAAATAATTTGACATGTCTTACAAGCTTTAGATATCACCTTTAAACACCACTTTGGCCATTACCTTCAGTCTTTAGGAGAAATAGGAAAAGCATACTCCACCTCAAAACAACACCTCACCACATTATTGCCTGAACTTCAGCGAAGCTAGCCCTAACTCTTGCTTTTCACTCCTCTAAGATATGGATCCACACCCAAGATCTATATACTTATGCTGTTTTGAGGATGTGCCTCTTCTCCATCCTGTGTCCTATTGAACGTTCTCATATGAGTAACTCTTTAGAGCTTACTTAAAAAAGAAACCCTCAGGAAACATGCTGACCAATATCAGCACCTTAATCACACTCCACCTTAAATCTTAAACCTGGGGTTAGATTTACCTTTAAGACCTACCAGGACAAATACAAAAAGGGGCCATTACAAGTTTTATCACCACTCCAACTACAGCCAAGCATATAGAATTCCCACTCCAGATCCATCTCTCTTGACTCAAGCTAACCAGACACCACCACATTATCCACCAGTTGAAGTTCTCAGCCTATGAGTGAATCATATACAATAGACATCAAACCTACAGATGACTTCAAGATCCTCTCAAAAACGTTAACACCTCCACATGTATGAGAGAGGAGGGAAAGTCTATGTATGATTGTTCAGCTTGCTCATCCCTCTAAAGGCCCAAGTAGCTTGCCCATAGATCACTCTATGAGATTATCCTAACTCCAGCCTGGGGCAAATATCTTCAGCAGGATTTCTAAGAGTATTCCCCTGGGAAACTTACCTTGTATTTAGAAATCATTTGGTTTGATAGACTATGCTTCAAAGCATGCCTTGTTTTGGCTTCTTTTACCCCTCCAAGAGTTCTAATCTTACAAAAGTATATGAAAACCTGTGAAGTTCTAGCCATGTGAATTACATCCTCTACTCAGGATAAGACTGATCACATCTGCCCTCTGACTTTTACATACTATCCTTTGTCTTTTCTACACTACCCTGGGATTTCTAGTCCTTTATTACCCATACTCTAATCCCTACTATAAAACAATCAGAAAGGTCATCTAAGCATTAACTAAAGGATTCTAGTTTCACAGGCTGGAGAATTTGTGCCCCTAAATTCCCAACTGTCACAGTAAATCAAAATTTCAGATCAGAATACTATTAATGCCATCTTTCACACTCAGACAACAGCCATATACAACACCTTGCTTTTTTCAATAAATTCTAATATCTGTCCCAGTTCCTTTCAGATTAAAATCAACCCAACCAGCTTGCATCTGTACAAATACTCCTGACTCTCATCTTCTCTAAGTGTTTCATAGAACCTTCAGTTGCTCCCTTCTCCTTCAGGCTCTCATCTACATTTACAAATTCAAAATATACAATCTTCCACTGTGAACACTTTCTGAGTCCTATAACAGATAAGTAACAATCTCTCCAAATTCAAAGTCTATCTTGATCTTATGCTATCTTTAAAAAATGATGTCAACCAAATCTAGAAAAAATATAAAAAGAGGATAACTCATACTGGAGAATAGATCCCAACACATCTTCCTACCCCTCTTCTACACTGGGTCTAGAACCAACCTATGACCTTCAATTGGCAGCTACATCCAAAATGGTACTTTACCCTCTACTAAAACAACAAATTTTTAAATGTAAAAAGAAAACTTGACTTCACCCTCTGTATAGATAGGAATTGTTCTAATCTCTCCTTTTTTCTATCCACCCTCTTAATTTTATTTCTTTTGTAGAGCTGGGACACCTTCATACCTTCTACCATGTGTTAAAGACTTTACACACCAGTTTATCTAGTGTCTGACTTAATCTCTTGCCAAGCATTCCTTCAACTACCTCTTTCAGAAAAAATATCTTTTAAAAGAGTAAATTCTTAACCCTGTCATTAGAACTAAATGAGTTGAACAATTTGCAGTACTCCTAGTTTTAGGAGGACTCACTAACTTGCAACTTAGTGTTGGCAATACAGTCCACTCTAACAAAATGAAAGAACTCCCCGTATATGGAGACCAATAGCACAGAGAGCATTCCTTCTTCATGCACATGATACAAAGACAACTAAACTCTCTGGCCTGGGAAAGGTACTTCAAAACAAAGAGGACCTTGGTTTGCTAGCATCCAAACACGGTGGAAGCTGCAATGCTATGCAGTGCTGTGTTGCTTTGTCCATGAATCTGATTAAATATTAACAACCCCCTCAACACCATCAGAAAAAAGATTAATGGCAATCTAGAAAACTATGAGAACTGGGGTTCAAACTGTCTCAAGTGGGAGCCAAATATTTATTCTTGATTTTCTTGGGTAACTCCCTTTCTAGACCCCATTGCTATCTTGTTCTTTGTCCTGGTATTTGGGCCCTGTTTCGTCAAATAAGTTTTATCTCTCATAAGTCAAAATTCAAATTTTTTCAGTGCTCTTTAACAGTACAAAACACAATTCTTGTATACCTTTCTCAAAATCCCTCTTCACAGACAGGCAGAAATAACTCCCTTCCTCTAGTCAAAAGAAAGATTATGTAGAAGAAGGCAACTTCAACCTTGTTCCCCAGTAGAACTAACTTTATTGTTACAGCTGTTTATTGTCTCTATTCATGGGTGGGTATACAACTTGAAGGAGTCCGTTCTTCCCTTGCTCAATAGTGGTCCAAAACAACAAGCTTAGGTCACTGGGCTCAGGAGCAAGCATCTTTAACTACTGAGTCATCATGCTTGTCCTAAAATTTATTTTCAAAAATCAAGAGAAGGGACTGAGAAGGCGAAAATTAATACAGCTTTTGAATCAAATACAACTCTTGCTCTAACTCTATCTTTCTTTGAGTCTTAGCTGAGTGGAAAACTACCACATCCTTTCTGTAACATCTGTCCACCAGATGAATGAGGAAATTCAATACATACCAGAGGACCTAGCATGGGAAGACTGACAACTACCTTCACATATTGGTCCCATTTAACAATTAGTTTTGTCACCTTAACACAATCTAGAATCACTCAGGAAAACATCTCAATGAGGGTGATCATCAAGACCCCGTGGTACTATGAACATTCGAGTGAAAGATTGTTTTGATTATGTTAACTGATGTGGGAAGACTCAGCATAAAAGTGGACAGCATCCTTCCCAGGGGTTGGGCCCTGGGTTTATATATTTATATAAAAGTAGAGAAAGCCACTGAGCAGTAGGCATCTCCTTGCTCATGAATCTGGGCATGACTGGCTCCTTGAAGTTCCTGCTTGATTTACATACAACAATGGAATATAACCTAAAACTGTAAAATAAATAAACACTTTTCTCCCCTAAGTTGCTTTTTGTCAGAGAATTTTATCACAGTAGCAGAAATGAAACAAATATAGCCCTTGTTGGTCTGTTGAGTGAACAAATGTCTTTTTTAAGGCCTCCTAGTAAAAATCTTTATTCCCCATGATACTAGCCTCAGTTTCCACCTAACAAGTTCTATTTACAAGGCTGGTTCTTGGCTGGCACTCAACTTATGTTAATAAAAAGAGATTCATCATTCTATTTTTATAGAGCCAATGATCTCCAGTTAACATCTCCCTTCCCCATGGTCAGAAGCTACAGAGAAGGTACTGACATGTAATCAAGATTTGAAGGTAGAAACTTGAGCTCTGGCAGGACTAACAAGCTATGCTTGACTACCTGAAGAGAATGAGAGAGGAGATAGCACAGCCAGTTCCCCAGCACTCATGTAAAAAAAAAAACTTGGGTGAGATAGTATGTACCTGTAATCCCAGTGCTGGGAAGGCAGAAACAGCAAGATCCTTGACTGTCTGTCCAGCCATTTTAGCTGAACCAGGGAGCTCCAGGTTCAGTGAGAGACCTTGTTTCTAATAATAATAGTAATAATAATAATAATAATAATAATAATACTAGGAGGTGAATGATTAAGGAGGACACCCAGGGTCATTCTGGGCCTACACACATGCATGTGCACCTGTGCATGTGTGTGTGTGTGTGTGTGTGTGTGTACACAAGGGACAGGGAGCAGGTAATATATTCATTGTGGCCACTTTGGGAAGATAAACAAAAACAGGAATTGAGTGACATTGAATTTGTCATTGAGAAATACCAGTATGAACTTAATAGAGGAAGATTTGGTTCAAAAGGAATGATAGAGATATGTACCTAATTAAACAGTCTTGGTTTAGATGCATTCTCCTTGGACACTGTCCCAATTCTAATCTCACACAGTGATCCATGGAAGTCCTGGAGACTTGAGGAGACAAGAGGGTTCTCAGGACGTTGTAGTTAAAGCATCCCCTTTATAACTAATTGCCCTCATCTGTGCGTCCTGTGAGGTTCTGTTGTTCCAAGAACTCAAGGTGATTCAAGAAGAAAGAAAAGGACAGTAATTTACTTCAATGCCTTCAGTCAAAGTAAAGGAGATAGGCAAAAAATACAGACACTAATGTCAGGTTCTCTTTCTGTTGTTAGCTACCCTGTAGCCTACATGACAAGCAGTGCCTTTCATGCACATTCAGCTAAAAGGCAGGTACCTACATGGTCAGTACCCACCCCCCCAAAATGATATTTTATTCAACTCTGTAGTGGAACCCTTCAGGTTCAAGCATTGTCCATGGACTTCTACAGTTTTCACTACTAAAACAAACATGTGGACACTCCTTTGATGAGCCTCATGTCAGAGTAAAAGAACGTGTATTTCTCTAGAAGTCACCTGTTTTTCCTGTGATGGTTGAATCACACATTTCCTACAATGAACTTCAGCTATGATTTGAACTGCATGCTAGGTCCTGTGAATGGACCCACAACCTCCAAATGTGTGTGGTCCTGAGGCGCAATAAAACCACCATGGCTTTGGCACTCATTAGAATGAATGGCACTCACTGAGTATGGCTTAGGAATCATTTGGAAAAACAGAAGAAAAGAACATGATCTGAATTATAGTTCTTGAATGGTTCAGGTGTCATTCATATTCAAAACAACAGCTGACTTTTACCTATTTTAAACTGTGAATGTATTTGTGGAATTTCCAAATTCCATAGGAATTGTTAAATTCAATCCCATGGGTCTAGGAATCTTTGGATTCACTGATTTCTTTGTGCCATGTTAGCAAAGATGAAGACAAAGAAGATACCAAGTAAAGTTTTTGCCTTTTGATCTTTTCACCAAATAGAAGGGGCCCAAATATAAACCTTGAATGGATCAAAGACAATAAAAATTGTCTGGTAGTCTTCTCTCTGCTCCAGACGAAGTCCAAACTCTTTCCCTTGCCTAATGGTACCATGCCCACCTCTTTGCATCCCAACAGATATCTCCTAGCAGCTGTAATCTAAACCCTGTGGATGCTGAATTCACTGCCGAGGATGAAGCAAAACATGGCATGAAAAATTAAAAGATTTTGTGTTTCATTCCTATTTTATGTACACATGATAGAATGGATTGTAAGTTTATAATTTCATAAATCTTAAAGAGAGAAAAGCTTCAAAGAAAAAAAACATTACAAATTCCTTTACTCTCTGCCGTGCATGGGTGGGTCGATTGAAATCTAAGACCTTGAGTAATGGAAACAGAACAGATCCTCATAGCTAATGCTTTGTTATGGATTTTGCCAATTGTGAGAAAGGGAGAAAACATAAAAATAAATCATTGAAAAACACTCTTGTAGGGTTAACTCTTGAATCCCAGGCTGATGCCTGGGAATCCAGCATGGGACTGATCAAGACCCCCTGACTGGGGGTGTCAGTGAGGAGGCCTAGGTAATCTATTGAGCCTTGGGCAGTAGATCAGTATTCATCCCGAGTATACACATGGACTTTGGACTCCCATCCAACAATGTGAGATGCACTCTCACCCTGAACTCTTGGGGGAGGATCTGGGCCCTGCCCTGGATGAAATGACAGACTGTGGACACCCCCATGGATGGCCTCACCCTCCCTAGGGAAATGAGGGGATATTGAGGGGTCGGGGGAGGGCACAGGAGGAGGGGAGGGAAAGTGAGAGGGACCTGGAACTGACTTGTGAAGCAATCTTGTTTCTAATCTAAATTTAAACTTAAAAATAATAAAAAAAGAAAAACACTCTTGTAATCTTAAAAAGCATTTTTCAATATGCTAATTAGTTCTTGTTCAAATCAAATGTCTGGTATTTAAAGGCTGATGATTCCCCAGCATATTATAGAGTGGGTCAATTTGGAATCTCAGAACAGTTTTGGAAAAGGCAGAGAACAAGAGAGATCTTAGGATGACCTTTTACTTTTGACTTTCAATGTAGCTATTATCTAGCACCACTGTGTCTTGGTTTTGCTACTGTAATAGAAAAAAGCCCTGAACAAAAAGATCCTGGTTGCTCACATCTAGCCCTTAGCTGAAGCCTAATAGTGCCTGTTTAGGGTTACATCAACCATTAACATTAATGATACCCAACTGAAATCAGAGGATATTTTTCTAATCAATGAACTAAACTCAGACTCTGGGACTGTTGAAGATTTAACACACCCTTCAGTGGGGCCTTGACTTACAAGAACGTTGTGGAGATGGCTTGCATCGGGTCAGAGAGAGCTGCCCATGGAGATGGATTTATCCTCATATAAGAAAATTTCCAGTATGATGCTGCCTGGATCTGTACTCTGGAAACAGATACTAAGGGCATTCAAAACTCAGGGTGCCATCCAAAAGTTCCACCTTGAGGGAAGACATTTGGGAAACTTCATGGCCTGAGACAGATTTTTATGCAGTTAACAGTACTCATTTTATCTGGTTAAATATAAGATCCTTGAGTGCATGATTGAGGTCAATAACACAGATTAGTCCCTATACCATGGGGTCCTAATAATTTTGCTGTAAAGATCCCTTGCATAAGGGTGAAGGAAGTAGAATGCACAGAAAAGAGCTTTGCAGCTGCTATCTTTAGAGCCTACTTACAAAGTATAGCACTTGTCCAGGACTAAAAGGGTGGCTCTCTCTCTTCCACTTCATGTCATCAACTTTAGGGCAACTTGGAAAGCACCTCAGGAATCTCAGCAAAGCACTGAGTGTCTAAAATGGGTTTCCCTTGGCAGAAATACCACAGTTTTTGCATTGCTTCACTTCTGGAGAAAGAAACACATGAGATGTGTCTCCTTGTGGAAGAAATAAGCCATAAGGAAGTCTGTGTGTGGGTTTGTTTAAATCTGTCCTGGTTCTTTGGCCCTTTCTAGCCCTGGCATGCATACCTTAGACCTTCTAGAAAATTCCCAGATGTGTGGATAACCCCCAAGAACCCATAAATAGACTAGAAGTCTAACATCCTTAATGTTTCAATAAAGCAAGGCATCTGAGCCATCATTATAAGACTTGGTGAGCTGGAGTGCCCCAAGTTATCCAGCAAGGAAAACCACTGTAAACAACAATGACAAAACTGTTAGGGGAAGTATCAGTAGCAAAAGACACAGAGAGAGAGAGAGACAGAGAGAGACAGAGAGACAGAGAGAGACAGAGAGAGAGAATAAACTACAAAATACATAGTAATTCATGCTAAATCAAAATACCCAACATCCTATTAACTCATACCCCACTCCATAAATACAAGTAAGAAATTACAGAAGCAAGTGTTAGGGGAGGGGGAATACCTATGTGTAAAGGTGAGCATGGATATTGAAGCAGAGGCTGGCATCAGGCATCTTCCTCAATTTCTGCCTATGTTTTGAGATAGGGTCTCTTCCTGAACAGGAGCTAGCTGGTTTGGCTAGCAAGCCCAAAGATCCTATTGATGCTGCCTCCTCAACACTGGGATTATAGGTGGAGGGTCTCAGAGCTTGCTTTTACGTGGCTGCTGCGGATAAAATTCAGGCCTCCGTGCTTGTGTGGCAAGCGCTTTCCTAACTGTTCATTAGTCTGTGTTCATAGTTTTAAAGAAATACATGTGTACAAAACATGAGATAGAAACAGACATAAAACACCAACAGAAAGAAATGCTTGGCGTAGCTCATGGCTAGAAACTTGAATGTTAAGGTAGAAGAACTGACATGAGTTCAAAGCCACATTAGGAAACTAGGTGAGACCCTGTCTCAAGACAAACATGTAACAAAAAAAATCAGAAATTCACATGTAACCAAGTTACTGCAAGTTTTAAAACTGAAATTTTAAAATGAAGAAAACCTAATATATTAGAAGAGTATCTATAAGGAAATAAACTTAAATGTTGGATGACAAAAAGACATCAAACTGTGAATGAGAAGAATGTATTTGAGCTCTAGTACAGTAGCAAACAAGTAACCCTGAAAAATAAAAGTCTGAATGCTGAATAAATTTAATCCACATTAAAACAGATTCAAAGTGATTTATCATATAGGCAGGTATACAGATTATCTACTGCTACATAATGCTGTGTAATTTTTAAAAATCCCCAATGTTTCACAACAGGCAGCATTTGCTTAGTCAGTAGACTGTAGGTTGATTGAAGAGTTTTCTCAAGCTTTCCAGTCTAGAGATCTGGAGTTCTCTGAGTACATCTCCAGAGTGTCATTATAGCAGGGGCCCCTCAGACATTGTCATTTGCTTTCCCCCAAGGAAACAAAGCCATTGTCCTGATTCTCTTTTGTTTCATTAGCTTGTCCTCCCTCTTTCTTGTTCTTCCTTGTCCCCACCTTATGTCAAATTCCAGAAACATTGAAATTTACAGGCAATCAGCCCAACACAGGAACCAAATTGCTTCCCTCAAGCATTGGAAGGACCCCACAAGATCAAAATTAAGATCATGTTAACATCACATAGTTTCACCAAGTCTGCTTGGCTACAAATACTTCTGCTGTCCTGCTTTAATTCTTCCTTTGGCAGTAAATTTATTGTTGTCTACCATCACTTGCCTCTCTGCCAATTGGATTACCATAGTGAGTGGCTGGACCTGGTCTGATGGGATGCTTTTGAAGTCAAGACCTTCAGAACTCCAGTAATGTTTAAACTGTCCCCCCCTTGAGTTCTAACAAAAAAAACTATTCTTCCTATGTATGTCTTTAGTTCAAAAAGCAGAAGAGCGAGAGAAGAAACAAAAATAAAGCCCCCATTGGCCAGAGAAAGATACATGGGCAAGATCTCCAAATCAAGAGAAGGAACAGATAACAGCATCACAAAGGCAAATGGCAGGGAGGCCACTAAGTGGCAACATCATTGTAATCAACCCCCTCCACTCACAGCAGCTTCCATTATATTAGTGTCGTACAACCAGAAAGAAGAAGAGCCAATGGATACAGTATAGCAAATTCATGAAAAAAAAATCTCAATCATGATTACCTAGAGATACCCAAAGTAATTTTCAAAATAATTCATGAAAAAATACAGAAAGACAACACCTACAGAGAGTCACCAACAGTGGGCAGAATTAAAGAAATACTGATTTCTGTTGTTGTAACCCTAAGTTTTGGCCTAGCTAGATGACTTTTGATAGGTACAAGTGAAGTGGAAATCTTACAGTATTGTCCTACACACATGGTAACCTAGAGGCCTCCTCTTTCAAAGGAGAGCCAGTGTTTCTCAGTGTTCAAAGGAGAGTGAGTCTCCTCGGTGATGACCATGGCCAATATTCCCAGGCTAAGGCTGATACTCAGAAGATGCTTAAGAACCATCATCTGGTGATTATAGACTTTCTGTTATTGGCCACTACCATGACTTTCCCATCAAATGTCCAAATGTTCACCACTACAGGATTCTCTAGCAAAATACCTAACTTCTTTTGTAACACTGTTTTTGTTTTGGTTTGTGTGTAGTTTGATTTTGTTTTAGGAGTTTGGAGGTTTCTTTATTTGGTTGTTTGTTTGTGTTTTTGCTTTTGCCTTGTTTCTCCATCACATGCTTTCATGGACAAAAACTGGTAAGTCATAATGGCAACCAATGGGCATCTGAGTCCTGTCTTCATTAACCTCAGTATGAATATAACTAACATGGGAGATTAAACCCTATGTTGAATTCAACATCTATCTTTTCCATGATAGCTAATCTCTGTCTCCTATCAGAATTATATTACAGACTCAAGAAAACATGAGTCCACTTTTTTCCTTTCAAAGAATAAAATATCTCCTTATTCATATTGCCTGACCTGTTTTGTAAGCCAACACCCAGCAGAGGAAATATTTTACTATTTAACTTACACAAAGGACACAAATTTTCACTGTATAAGCTCATCCATATAAAACCAGTCGGACCAAGATATAAAATATTTCCAGGATCTGAGATTCTAGCTTCCTACTAACCATCTTTAATATGCCTGAAAAATAATTTTAATTTTTACCTCTATTGCTGTCCTTTTACCTACTTTTATGTCTTTTTACTTACTTTTGTGTCTCTTATATGTTTTCCATATCCATGCTTGTCAAATCCAACCTTGCCTCTGTCTTCTTGAGCATATGGAATATGGTTATAATAACTGCTTCTTTGTCTGCCAACTCTATCATCTTTGTTAATTATAAGTAATTTCAACTGATTGGTTTTTCTCCTCGTATGGTTTATAGTTATCATCATCTTTGCATGCCTGGTGGTTTTCATCAGATGCCAGATATGGCGGGGAATTTTACCTTGGTTAGTGTTGGATTACTTTTTTTACCTGTAAATATTTTTGTTCTAAGACATGGTATAACTACTTAATAACAGATTATTTGGGCTCTTGCTTTTAAGCATTCTTTAGGTTACCCCAGAACTGGGCCTGTCAATTTCTACATTAATTCTCTACAGAAAGCCACAAAGATTATATTTTATACCCTATGCCACAGAAAAATTAATCAGCCTGTGATAAGAAGAGATGCAATCGTTGTTCTCAATATCTTTCCTGGTGGTAGAGTCTTCATCTAAAGAATCTGAAGTTTAGCCTGACCAAAGTAATTTTAAACTCATAGAATTCACTGACTGGATACATACAAATAATTACTTTCTAAATACACATTAGGAAATTTGTAAAAATAATGATAATAATATTTAGTAGCCAGATACTACCCTGTTATCATGAAATTTTGAGTCTCAACATTACCTAGAAGATAACTAGTGTTGAAAACTTTATGAATGCCTACTGAACTCAGAAGCATATTGAGTATGCACCAGCCGTTTGGTGTTTGTAATATAATTAGCCTTCTAAGAAACACCGAAAGTAGAGTTTATGCATTTTGCCTATTGGTTGTAACTTTCATTCCATTAATGTGGTAAGAAATTCCATTTATATAAAAGATTAGTGTACTCTGATAATTTGGTTATAATGACACTGAGCTCAGTAAGATAAATACACAAGGAATCTATTCTGCAAATATAAATTCAATTTCTTACAATGCTTTCAGTTTTCCTTTTCTTCTTAATTTAAGTGTCTGCACACTAATTATTTTGCTATCAGATACAGCTTCATCGGTATGAGGACGAACTATTCTCATCAAATCAAAGAGTTTGAGAAAATTTCAATCAATATGTTCTATAAAAATAACATATTATATCTGAGTGTTAGTACTGAGTCTGGGCTTTTCAGGATTTCTGAAGGCTCAGAGAGGTTCGTGGTTCACCCACCACTATCAGCTTTTCCTACTGGCAGCCAGATACATAAACTACTGCTTGTTTTTGTCTTAGGCTAGAAGCAAAACAGATGAATGCACTGGAGGCTGATACCATAGTTAGGGACAATTGGACCTGGACTGCTTCTGTTCCATTAGGCAAGTATCACTGAAAAAGTCATTCAACCATTCTGGGTTTATTTCCCATCTGTAATAGCAGCATCCCTGTAAACCACTAGACAGGTTCAATCCTTACATATAAAGCTATTGGTACCATGCCTAGAATGTAAGTTCCACATTTGCTGTTACTGTTATCATTTAATGAATGCACTACATTGCTGAGTCCTTCTGATGGAACAGCAGTACAAGTGCTCTGGCCACATAAGAAACCATCCAGATTCTCAGAGAACTATTTCTGCTCATCCACAAGCCTACTATGAAACTGAAAGTTTAATAAGAACGTTAATCTTTCTCCAAACAAAACATTTCTAGTTCTGAACTTTGCATATCACTGTATAGCTTCTTCTACTTGCCTTATTTAATGTCATGGGTGTTTTCATATGTCAGTGCTTGGGGAGAGAAGAAATGTTACTCCAATCACATGGGATTAACCTGTATCTACAACTATCATCTGTGGAACTCAAGCATATTAGTTAATCTCCCCAACAGTGGTTCCTATCTATAAAATTAATGATAAAAATAGCATGTTAGACCACTCTACAACTAAAATGTTGCAGGTAGTAAGGACATAGTATAAAGATGGCACTTAATTATTCAAATACTGTCTTCCACTAAGAAATAATTAAGACCTCGTGTTGTCGACTACAGATACAATTGTTTCCATGTCAGTTTCTGCCTGTTGATAAGAGATAATCACATCTCCCTTCAAAAAACAGGAGTAACAAAAGTTCACTTTCTCAAGAAAGGCAATTCAAGGGGTAAGGTGCTTCTTGTTACATCCCACTACTCAAAATATACTGGACTGTTGGACTTTTATAACAATTGCCTTCTAGTGATGTAATATAAATGTGTATATAAGTGCATCTAAAAACTTCAGTGTGGCAAAGACAAAAATTGCAACATGTCAATTTGGTGGCTGTCCCTGCAAGAAATTAAACTACGTCCTACTTAAAAGCTCAGCTGGGAACACGCCCATGCCCTAGACCTTCTTCTGTTGAGTTGTTAGATATCTTTGAAAAGAGCTTCTGAATGCCTAGCTTTGAGAGACTGTATTGGTTCAGTGCTAGAAACATTGAAATCAGCTTTGAAAGTTCCAATAGATTATTGTGACCCTTCTGCTGAATCCCCTTCCACAGAGGCTTCCTGGCTAAGTGGGATTTCATCTGATACTTTTCAACTGTTTTTGTAATACAATCATGAGGAACCACTGTGATGTCGTGCTGTTTATTAGCTCCCTTGAGCTTATTTCCTAGACCTGCTCTTTGTTTCCAGAATAATCAAATGGGCATGTTTGATTTTATTTAGAAAAACTCATGGGGGAAAATAAAGCCTGGAAATAGCAAGAAGTGGCTGATTCCCAAACACCAACTCTGTGTGTCCAGTCTTTGGGGAAGCAGGAATATGGGTGTACCTTCTTACACAGTCCAACTTTCTCCTTCCTTCTGTCTGCAGACTGAGAATGTGGTTCAATCATAAAATGTTTGTATGGGCAAGGCCCCAGCTACAAGCTCCAATATCCCTAAATGAATAAATAGGCATGTACATAAAGGATAGTAAACATAGCCTACAATAGGAGGGCTTTCCATCTACTCTTGTCTTTATTATGACTCTAACTAAAATCTCTCAAGGGCACTGCATACATTATCTCTAGCTGCTGTTTTTTAATTGAAGACCCCACTATGCTTTGAGTTAGGACCCAGGCTCTAGGTATGTGTGAATGGCCCTCTTTCTTATCTTTCTCTTCCTGTTACCTTACAATGTCATGCTTTGTAAATTGACTCAGATTTCAACTATTGGCCAGATTATCTCATACCACAGAGAACTAAGTGACACACACACAGAGAAACAAAGACAGAACGATATAGAGCTTAAAATAACCTTCAAACTTCAAGTAGAAATAAGTCATTTGAATATTTATTTTGGAAAGAAGTTGGCAAAAAATAAAAGCAGGAACGCTTGCCTCTGTGAAGTAAATTATTATTTCCTATTAATATAAGACTATAATTTCCTACTGACAGAAGATAAACAATAGGCATTTCCTGGATGCATAGGTAAAAAGACACATGCTATCTGAGACAAAAGAAGGAATGAAAGAATGGCACACAGAGAATAAAAGTGAGGAAACTATCAGGTTTTTCACCTTGATTCTGTGATTTATAAATCTGAACTTGCTTGTTTAGAAAAGAAACCACTTTTCAACCATCTTGTTCTAGGCTACCCATGGAGTCTGTTCTCCATTCAGATCCCCCTCAGTGGCTAGAGCAACATGCAAGACTCCTCAGAATGGGAGGGGAATGCAGATTCATTTCCCTAGAAACAATAATGAAAATATCTCAAAAGCCTTAATTAAAAACGGAAAACCTTCTGATTCAGTATTATCTACTTAGCATTATCTACTAAGAGGAAAAGAACCTCAGCTGAGAAAGTACCCCCATTTTATGCAAGCCTGTGGATATTCTCTTGATAAATTATTGATGTAGGTGAGGAAACCACCCCACTTTGAGCAGTTCCATCACTATGCATTTGGTCCTAGGTATATAAGAAAACAAGCTAGGCAAGCCAGGTGGAGAAGATCAGTAAGCACCACTTGTCCATGGCTTTTTACTTCAGTTTTTGCATCCAAGCTACTGAACTGACTCCTTCAATGATAGACTATGAAGTGGAAGCACAAACTAAATAAACCCTTTGCTTCCCAGGTTGCTTTTGATCATGGTATTTATCACAGCAACAGAAAACAAAGTATAGCACCCACTAATCCACATCTAGGGAATGCGACCAGGTGACAGAAGTTCTCTACGCATTGATATTTACTTTTAATATATATATAAATGAAAGAAAATGGCATTTCTCATCAAGAAAACTTGTTTTTATAAAAGATGTAGACCATAAACAATCAATATGCAGAATTTTTTAACCCAGTCTCAATAGATATGGCCATAAATCACACCCACACCTAAGGCAGGGCTCTGGTAAAATTGCAGAATAGGGAACAGAAAGATACTAGGAGCCAGAGAGTCAGAGAGTTTGCTGTGAGTTTGTGTCTCCTAATGATGTCAGAAGTCTCACCAACATGACTGCCTGCATGAGCTGAGCAAGGATGACACCAATGGCTATGCAAACTGAACAGGGAAAAGTCCATGAGGTGTCAACCCTATATAAAACCAACTATAGGTAATGAGGAAAATACTGAAGCAGAAGGCATGTCTGGTGCCAGATGGTCAGCCCTGAAAACATACATACATACACCAACTGAGAATATTGTATTTAGGAATGTGTATGCATATATGCATGCAGAAACAACGAAAAAGGAGGCCATGAATTTGAAGGAGAGTGAAGAGGGTTATGCAGGAGGGTTTGAAGGGAGGAAAGGAAAGGGAGAAGTGTTGCAGTGAAATTAAAATCTCAGAAATTAAAAAAAGAAATGTAGACAGTTCTTCCAAAAAATAACAAAAAAGAAAAAACCTTATAATTAAATGCAAATACACAATAAAAGACAATAAACATAGGTATATGGGGCAGTTTTGCTTTAGAGAGAAAACAAGAATATTTGGGACAAATATAAAATGAAGGCCCTCTTAAGAAAGGGCCAGCCAGGGATCACTGGGACCACAATGGTTCCTGGGGTTTTTGGATGCCTGAATGGGAAGAGGAAACAATGGTTTTGTCCATTTAACGTTAATCCCATGTCTGAACATCAAAAGCAAAGAACATATCAACCTAAAGACAAGAGCATCTGGGTCCCAGGAGATCATCCTAGGATACTCTTATCCCTGAGTATGAGGAGACCTTTAAAGAGGTATCTTCATAGTAAAAAAGATAAATTTACCTAACATGGTAAGAAAACCCATTTGAGACAGAGGTGATCAGGTTGGGTTTCCCTCAGAGCACAGAAGAGAATGCATGATTTCACAATTCTTTAAAGAAAGTAAGAGTGAGCAAGACATCCACAGTGAGTGACTAGACCCTTCATCTCTGGGAGGGGATCAAACTGAGCAAGAACAGAATTCACAAATGGTCCTACTCTAACAAAAAGCCCCCTTTTCTTATGTGGTCTACATATGCACTCTCTCTACCCGAGTGACTTATGTAACAAGAGACAAGAGCTTCTGACTACTTAGGCTGGAACCAGTAAAGCCAAGGTAAGTCAACTAAATACCAAATTCTATCACATCTTTGAATTGGAAAAAAGAAAGAAACTATGACATGGAAAGGGGAAACTGACAGATAAGAAGTTGTTTGAATGCTTTCTCCTGGCAAGGGGTACGATAAAGCTTATCCCTTAATTCATAGAAAGAAGCCTATGAATTATCGTCAGTCTCTCTAAAATAAGGTCTTTATATCCATAATGCCGAAAAATGCCATGCATGATGCTGTGTGTAGGGGAGGCATCAACAGTTTTACATAGTTCTGTGCTCAATTTATTATCCAACCTGCCTTACAAGATGAACGAACCCACAGTGCAATAGTAGCATGACTCCTGTGTAAGTATCAGGGTAAATGGGTTTTTTTCTGATTGAACTTGAGTTCCACTTCAAATGAAATAATTCATGTCTGGTACTATAAACATCTGGTTAAAACTCCATGACTGGGTGGGTCATAGGCTTAGAGAGAGTAGCAACAACTGTTAGTTTGCTCAATGTAGATATGCCAATCAAATTGCTTTAAACTACTTATGTTTATGCTCATGGGTTAGTGTCTCTCTTAATCTTGTGGAGAGAAGCCTCTTTGGGCAAAAAACAGAAATCACCACATAAACTGATAAGAGGTCCAAGTGCTGAGAGAATAAGTTAAGTGAGTGTTAAATGCTCAGCCCTAAAAGGAACATCTGTTTCATGTCCTCCTAGACTCAGGGGACATCAACAGAAGAAGTAAGCAAAAAAAAAAGTAAGAAAACTGGACATAGCATGATGCTCACACCCATCAACTTGCAGCAGCTATTACTTGCCTAAGACCTGCACAGGATTGGATCTATCAATATTTCACCATGGATGGGAAGAGGTCCTTGAAGCTCCACACCCTCCTTTAGGAGCTGCTGGCAGTTAATGACTGGTGGTGACGGAGAAGGTTTGGTTTTTTTTTCAATTGTGTAGTCACTAGTAAATTGTCCATACATGGATTAAAACAAAAGTACCACCTATGTGAATAGCCCTACACCCATACTTATGCCATCAAGTATAATTAAGTTCAGTGGGACAAGGACACACACACACAGTGTCAAAGACACAAAAGAAGAAAGGGAGATCTGTGAAACAGGAATGAGAGAAAATGATGGGGAGAAAGATACGAACAAACTATGTTATATTCGTATATGATATTTTAGAAGGTAAAAATAAAAAAGAGTGGGGCTTTTCCACGTGTTATATGCATTTACAAATGCAAAGGGTCTAAATCTTGAACAGGTCTAGAAGGAACTATGATAGCTGATTTATTTTTAAAAGACTATGTTAATTACCCACTGATTTCCCAGCAGGGTACCCACTCCAGATTTCTGGATAAATAACAAGAAATTGCACTTCAGCCAGGTCTGAAGATCATGCCCACAGCTCTTTGTCTCAGATGTGGGACTAAAAGCAGTCTGCCAAATACCACCAGCTTTTTACAATGCCAGTTTCCTAGGTTAATTTTTTTTCACTTAGAGAAAAGAGACAAAGGTTTAACACCCTCGTCCAGAATTCCAGAAATAAGAGGTTTTGAGGGATCTCTGTTCTCTCGTATGGGAATTGTTCACTGCAATCTTCACAGAGCTTGAAGGTGCCTTTCATGTGAGGAAGTGAGCTGGTTCTGACCAGAATGTCCCTTCCCTTGGGATTAGCTTACCAGAAGGTACCATGCAAGCTTCCAAGGGTGGAAAACAATCAATCATCCAACCCAGCTATGATGCCATTAACTAAGATATTGATCACTGCGGCATAATAATCTTAAGGATGCAACAGTGACATATATATCTTGACAGTAACAAGTAGTTCTCTAATTGGATTTACACCCTGCTCAATGAAGAAATTATCCCTGATACAGAAACTTAGCCAATTACCCAGCTAGAGTGAAGACATGGTTGGTTGTTGGGGCAGAACATATAACTGCCAGTTTACTAAACCAGAATAATTCCTAACTACATTCTAAATATTTATCCTTATACCCATATGTAAGTAACAAACTGAGACCATATAGAAAGCTACAACTGATCAAAAGGCAGACAAGTGACTATGTGATGCTCCGCCCCAACTGATACATCTAAAAAACAACTCCTGAATTTGAGGCTTAGTGAAAAATTGTAGGAGCTGGAAGAACAAGAAGTTTGCTATGAGATTGTGTCTCCTAGAAATGTCAGAGAAGCTTCATGAATTTAGATTCAACAACATGGCTGCTTAAACAAGACCTGAACAATGATGACACCAATATACAAGACCTGAGCAATGATGACACCAATATACATGTTAACAGAAAGGGAACTCCTCATGAAACCTCAACCTTAGATCAAGAACTACATACTGCTGAGAACAGGAGAAACATTCCTCCCCAGGGAAGAGTTCACAATTAGGTTATTCAATACCAAATAGTTAGCCCTGAAATCATATGCATACAAGTAAGATTATATGGACTGAACATATATGTGTGTATACATATATGTTCATATATAATGTATGTAATGATAATTAAAGAAATAGAGGCCATGAATTTGAGAGAGAGCAAGGGGTGTGTAGGAAACAGGAAAGAAAGGGGGGAAATTATGGAATTATATTTTAAATTCAGAACATAAAGTTCTCTTCCATATGGAGTGCTAGGAACAAGCTTGGAAGGATTAGAAAAGAGTCAAGAAACAGAGGAAGTGGCAATGAAAAGGAACCCCATAAGGGCTGAACCCAGAGTTGGAGATGGGATTCAGGAGGTTTATTACAACTTTAGTGAAAATTCTGAATCCTTCCCTCAGGTAAATGGAAGCAGAAGGACTTGACTCCAGAGTCTTAACTCTAGCAAAGAATTATAGACAGCTTCAAGCCAGCAGGTTGATGCCAACACAAGGAGGGAAATATCTCTCATTCTCCAAACAAATATGGACGTGTCACTAGACAAAAGGAATCGCCAGAGATGGCATCTGCCTGGGAAATCCCCTTCACAAAGCCTGAAGAATAAAAAACACTGAAGCAATGGTCATTGATTTCATTGATTCATTCTTACGGCAGAAAAAAAAGACTCTGCAAGGTGACTACAGCTCAGAGTCAAGATAGAAAGGGGACATTCAGAGCTTCAGAGAGTTTCTATTATAACTGACTTCTATTGAAGAGAGTATGGTAATGGCCATCTGATTTCCCAGGAGTAATGTACAGATCACAGACTGATGGATGAATAAAGAGTACAAGCTATTAAATAGCCAAGCAGAGAAGCCTCCTTAATGAATCAATATTGTAACCTGAGAGAAGCCCAGAGTCAAAGTTACTGATACTGTCAACTCCCCAAGAATGAACTATGAGAAAGTTCCCTGAAGGCCTCTGTCCTCCAACTTAAGAGTCCAGTCATTCAAGCATACATAAGATAACTCAAAGCTTCACTGTGTAGGATAGCAGTCTGGGATGGCCAGGACAAAGGCCAAGAGCAAGGATCAAGACCAGCAGAGAAGTTTCCAAGAAATTGTTCCTGAAAGTTTTCAGTATGTGTCACTGCTACATGCTTGAGCAGGGGATACTTTGAAATGAGGGATGATTGTCTCCCATTCCATTCCCCAGATATTCTCACCAATATCCAACAGCAACAGCAATCTTGCCAGAATTGAAATATCTCCATTAAGAACATCAGTTGGTTCTAAAAATGGAAAGGACGATTCTACTCTGGAGAGAAGCAAAGCCTCAACAAGGAGTTCTCATAAGAACCATAGCTACCAATCTAATTAGAAAGACCCTCCTACCTGACAGGAAATAAAGATATCAGTATCAGACATAAGAAGAAACTGTCCCAAGATGCCCACCCACAGGGTCCCAAAATGAGCAAACAAGGGAGAAGCATTAGCAGGAAACTACAGCAAGGTAGTTTGACCAATACCTGGGTCACCCAACAGAGGGAATCAGTTCCTGTACCTTGAAGTCCAGTAAATTCACACCCTGAGTCTGGGATATCAGAAATACGTCTTTTATAATCATAAAAGATACACATAAGCCCAAGAGGAAATGTTCCAGAAATGGACCCAAACTCCAAACTGCTTTTGGGTCACTTTTCTGTCTTTGTCCATGCTATGGAAAACTACACAGTGATACTAGCAAACAAAATGTGTGTGTGTGTGTGTGTGTGTGTGTGTGTGTGTGTGCTTCAACATCATATTATTTCCATATACACGACATTATGTTTGCTATCTTTGGTCACTGAAATACAATAGGTTATTGAGCATATAAAGTCCACTCCAAATTTGTCTCTGAAGTTTAGGCTGCCTTTAAAATTATCATAGAAACAATGTCTAGTAAAGAGTACTCAGGTTGGAAAGGGAACAGTAGGGAATACAATTTAAATAATTTTAATGTAGGACAGAATACAGGTCCAGAATAATTAAACTCTGAGACTCAGAAATTAAAGGGCACAAAATATCCACTGTGAGAGCAATTCCTATAGAACCTGTAGCTAGCAGATGCATAGTTGTATTCAGGCAGCCCTTAGAGAAGAGGCCTAGGCCTAGACATATTGGGAGGACAGGTCAACTAGAAATACCTCTTGGAGGAACCAACTAGCTATCCTTCTATCTCCTCACCAGATTAATTCAGTCATGAATCATTCAGGAGATCAAAGTCCAGCTTTCCTTAAAAGTCATCTAAAGTTTACTCTACTGGGAGAGTTTCATAGTTCCCTCAGATGCACATTAGTCACAGGTCAGAATTAGAGAAGGAGATGATCCACACTGGATCCAGCTCCCAAAACACCTTTCCACCCTGGAACTGCTAGTTTGATATTCTTGTGCTCTTTGATAAACTTTATGATAATTTCCTGTCTGCAAAAGTATCAAAGGGATAATACTTGATTGGTCAAGCAGGGAAGAAGAGTAAGATTTATTCTTTGGTGGCTGTGATACCTAACTTCACTTGATTGGAGATATCCATTCTGAGACTCAGTTATGACTTGCTTTTTATTGTAGTTATAAGTGACAGTATCAGGACCAACAGTCTCCAAGTACAGAAGAGGCCCAAAACCCTCAAGATGTACACTTTGCAACCTCATGCTCATAGTATCACTCCTAACCTACTATTGAACTACAGTACAGGACTAACTAGCCACAGGATCAACTGGAGACCTTGAGTGAGATCCTCGATGTTGCCTTAATCAATGGAGAGCTATAGTCATGTGGGAAAGAGTTACTACGGCAAGAGAATTAGACTCAGGATAAACCCAGATGACTACCTACTACACAGTTTGAACATTCTGACAGTACATGGATGGATCCCCGTACCTATCTGAAGTGGATAGTGAAACCTCATTGTTTGAGAAGACAAAACTGGATAAGAATACACTAAGTCATCTATTGTCATATGGTGACACCCTCAGGTATTTGGGGATAATATGTATCTCTAATAATTGCTTCTAATGCCCTCAATAGCCTCTGACTATTGGGCCAAGAGATTCTATTCTACTTACTCAAGATTTAATGCTTCTCACTTGGTTCCTGGAGCAGACTTAACACTGCCTCTGATCTAGATTTCAAGAGGAGTTGGTGCTGGTGTTCTGGACTAAAGTCCTCAGTAATGAAGGGATCAGTAGCTACAAATAAGTCTTAATCCATTTGTATATTAAATAAAATGCAAAAGGAAAATTTCTCATCAAATTCAGGAGATTCTTAAGTGACTGGACTTTTCCTTAATCATAGGTCTATGGAAATAATTACTTTTCCTTTCTTTGGAGTAGGATAACTTAATGCTTCAGAGCCAAATATGTACCTCTTCTCTGCAAAACAGATCATGTGAAGACTAATAATCATTCCATAGCCTCAAGTTACTTTTGTTATCCCTTTGTCCCCATTTCTTTACCTATTTTTTTAATTTATCTCATTCTATTACAGTTTCTCATCTCTATGTGACCCTTTAGACAATTTTGGAAGCAAAACAATGGTTTTCTTTTTTAAAAAAAAGTCACATCTACTGAATAATTTGACTTGACCCTGAAAAAGAGGAAAAGTGGTGGCGGTGGCAATTGGCTATCCTGTCACAGCAGTGTGGAGGATACTCTGGATAAAAGCCTTCCCCAGTGTGCAATAAGAACTTTAGCTTTACAAGTGCCTACTGCTCGGTGTATACATCACTCTGTAAGTCTCTCCAACTTCTAAAACAATGATCTCCAAAGGAAAGGTATGTGATGGATCAATAAAAAGTCTCAGAAGCTAAGGGACACTTGGAAGTTTGGCAAAGATTAAAAACTAAGGATTTAAAATGAAAGAAAAAAGAAAGTACAAAATCTCAGGGTCAGTACAGATGGAAAATTCATGAAAATAGATGTGGCAGGACACACGATGGTTACAAAACGATCCCCTTGGTACACACTTTACCATCCTAGAGGTTATCCTGTCAGCAGTACAAAATTCATGAAAGGTTTTAAGCAAAGAAGTAATGGATAACATTTTCATTTTACAAAAACAGTTTTGATGGGGCATAAAAGATGGATCACTTAGGGTGGGAACTAAAAACAAGGTAAGGTTTAGGGAAGGCAATGTCAGGGAGATGTTGAATAAATCCCAGAGAAGCTTATAACACATAATTGATGAAGCTCAGTGGCCATATATAGAGGATAGGCATTAATTTCATTCTAGAACTGACTATATTGTTCAGAATTAAATAACCTAACACTTGATTTTTCTCAAAATAGGAAGTGGCTCAGATTGAACAGAGGATAGATAGAGCAAGATATTGAATACACAGTATTTTAGGTGATATGCTCTAAATTCTTTCCATAAAGAAAGGAAAGTTTGGAATGTGGGTGTGATCACAGTATTACAAAACAGTCTGTATGTGCCAAAACTCAGGGGGATGGGGACTATTTTTAAGGAGAAAAACAAGTGCTTAGAAGGGCATATGTATAGACATTAACAGTGGCAGTGTCTCCATTGTCTGTTTTTAATCTCTACTTCCTAATCTTTTATTATTATATTCTTATATGCGTATATATTATATGTCCTTGTTATATATATACATATATATATGCTTAAATAGAATACAAAATGGAACATTTTATATTAAGAAACAGACCAGACGATACTAACAAGGTGCATAAAACTAGTTGGGCAGTGGTGGTACACACAACTTTAAACCCAGCACTTGGGAGGCAGAGGCAGGCAGATCTCTGAGTTTGAGGCTAGCTGGGTCTGCAGAAAGAGTGCCAGGACAGGCTCCAAAGCTACACAAGGAAACCCTGTCTCGAAAAAACAAAAACAAAACAAACAAAACAACCAGCAGGATGATCCTGAAGGAGTGTGCAAGTGAGATGAGAGCTGTAAATAGGTCCATGAACATCAAGAAGAAATTGAAAAGGAGCAAGCTGTGACCCAGGAGCCTTTATTATTCAATATTATTTAATATTGAAAGTTTAACGCCTAGTATTCTACCTTCTATATCTTTGATTGTGGTACACTTTGTTGTTTATTTGCTCTCCCACTGGCATGCTTATCTCCCAGCCAGAACCAGATGCTTATCAAATAAATGATTGCATTTTCCTCTGAGCCTCCGTCATCTGGGATGCTGTGGAATATGCTATCTAAGACATTTTCCCTAGGAGTATCACTAGGAATGGCTTATGGAGTCCAGGAGAAAGTTCCTCAACCCTTAGAATATGGGAAGAACATTTTTAAAAGCATAAGAGAATTGTTTGTTCTCTGTCTTCTGTAATTGTAGCTGCCTGAAAACAAGGCTGACCATACTGAGGGATGAAGGCAGGTGATGATGGGGGAGTATCTACTTAACCTGTTAAAAATAAACTTCTCGTCGGCAAACATATACAGAGAAATCTCATGATCTGATCATCAATATTCATATATTCTTAGCTCGGTCCCCACTGATCTCAGGCACAATGGATTATTCTGAGCAACCAATGTTTTTCAAATATGAAAACTACATAAATATATCATTCACTTATGAATGAGGCAAGAAGAAAAATGCAAAAATATTTTCTAAGCTTGTTAAGTTTGCTCTTAAAATATTTACATTGTGATAATTTGGAACAATGAAGATTTTTTTAAAAAGTAAAAACATAGTAAATGAAGAAAGGTAGCATGAGGGAGAGGAGTCCCTGAATGCAGCAGGGTGACTTTGAGTTCCTGACAAGGCTAAGCAAATGAGAAAGAGTATTTAAACTCTAATTCAGAATGTGGCTTAGAGGACCACAGAAACAGTGGCAAGAAGAAATCAAAGATCTCCACTGTACCATGAAGGCAATCATGTATACATTCAGCAATGGCCCAGAACATCAGAATGTTCTCTATAGAGGTTTCTCATCGGAATGAAGAAATTTACAACCTACAACATAGATAAAAAGTGTATCCTTTAAAACCACACCATCCTCAGGTCCCTCCAGTGAGGAGAGGGAATAAATAACACATAGGCATTGCTCAGCTTCAGAATGGAATAAGAGTCTAAATGTTTCCTCTCTTTTATGCCCATGGAGATGACAAAACTTGCATATCATCCCAAAGAGTACAAATCATCCCAACTGAAAGTGAGTCATTACCAACTAATCATCTAAAAGAATACACAACTATAGGGACAAGTGTACCTTCATATGAGGAAACTCCACAGAAGTCGTTCATACTGCTACCCACAGAGCCCTGCCAGAAGAAAAGCCTCAGAAAAAAAAAGATGATGTGGAACACTCTACCAGTGGGCAAAAACAGGAGGCCCTTTTTTTTGCTGAGCCAGAGGGCCGGATCGAGCTTTCCCAGTATAAGGTGAATTGGGGATATTTTGGCATCCCCAGTGGAATGGATAGAGCCATATAGACATCTGCTACGGCCCTTCAGAAAGACTTCATATATGCCTGCAGATGTATAAAGCCAACAAAGCATCCAGTCCTTGCTCTTTGGAGATTTCTTTTGCAACACTGAACACTTCAGACGCCTGTACTGCTGTAGACTAACGTGCAACTTTTGCTTCCTAAAAGTCAGTTCCTTCCCAGGGCTCCTGAAAAAGCAGAGAGAGCCTGTGCCTGATTTCACTGTCAGCACAGTGCTGCTACAGACTAATGTACAACTGTTGCTTCCTAAGAGTCAGTTCCTTCTCAGGGCTCCTGAAAAAGCAAACAGGGAGATAAACAATGTCCAAAACCAAGCCCTTCATTTTGCAAAAAAAAAAAAACAAACAAACAAACATAAGCCAGGTCTTTAGTGATAAGATGTCCTAAACAGGACTAGAGAACACAAGCAATGCTTTCTCTTTAACAAGTACACACTGGGGAGTTCAAGTCAGTGACAGGTGCCGTGGTGCTGCTCAGTGCAAAGGTCCATGTTTCCTGTTTGAAACATATTTTTATTTTTGCATGGGAATAATTCAGAGGAGGGGTAGATGTGAGATGCTGGCTTTAAGGGTTCATCTGAGTTTCTAGTCAGACTTTTATTCACAGGCTCACTCAGTGTTCCTTTCGGAGTGGGGGATCTCATGGAAGACTCCAATGTGGAAACAATGCATGGAAGAGTCGCAGAGTAAAATGCAGAAAACCCAACTATGACTGGTAATGAAGAACCAAATGATATAGAGGCAGTGGGGGGCATGTTCCCCAGGGTCACTGAAGGCTGTCTGAATTAAAACACATTTATCTAAAACTGATGGCTGGGTAAGGTAACAGTTGGGGAGGTCGGTGTTGAGGTCAGGATAATGCACATTGGAGAACACGTCTGAGTCCTACTTTGTTACTACTGAAATTAGAAAATACTGATGACAGGCCTGCCAAGGGTGGTGCTCTAGGCTTTGAGATCATAAGATCTCAACCCTGAAGGTTTAAAACAGGGTGTAGAAGAGAATGTGACAGTTACCTCCACATTTCTCAGGTGTAGGAGTAACATCACCAGGAGTAAAATTCTATAAACAGAAATTCCCTACAGTTTTCATAGAGACAAAATAAGGAGGAAATAGGTCTTGATATAGATGGTATTCAAAGATTAACTATTCCATGACTGCAAAACCAGGAGAGTGGAAGAACATATCTTAGCCCTCTATGGAATTCAAAATATACCCAGAATTCAAATCTACAACAGAAGAAAAATTCATTTTTCTGACTGTTGCTACTGCTCAAATGCTGCCTCTTCAAGTCCTTTATAGTTATATTCTGTTGGAGAAAGACATAGTAATATGTCGTACGTCAGTTGAATTCAGATGATAAAGAGTGATATGAACTAAACTACATCGAGCCACTTTACAAGGAAATTGCCACAGGTTTTTCTTCTTGGGGGAAGTTTCCACTTAGTCTTCCTAAAATCAGTGGACCCCACAAGGAAGAGAAAGACACTGACCTGACCTAGGTAGACAGAAAAGACAGACAGGCCTGCTGGGCCCTGGGTAGTGACCCTCTTCTGCATGCCTAGCTGCCTCTCATGGCCTTCCATGTTTCAGACACACCTGGAATCCTCTTAGTACCTGAAGAATGGAGGCTTTGTGTGCTCTGTAGCATCAAGGACAGAACAGATAGATCAGAAAGAAGGACAAGATCAAGACCTCAACACAACCAAGAAGGTAATAGGCCAGTTCTGTGCAGTGACTTCTTTGTGAACCTCCTCGGGGTAGTTCATAAGATAGTTACTCTATGAGGTGACATATTTTTCTATCCAGTTTCTCACTCCAGTCATCAAGTGGCAAGAAGCTCCCCCACACCAAATAGCCAGGTCAACAACGCTGTGATTAAAACTATTCCAAATCCACAGTACACTTATCATAAAAAGAAGTGAAATGATATGCAGTTAATATCATTAAAATGAGGACAAGCATATTCTTATGACAAGTCCATGGGTTATCTCTTGTACCAAGGGCTAAGCCTGTTCTAGTTGAGACCAAGAAGATGCTTCCAAATCATCAAGAAGCCCTCTACAATGTCTTTAGAATGCTGGTTTTTGCATCCCAGGGAGATACAGTAGTCAGAAGGTTTAGTGGAATTTCCTCTATGTTTGGATCAGTTCTACATAGGAAGGGCCCATCTACCTTAAGATCCAGCTGACTGCCTTTATTTGTCATAGATCCTTGTTAAGAGTTTATTTATGCCTCTAGACAATACATTCTAATCAGCTCAGTAAAGAAGCATTTCATAAATAGACCAAAAATGTCTTTTTCTACAAGTATACAGGTATTTCTTTTCTCTACTTTTAACAATATTAAAGAAATAGAGTCAAATTATTGACAGAAAGAAGATAAGCAACTATTGGATGGACAGAACCTCCTCAGAGAGTGAGAGTCACTCTCTTTAGAAATTTGTTTTTATGAGTGCTATGAAAATCTCTTTAAAATGTGCCAAATGAAAGCATAAAGCCAACTCCTTCCCTTACTGACTAGAAACACTATGTCTCAAATTTGGAAATCCTATGTTTGACCTACATAAAACATAATTATGAAAAAGCTGGTGGAGATCAAGATGAGGAATATAGTGACCATAGGAGATCTCTGGCTTGATTTTGTGAAAAGACACCTCCCATCTTATGCTAAAGGAGAGAGGCAAGGAAGGAAAGGAATGATAGAAAGGTCTTCATATATCCTATAAGGTGAAGAGAAACAAGTGTTGAGATCTCTAAGTCATAACTCAACATCATGTAATCAGGAAGCATTTGCTACATTTAAGTTGTTATATTTAAAACTCAAATTGATCTTTCCTTTCTTTAGCAACTTGGAGTAGAGATTATAAATTTTGGTCCTGGTTCCCTATGGAGGAAAAACATAGGGAAAACTCTAGGCCGTAAAAGAAAGGAAATTTGTTTTTCCTGTCTGCAGTGTTGCTTTTCAGGTATGGCCTCTGCAAATCCTTCCTAGTTACATTCCAAGGAAGGAAGACATACTGATACATCATAGATCAGCATAATTCAGAAAAGATGGTGGTATGAAGTAGAACATATCAAGCCACATATGCAGGAGACTGCAGCAGATTTCTCTCCCTGAAAAGAATAAGGTTCCACCCTCAAATTTCCCATAAAAGCAGTAGGGCTTCACAAGTAAGAGGAAAGCATAGAAGAGCAAATATAAAAACTCTGACCTAGATTGAATGACCAAGGTGGCTAGACTGACTGATCAACTCAGAAACCCACCACCTCTCTGCATACCTGCCTACTCTTAGTGGCCTTTTATGTGCAGACAAAACTTGGATGTTCTCAGTACCCTGTTGGTGAAGGATCTGCCTGCTCTGGAACCTATTCTAACAAGGGTAGACCAGCTAGATCAGAAAAAAATTGGGACATAACTATGACCAGAATAATGGGAGGATAGTGCCATAGAACTGCCTCCTCATAGCAGTTCATAAGGTGAAGGCAAGAGAATGGAAAGCTTTCTAACTAGTTTCTACCAACTCAACCACCAAAGAGCAAGAACTTCCCCACATCAAATGCTCAAATCAACCATAGTGAGACTGAAACAATTCCATACCAACCCACAGTACTTCTCAATGTAAACATCTGTAAAGCTTTTGGAGTGTGTCCTCCTTAACTAAATCCCAGGCAGTAGCTCTCTCATTGAGGTGGACAGATGAAGATACCGGTGTTGAGAGTGAAAGAAGAGGATTCTAGTGGCAAGAGGCTGTAGAAGTGATTCCTCCTATGTCTTAGACATCTAGCAATCTATTCATTGGTGAAGGCTACTCATTCTGGTTTTGGTTCCTAGAGATTCTCCCCACAACCCGTACTGTCCTTAAACTGGGATGGTTCATGTAAAATGCACATGTCAATCTGAAGACAGTATGTACTTATCTACAGAAGAGAAACATGGCCAACAAGTGGGATGAAGTCCTAAAATTAAGTATCTGGGATACTGTCTGCTCTTCTTAGACATAAGAGGCAACTCTGAGAGATCAAGTCTCAGGTCTAACCTTTATATTATATGTAAAAGTAGTATCATTAGCTCATACAATGTAGTCCTCTGACTGATAAAGAATGCTACATAAATCTAGGCATAGGTGACAGAATCAAAGATGAAATTCTTCCAATAGTTAAATTGTCAGCAGAGGTCCTAATAGCTAGTAGGGCTTTATCACATCTGCCTACTTCGATTCTTATAACATTGATGCTAAATCTTTCCATTGGAAGGAAAATAATCTTCTTGTAATGTTAAGATCAACGTAAAGGAGGAAAATATCTAAAGCAACAGTTCCTGTATGGTGGAGAGTTGCTGGGCACCAATTGTACACATTTTCTTTAGAGGGTGACAAGGAATTCAGGCTGGGCTGGGCCATTTTATGGCTTCACTCCATTATTATCAAAACCAGCTGGAGAGATTTAGTTCCTTCCCAGTTGGCTGCCTCCTTGAGCTTCTACTCTGTATTAGGCAATTTTTAATTGCAAAAAGAACTCTAGGGGCCATAGACTTAGAAAAGTGATCCAGTAGGTAGATCTTAGAGGTAGTGACAGTAAGCAAGAGTCATCTGGTACAGTGAAGATATGGCCTTCATTCAACTTCTGATGGATCTGTAGCAAAAAGCAGAAGAAGCATATTCCCAGCTACCAAGAAGAGAGTATGAAGAGCAGCAGAAAGAAAAGGATCTAAGCAAAGGACTTAGAAAGGCAGAAAGATAGGGACTTTACAAGGAGAGGGACAAAGAAACCAACCTCAAATTTCTGGGGAAGAGGACGCAGTGAAGTATAGAACACCTGAGGGAAATGTCACAGGGCTTCATCAAGAATGATGGAAAGTAAAATTCAGACCATTTGTGGCTCCTCACCTAGGACAGGGGCAATCCCTTCTGCTCAAACCCCACACTCCATGATCATCCCAAACAGTCATCCTCTGCGTGCCTGCCATGTTGCAGGCATACCTTGGATCCCCTCAGTACCTTGTCATGGAAGGTTTTTATCTGCTCTGGAGCCCACTCCAACAAGGGTTGGAGTTCAACTGGAGTAAAGGCTCAAACAACTAGATTCAACTCAGGGGACAGTTTTCTGTGGAGCACTTAGCTAGGCAGTGTCTCCAGAACCACAAATGTGCCACACGACTCTGAAGATAAGAATATCTATAAATTATGGGGAAATATCCTGTTTTTTCTAGAATATGGGCTTTTTTAATAGAGGTCAAATGATAGGAGCAACCAAGTGGATTGGGAAAAAGGGAGACCCACTGCCCAGCATCTGCATGGGTTCCTAGCAGGGGAGAGACAAGTCAGTCTAGGCAGGTGCCTCCTGCCCTTTTCAGAGCATCTGTGGAAAGCTCTCAATTAGTGCTAACAAGTTGAGAACAGAATCAGTGGATCCATCAAAATCCTCAAAGATCCCAAAAGGCCCTCCATAGTAGCAAGATTCTGGAAGGCTCTTTATATAATTCTCTTTATGCTTCCCTCACAGCAAATGAAAATGAATGGACAGTCAGGCTTCTTCCCAAGTTCCAAAAGGGACAAGGCTGAAGAAGTGAACTGCTCCATAGGAGTAAAGCAGAGCAGAGCAAAGATAATAGCACTCCTGAGGAAAACAAAAGTCACTGGGAAATCTCCCTTCCCAGATGGTTGTCTGAGTGCAGGTTATCATCCTGGGAGGTCCACACTGGAACAAACAGTGTGGGAACAGCAATGCTGCTTTATTCCCTTTATAGTTAATACTTCTAAGGGTGTGTCTCAAGGAATATATGTCTAGTAAAGACCGTTTTTCTGTGTATATGGGATGTAATGTAAATTTTACTTCAACTATAGTACAAGCTACTTTCCTAGATATACCAACGATGTTGGTGGACTGGATATCACTAGTTGACTCTGTCCGTTTGCTCTAAGAAACAAATTCCTCAATCTTCCCCCCTCCCTTGGTACCAGCACCAGGAGCCATGATTCTATTACTTATGAGGAGAGAAAGTAGAAAAAGTCTAACTTTGATCCACATGAGAATCTATCTGCTTTTGGGAAATAAGATAGCCAAGGAAAAACCAATCTTTTGGCATGACGAACAGACACAAAACAAGAACAGGGGTGGTCCAGAGACTCAATGTTGAATACAAGGTCAAAGTTAGAGTTCTGACACATGCCCACAATTGGCTTTTAAGACCGTGCTATCACCTTCTTTAGACAGTTTCTTTCTTTGCCATCAAGGCTACAAGTTCCTCTAGAGAAGGAGTTGTTTGTACTTGTCCCAGGATGGGTTACAACCATACACACAGTAACAAATATCATCAGCCAGCTTTGCTACCACCCTGTTTCTGTTCCCGAGTGACTCAGTCCCTCTAACAACCTTTGGTTACACCACTGCTACCACAAGCGTACAGCAACCAGCTACCATGTAGAATAACTGTCAAGTTTATTCCAGAATCCTGCCTAGTCCCCTACCAGAGAAGTCGGGCTTTTGTGACAGCCATTCTCATGATTTAGCTTCCCTTGAGTGTCAAGACCCCCTCCATACTTTCCTTTAACCTTGAAAAGCTGTGGGGGCAAAATGATATTTAATTCTACAACAGAAAGATGTAACCAGGAAGCAAGTTTTACAGGTCTGGAGGTGTTCTACAGAAGGAAGGAGGGTGAGCCAGCACTATGAACTCCAACAGAACTTTGCATTGGGCTACTAGATTTGCTAAGATCCAAAGTGCTAAAACCTCTGTGAAGCATAGACCATTTCTTACTCATAAGTGCAGTTTCTTCAAGTGTTTTAGTCTGCTCGTGGTTCCAAATTAATAGAGCTGTTGCACCTAAATGTGACAGTCATCCCATGTCTGAGCCTAACACAGTAGCAGTTTCCAGTGAAAGGGCTCCAGAGATGTGTATGATTCTTGAAGCCTCATTAGGAAATTTTATCTACCAATCCAAAACAAAGGAGGGCAGACAGTAGTACACTGATGCCTGGAAAGAGTCCCAGGAGGGAAGAGAGGTGAGGAGGCTGTCATGCATGGGGTCATCCTTTGTTTATGGAAAAAGAACTCTGGTCCCAAATCCCCTTTTCTCCAGATTTCCAGTGAGTACATTCCTCAAAGTAGAATAAGGCTTGTTATACTATGAGATAAATTTCTAAGACCACTGGTCCTCTTAAAACATACTAACCTTAGAGTGGCTAATAGGGATCCCTTTGCAGAGCACAGGTTATGAAAGGAAAAGAAGGGTCATATTATACAAAATTACCCATCTGAAAAGAGACTACATAAAAAGAAAATAAGCTCTTGTGCATTCCACAAAGAAGAAGAAATCTTTCAAAATTCTGTGTTCAGGGTTTTGGGGTACACATTATCCAGAATCAACTACAGTGTGATGGAGTACAGCTCTTTCTTGCTCCTGTCTAACTGTAACGCGATGCCGACTTTACTCTTCCCTATCCTCTCTTTTCCTTGTACTCTCCCCAATCTTGGATTCTACTTTCATGGGATTGCTTTTACATTCCATATATGAATGCATTCATGTGGCACTTGTTTAACTGTGCCTGACTTATTTCACATCACATGATCATCTCTAGGACCAAATGTGCTATCATGAATAACATAACTTCATTCCTTCTAATGACTGAATAGTGCGCTATGTGCGTATATCACATTTTCATCCGTGAGTGGATACTTGAGTTGCTTCCATCTCTTGACTATTTCCAATGGAGCTGCCATCAACATGGGAGTGCAGATATCTCTTTGACATGCTGATTTCACTCCCTTAGACTATATAGCCAACCATGGGGACTGCTGACTCATACGATTATTCTATTTTTAATTTTTTGAGGCTCCTTGATAGTACCTCCTTTAAAGGCTTTACTAATTTTCATACTGACTACCAGTGTTGCTGGGTTCCTGTCTGTTCTCCATTTTTGTCTGCACTTGCTATCTTCATTTAGCATTTTTGAGAATAGCCATTCTTACAGGGAAATTCCTAGATGCCTTATTGTGGTTTTGATTTGCATCTTCCTAAATGGTGTAGAGTGATTTTTGTCATATGCCTGCTGTCCATTTGATGTGTCTTCTTCTGAATAATATGTATACCTGCTGCTTTTGTGATGTGTTTCTTCTCAGTTTCACCGTTGTAACAAACAGACAGTCACTCACTTTGTTCTGTTTTTTCACTTATAGAATGAAATTAATTACCCTGAAAAAGACAACTCAAAAGCATGTTCACATCCCTATTCAGAAAACCTTATGTGGTTCTAATACCCCACGTATTCACATCTTAAGTCTTTGACTTCTGTCCCATTTCCTTTCACTACGTCCTTTGAAATATCTCTGGACCTTCTCTAGCATATCTTCTCTTTCTTCAGTAGCAAAGATTTATCTCTTTTCCTTATCCTTACTAATCAAATTGTTTACTGCTAATTAAGACCATTTGAGGCCCCTTTCCCCAGATTAATTTGGGTGGCTCAAGTTCAGGTACAACTCTTCCTTCTCTCATTTTCCCCTGAATACAAATTCAGCATTCACTTTGAGCATCCCTAGCCTTTTCTTGGTTCAGAGAAGCCCATACTGGAAAAAAGAAAGGAGGAGGATGGCATTGTCTTTTCTCAGTCTATTTGTGTTATGCTCTGAGTCTGCTCAGATGGTGAGCTGGTACTGAATCCACAGTTGTACTTCCTCATAACATAAGAAAGAATGACCTTCCCTTGGATATGTTGAGACAGCTGATGCTTACTCCACTTCTGTTTGCAGTAGCATTTTTTAATATTTAACATGGCTAAATCACAATTATTGTTCTGTGATATTGTTCCAAGAGGTCATGTGACCCAAATGAGATCAAACACATACATAAAATCACCAGAAGGAATATTCCATCCCTTCCTGAAGGCTACCTTAGGGTGGCATACGTTCTTAGACTCTCCTTCAAATGTGTCTTGATGGGTGCTGGTGATGTGGAAAGTTTGAGGCAATATTTATCAACCAGCATTCATTTCTTGAACAACCAGCTACCAAAATTATGCTAGAAGAATCTAAAATCAAATTGTTTGCCTTTATCTGTTTGTGTTGCATTATCGGGCTTCCCCCAAGCAACCAAAATAAACCATTCAATGATATTCAGATAGAAGTCTTCAAATTTCTAATCCAGAATGCCAACCAAAGTACATTACTGGTCCGTCTTCTGTAAAATCTTCCATTTTAACCATGGAAAGTCTTCACCACCCATATGTTACTCTGACACCTGACACCTTGCCTGTGGGAAAGAGACTGTCTTAAACTGGCCAAATTGGTGAACTTTAGGTTCAGTAATTGGACCACCCTTTCCATTTCCACATATATGGAGCCACTGTCTAATCTGACTTGAACTAAGAAAAGGTTTACACCTTGAACTCTCAAGCTTCTGCACTAGGAAAGCATTCATTTGCATAGCTAGAGTGAAAGGGAGTCATTTGTTTATGGCAGCCTATACAGTAAAGTGGTACAGGTCCACTTCTAAGTTAAAGCTGGTACATCATTAACCATCTGAAGCTCCACACCTCCATGGAAGCACTGTTGGCTTGCAATAAGAGATAACCCTGAAAGCAGAAGAGGACTTTCTTACACATGACCTACAAGGCAACTTCCTATTTTTAGAGCAAGGGGGGGCATGAACTTTATGTTTGTGTTTCTATCATGACATAAATGATGAAGTAAAGCCAAAAGCTTTGCACATACCATCATTTCTCCTGTTGATTCAGAAAAGAGACAAGACATCTCAAGATTTTGAAAAATAGCAAAAGAACGCTAGCAGCGGGACGCATACCAACCTTCCCATACAAACGCATCAGTCCCTCCTATGGGCACAGATGCACAATGCACTTGCTAGGTATGTGCTAGATATGTAAATATACTGTGTAGATATCAGCAGTAGTTATAAACTGTTTCCTAGATTTTATATAAAATATTCCCCTCTTTCCTAGGCCTGAAGTGAGTGCACAAAAGAGAAATAGAGCAGTTAAGTGCTATCCTTCCATTTAAAATGAAGGTAAAACTGGGGGAAAATATTCACTGGAGAAAGGCAATCATAAAAGGTCATGACAAAGTAATATTCACATGACTATTACTTAACAAATTTTCAGGTAAAGAAGGCTTCTGAACGCTATTAAACTAGTCAAATCCTGAACATCTCTCCCCTGTCAGTGATATTTGAAAAGTTCATTTCCCAATAAATGGAAGCAATTACAAATTTCTCTGGGCCAATTTTTGTGTAGACATGCAACACACAATGCCCAAATGGTACCACAAAGTTGGAGGCTTCATCAGATGCCTAACTACATTATCTTTTTAAATTCTTGTTTTTCTACTGCTAAGTTTCAGCCAGTCATAAAAGCCATCATTTTTGTTCCTATTTCATCTTATAAAGGCAGCAAGTACACTTCTTGGAGAATATATCACATGGCCTGTTTCTAAACCACCAAAAGTCCAAGAGGATCTTCTATCCTTCTTTCAGGTAGTGTTCATCCAAAAATCACTAGAAAAGAAAGGTGTTCCTCTATGTGTTACACACACATATGCACACGCTGCACACAGTGATGTCCGCAAAGAGGCACACACCCGTATCATATCCCAAACTTATTTCAGAAACTTCTTCCCACACCTAGGATCTGTTTCTTTAAGAATATGTATTTCTTCATGCTCCAGAGCCAAAGGTAAAACCAACTTGAAAAAATAAACATATAGGAAGGCTGCCAACGCAGAACACAGCAGAAACATTAGATGGGAAACAGAGGGCAGGAAATTTATTTTCTCAGAAATGGAACTCCATCAGCAGCATGATGATCCTGATAGGAAGGGCAGAATATGAGAACCAAACTAGCCAATTCCCCAGCAGCAGGCAATGGCCAGAGATATCCCAGCAGGGAAAGAGAGAAGAGGTCCAGTGATCAGCTGCAGGTGAGGGAGCCAAGGGACATCATGGGAGACTGGCCAGCCTGACAAAAATACTTGGCAACAGAGTCATTGAGGCCTAGTGTCAGGACTCCTTGAGAAGATCCTGGCAGATCTTGTGCTAATAGGAAACATGAAGGCCACGGAGGGCATGGGAGCAAGACCCATTGATAGAATATGGATCCAAGCTCAGGTAATGAGCGGAACACAACAAGCCACCTGCTAGCAGCAACAGTTGGTTTGAGGGTAAGCTGTAAGCCACAGACTCCAATGAGTACTGTGCGGTTTTAGGATCACCCTAAAGCCTGAAGTTAAGGGCAATGAAAGGATTGCTAGGGCAATAGCTGCATAATTAACAGCACTGTACACTAAAGAACATGCCCAGAGCATAATGACCACTAAAATAATAAGCAATTCACCCTGTTACTATCTTTTTTCATTAAGTAGACCAAAGTATTCTTTGAAAGCCAACCATGGGCTAAATCCTACACTGCATCCTGAGTGAGCCACAGAGGGTTCCCATTCGTATTGAGTCTCCAATTCCAAGATCCCACCAGCCCCATCACAGAGTTCCCACTTCTTCTGAGAGTGAGATGTGCAGGCCTGATCGTGCTTTAGTAAGAAGGAGAAGGATCTCCACATCAGACCCTAGTCTCAGCTCCTTCCCTCCAATAACACCTTTGAAAGGGCAAGTGAGTGACAACTGACCCCCAAAAAAATCACACAGACATCACAGGACCACAGCCAGCCCTGTTGGTCAAGCCCTGACCTATCAGGAAGCATGTCTCAATTGATCTTCTGAGTAGAATCTCAAGAGTCAGTTACTTATATACTCGTTTTTACTTAAGGACACAGGAGGCGCCAAGGACAAACCAGGACTAGGCCAAAAGTACAAGACAAGGCACATGGTGATCCTGTGGAAAGATCTTTAAGGAGAATGGCTGAGAGGCAAGAAGAGTTGAAAAGGATCAGCTTCTTGAAATAGAAGGTTAGACCCTAAGGAGGGTTGGGCCAAGATCAAGGCAGTTGGCTGTTTGTCTTGCGTGGAACCTCCTAAAACTTCTAAGCCCACTCCAGTTAAGGTCCCCTTAGAAAAAGCCTGCGAAGAGTAGCTTCTGATATCAGCACATAGACACGGAAACTATTCTGAATCTATTAGTTACTGTAGACAGCGGTAGTGGAAGAGCTGGTCCTCCTCGTAGAGGGAGACTGAGGCTTCAAGCTGAAAAGCAGATGCCATGTATATTCTGCTCTCGGCCTATATTGACACTTCAGAAGAGGCCAGGGTTAAACTCCTGGAGTAAATTGTATAGCTGCTAGCTGGGATCCCAGGGCAGTAATTCCATAAAATAATGAAGAGCTGAGGCCTGGTGGGGAATAACAGTTACCAACATTCCCATAAGCATACATTTAAACCATTACTCGGGTCCAATGGCACGTTTCTCCTGTACATACACTTCGGTCAAATATAGACCAGGTTCACCTTTGTTCCTTATTCATAAGCTTAAATACAGGTAGAAAATCTTCATTAAAATGAATTTCCTCCATTTGTTGGCCCATAATTTTCTGTTCTTTGCAATTACTTTACATTTGCTGAATACTTTTCATGTAATCCTATTAATTTCATGACATGAATTCACTATGTCAAATCCAAGGACCTTTTGGGGTTATGGGCTTCAAACACCTGTTTTGTCATTTGGTAGCAATCACATCCTATTCCACAACATGCCTTTAATTATAAAGTTTTTTTCAGGAAAAAACATTCCCTTACCAATATGCCCCAATTCCACAATCCGTTTTGTAGTTCTAGTTAGACTTAAAGCTGAGGCCAAGGTATATCTTAAGTTAGTTACCCTAAAACCCAAAGCCACTTCAAAATGCCAATATGCCTTTTCATACTGTGATTTACAATGGGAATATCTCACAGTCCCAAGCTATTTCCAAATCCCAAGGGAAGATAATCCCCCACCCTAGTGATTCTCCACCTCCTCTCTGCCCTCTGAATGCTTGCAGGGTTCTCTTTCTCAGCAGTCCTTAGCATCCAAATCCATGGCAGCTTAAGCTTTATTTCCATAGTTATACTGGAACCATTGCTACAAAGAATGCTTGCTTCTAGTGACAAAGACTACATGAAATCTTTCTACAGACAGACCCATTTCTTCATTATTCAAAATACTATCTGCCCATTTCTGTGTCAATGCCTTGTCTGTTTGTCCCGATGATACAGAATGCCCCCTTGTCCTGGTCTTCTGCTGGTCAAATCCTATTTTACCAACTAAGACATAGCCTGAGTTTTGTTTTCCCCTCAAAAAGGAAATATATATCTTGGTCTTCATTCAATCAGTATTCTTTGTAATGTTCCCAAAAATCTTCAAATATGTCACTTGTAAGTGACATACTATGACATAGAACTAATTGCAGAAAAGCACTAAAAGACACTGAGATCATTTAATTGAGAGACTGGAACCCATAATTTTGGAGACGTAGTATGGTGCAGAGGACAAGTTCATATAATTGAAGGGATAACAGACCTAGGTCTGGGTTGCAGCCCTAAAACTAGCTATGTGATCTTAACCTAAAGTTCAGATGGCAGCCACTTTCTTAAACACAGGAGCTACTGTGATGAAGCTCTAGACTTGGGAAAACTCACAATCTACAAGTAAGTTCTTTGCATGGCTTCAGAGTCTTTGAAGGAATTGGAAATAGGAGAAGTTAGGGACAGGAACTGGAGGTCAAAGCTACCAGAATTGTGGACAAGAGCTAAAACTTGGACAAAGGGGATTTGAAAGACATTCCAAAGAGAAAACTAAAATTGCAGGCCTTTCTTCATTGCGGAACTAAGAAGATAAATGAGATGGGTGAAGTATCTTGGATTCCTTGCTAAGAAAGAGACAGGTGCAAAACAAAAATGGAGTAAGTAAGAAAATAAAACAGGTTTTGTGGTACCAGAGATCTGCCTCTAAGAGACTGCAGGTGTGTGTCTCAAAAGCAATCGATGACTGTCTCATAGCGCAACAGCTTCTTCTTTCACAGTCCCATTGAGTTCTTTCCCTCTCCCTACCCTGCTCAATCTGATTTTACTGAAAGTTCAATGGTGATTTGAACATTCACCCAGGTTTGCTTGATCTGGGAGTGTGTAGGACCTAATTAAAGAAATATCTTTATATCTTATTTATTGGTCCTTTCTGACTTTTAAAGTTAAAATAATTTTTGCCTAAAACAGCTCATGTTCCTCTTAATCATTCCTCCAAGATCCCAGATATCAAACTGTCCTCTGAAGCTGCCTGGGTCTGTTTCAAATGGGGGTGGGGAGATGATGTCTCCACATTCTGAGCCAGTAACTGCCACTCAGGACCAGCCAGTGTTGGCCTTCTTTGGAGTTCCTAACCCCCCACTAGTCACTGAGCATGCTCACTGTAAGTTGAGAAAGGGATTCTTTTATTTCTAATTTATATTTTATATAGACCCCCAAATTTCAATGCTTTCCTTTCTTTTGCTCTAACGGTTCTAGAAATTTCTAAGAAAGTAATTTAAAACTACACTATAAACTTTACCAATTGAAGCATTCCTTTAGTTTGAAAAATTCAGGAACATATTTAAAACAAAACAAGGGACTATTAAATAAATGACCTTGTGTTCATAAAATGGAATTTATGAATATTCTAAAAGTTGCAGAGCCATTTTAGTGATGTGGAGAAATATTGGAAATGTTTCAATAAGAAAATTAAGCTAACAGAATTATATCTAACTTTATCCTTTATTTTGTGACTTCAATAAGCCTACATTATTTGCACAGATATATGTACTATAGATACAAGTACATACATGCTATATACACAGTCAGGGACAAACAACACAAGAGGAAATACTGAGAGGAAATAGCTACCATTACCTCAGGGGAAAGAATTACAGATGATTTTCATTTTCTTCTTCTTGTGTTTTCCAGTTATTCTTTGAAATCTTTATGCAATCAGAAAATACATTAATATAAAGGGAAATTGTCCATAAAATCAGTCATTACTGTGGAAATAAGTGTGCCAAGGAACACTTGTTCTTTTGGTATTTAGCAGGGTTAGGGGGTATTGTTTGTTTTAACCCAGAAATGATCCATCTTTCCATTTCTTGCAACAATGTGTCTAAGAGCTTACTCACTAATATCTTCTGCCTTACCCAACTCCATACATACATACACATACACACATACAGAGAGAGAGAGAGAGAGAGAGAGAGAGAGAGAGAGAGAGAGAGAGAGAGAGAGAGAGAGAGAGAGAGAGACTGCACATCCCTGGGGAAATACTACATTAATTATTTTCTGTTGCTGAAATAAAATGCAATGATCAAGGCAATTTACAGAAATGTTTATTTGGGCTTATGGTTGCAGAAAAGTAAAAATTCCAGTGTTGGCAGCTTTAGCTCTTGTCTAAATTTCTGGTAGCTTCAGCCTCCAGTCCCCACCCCCAAACTTCTCTTATTTCCAATTTCTCTCAAGTCCTGAAGCCACTCAAGAACAGGCAGGAAGGTAGCAGGCATGGCTGCTAGAGCAGCAAGCTAAAAATTCACATCTGCACAGAGCAGACAGAACAACTGTAGATAGCAGTCTTTAAAGCCTCACAGGCCACCTCCAGTGGCATATGTCTCCAAAGAGATGGTACCTCCTCTGTCCCCACCAAATGCGGATCAAGTCCTCAAAGAGAGGAGCATCAATAAATGAAACCACTACACTGTCTTTTTTTTCCTCCCTTTTTAAAAGTTAAATTAGGAACAAGCTTGTTTTACATGTCAATCCCAGTTCCTTCTCCCTCCCCTCCTCCCCTGCCCCTTGCCAACCCTCTATCTCGTCCCCTTTCTGCTCCCCAGGAAGGGTGAGGCCTTCCATGGGGAATCTTCAAAGTCTGTCACATCATTTGGAGCAGTGCCTAGGCCCTCCCCTGTGTGTGTTAGGCTGAGAGAGTATCCCAGTATGTGCAGTGGGCTCCCAAAGCCCAATCGTACGCTACCAAAGGCCCCATAGACAGCCCAGGTCTCCGAACTGACACCCACGATCAGGGGTCTGGGTCAGTCCTATGCTGCTTTCACCACTACACTATGTCTTACTCTTTTTATTTATTTTTTACTCCCACTGCCAGTGGGTACCTAAAATTTTGCTGCATTGAATTGATTGGTGTATTTTTAAATTAATACTTTGGCTAGCTATCAAAAAATACAGTAATTGTATCTGTATATTTCTTTTTAATTTTTTTTTACATTCCAATCCCAGTTCTCCCTCCTCTCCTCCTGCTACCCCCGCTCCCTCTCACTTCCCATCTGCTCCTCAGAGAGGTAAGTCCTCCCCTAGGAAGTCAACTAAGTCTGTCCCATCATCTCATTGAGGCAAGACCAAGGGACCTCTCCACTCCCACACCCCTGTGTCTAGGCTGAGCAAGGTATCTCTCCACATAGAATGGGCTCCACAAAGTCAGTTTGTGCATTAGTGTTAGATCTTGGACCCACTACCAGTGGCCTCATATACTGTCCCAGTCACACCATTGTCACCTACATGAATGGAGTTTGGTTTGATCTTATGCAGGTTCCCCATTTGTCAGACTTGAGTCAATGATCTCTCACTAGCTCAGCTGATTCTGTGGTCTTGATTCCTTTGTTCATATTATTATCGCTCCTCCCTCACTTCAATTATACTTCAGGGGCTTGGCCCATGATTAGTTGTGGATTTCTGCATCTGCCTCCATATGTATCTGGAAGAGAGTTCAAGCTTCTCTTGGGTTATGGATTGGAGGTTGGGTATCTTTTGCTTTAAGTCTGGTATCTCCTTATGAGTGAGTACATACTATATTTGTCTTTCTGGTTTTGGGATACCTCACTCAGAGTGTTTTTTTCTAGTTCTGTCTATTTACCTGTGAATTTTAGGATGTCATTGTTTCGTACTGCTGAGTAGTACTCCATTGTGTAAATATACTACATTTTCTTTATCCATTGAGGGGCATCTAGGTTGTTTCCAAGATCTGTCTATTATGAATAATGTTGCTATGAACATAGTTGAGCAAGTTCCTTGTAGTGTGAATGTGCTTGTTTGGGTATATGCCCAACAGTGGTATTGCAGGGTCTGGAGGTAGGTTGATCCCTAATTTTCTGAGAAATTGCCATACTGACGTCTACAGCAGTTGTACAAGTTTGCACTCCCACCAGCAATGGAGGGGTGTTCCCCTTTCTTCACATCCTCTTTAATATAAGCTGTCATTGATGTTTTTTATCTTAGCCATTTTGATCAGTGTAAGATGATATCTCAGAGTGGTTTTGATTTGCATTTCCCTGATGGATAAGGTTGTTGAACATTTAAGTGTCTTTCCACCATTTACCATTTGAGATTGTTCTGTTTAGAAGTCTCTGTTTAGATGTACCCCATTTTTAAATTGGATTATTTGGTAGTTTTATGTCTAGTTTATTGAGTTCTTTTTATATTTTGGAGATTAGTCCTCTGTCAGTTGTTGGGTTGTGAATATCTTTTTCCCATTCTGTAGAGAGCCGTTTTGTCTTGTTGACCATGTTCTTTGCTTCACAAAAGCTTCTGAGTTTCAGGAGGTCCCATTTATTAATTGTTACTCTCAGTGTGTGTGTTGCTGGTGTTATGTTCAGGAAATGGTCTCCTATACCTATGCATTCAAATGTGTTTCCGACTATCTCTTCGGTGAGGTTTGTTATAAGTGGATTTATATTGAGGTCTTTGATCCATTTGGACGTGAGTTTTGTGCATGGTGATAGATATACATCTATTTGACAGCCAGTTATACCAGCACCATTTGTTGAATATGTTTTCCTTTTTCCATCTCATATTTTTAACTCCTTTGTCAAAAATTTGACGTTCACAGATATATGGGTTGATATCGGGGTATTCTAATTTATTCTATTGGTACACCTGTCTGTTTTTATGCCAATATCAAGCTGTTTTCATTACTATATCTCTATAGTAGAGCTTGAAGTCAGGGATTGTGATGCCCCCAGATGATCCTTTATTGTACAGGACTGTTTTAGCTATCCTGGGTTTTCATATGAAGTTTAGTATTGTTCTTTCAATGTCTGTGAACAACTGTGCTAGGATTTTGATGGGGATTGCATTGAATCTATTGATAGGATTGCCATTTTTGCTATGTTGATCCTATCTATCCAAGAACATGGAGATATTTCCATTTTCATATCTTCTTTAATTCTTTAAAGACTTGACTTTCTTGTCATACAGGTCTTTCACTTATTTGGTTAGGATTAACCCAAGGTAATTTATGTTATTTGTGGCTATTGTAAAGGGTAATGTTTCTCTAATTACCTTCTGAGCCCATTTGTCATCTGTATATAGGAGGGCTACTGATTTTTTTTAGCTAATCTTGTATCCTACTACATTACTGAATGTTTTTATTAGCTGTAGGAGTTCCCTGGTAGAATTTTTCAGGTCAGTTATGTAAACTATCATATCATCAGCAAATGGCAAGAGTTTGACTTCGTCTTTTCCGATTTGTATCCCTTTGAGCTCCTTTTGTTGTCTTATTGCTATAGCTACAACTTCAAGTACTATGTTGAATAGATATGGAGTGGACAGCCTTGTCTTGTTCCTGATTTCAGTGGGATTGCTTTGAGTTTCTCTCCAGTTAGTTTGATGCTGGCTTGCTGTATATTGCCTTTACTATGTTTAGGTATGCTCCTTGTATCCATATTCTCTATAAGACCTTTATCTTGAAGGTGTGTTGAATTTTGTCGAAGGCTTTTTTAGCATCTAGTGAGGTGATCGTGTGCTTTTTTCTTTCAGTTTGTTTATGTTGGTGGATTACATTATGGATTTTCATATGTTAAACCATTTCTGCATTTCTGGGATGAATCCAACTTGGTCATGGTAGATGATTTTTCTGATGTGTTCTTCAATTCAGTTTTTCAGTATTATATTCAATGAAATATATATTTTTGCATCTATGTTTATGAGGGAAATTGTTCTGTAATTCTCTTTGTTAGTTATATCTTTTTGTGGTTTGGGTATCAGGGTAACTGTAGCCTCATAAAAAGAGTTTGGCAATGTTCCTTCTGTTTCTATTGTATGGAATAATTTGAGGAGAATTGGTATTAGATCTTCTTTGAACATCTGGTAGAATTCTGCACTGAATCCATCTGAACCTGGGCTTTTTGTGGTTGGGAGACTATTGACAACTGTTTCTATTTCCTTAGGGGTTATAGGTGTATTAAACTATTTATTTGTTCTTGATTTAATCTTGGTATGTGGTACTTATCTAGAAAATTGTCCATCTCCTTAAAGTTTTCCAATTTTGTGGATTGCAGGTTTTTGAAGTATGATGATTCTCCGGATTTCCTCAGTGTCCGTTGTTATGTCCACCTTTTTGTTTCTGATTTTGTTAATTTGGATATTCTCTATCTGTCTTTTGGTTAGTTTTGATAAAGGTTTGTCTATTTTGATGGATTTCTTGAAGAACTAACTCTTCATTACATTGAATCCTTGTATTGCTTTCTTTGTTTCTACTTTATTAATTTCAGCCCTCAATTTGATTATTTCTTGGTGTCTACTCCTCCAGGGTGAGTTTGCTTCTTTTTTAATTATTATTTTTTAATTTAGGTTAGAAACTATCTTGTTTCACATGTCAATCCCAGCTCCCTCTCCCTCCCCTTCTCCCGTGCCCTCCACACCAGGCCCCCAACCCCCCACCCAATCTCCACTACCATCCCCAGGGAGGGTGAGGCCCTCCAGGGTGGATCTCCAGTGACTGTCATTTTATCCAGGGGGAGGGCCTAGGCCCTCCCCCCAAGAGTCGTGGCAGAGAGAGCATGGGTACTCAAAGTCTATTTGTACTCCAGGGATAAATACTACCCAAGGCCCCATAGATTACCTGGGCCTCCTCACTGACACCCACATTCAGGGGGTCTGGGTAAGTCAAGTTTGCTTCTTTTTCTTCTAGTGCTTTCAGTTGTTCTGTTAATTCACTACTGTGGGATTTTTCCAGCTTCTTTGTGTAGGCATTTACTGCTATGAACTTTCTTCTCAGCACTGTTTTCATTGTGTCCCATAAGTTTGGGTATGTTGTGCAGTCATTTTCATTAAGTTTTAGGAAGTCTATTATCTCTTTCTTATTTCTTCCTTGACTCAGTGGTGGTTTAGTTGACCATTGTTCAATTTCCATGTGTTTGTGGGCTTTCTGAAATTAATGTTGCTGTTGAATTCTAGCTTTAAGTTGTGGTGATCGGATAGGGCACTAGGGTTTATTCCAATTTTTTTGTATCTGTTGAAGTTTGCTTTATTAATGAGTATATGATCTATTTTTTGAGAAGATTCCATGAGGTGCTGAAAAGAAATTATACTCTTTTGTGTTTGGGTGGAATGTTCTATAGATATCTGTTAAGTCCATTTGAGTCATAACATGTTAGATCCCTTATTTCTCTATTAAGTTTCTGTCTGGCAGGTCTGTGCAGTGGTGAGAGTGGGGTGTTGAAGTCTCCCATATTAGTGTGTTGGGTTTGGTTTGTGATTTAAGCTTTAGTAATGTTTCTTTTACAAATGCAGGAGCTCTTGTGTTCAGGGCATAGATGTTCAGAATTGAGATTTTCCTCATGATGGATTTTTCCTGTGATGAATATGAAATGACCTTCTTTATCTTTTTATTGATTTTAGTTTGAAATCAATTTTGTTAGATACTAGATAGCTATGCCAGCTTTTTTCTTAAATCCATTTGATTGGAATTTTTCCCAACCCTTTACTCTGAAGTAATGTTTATCTGTGAGGTTGAGGTGTGTTTTTTGTATGCAGCAGAAGGATGGATTCTGTTTTCATATCCAGTCTGTTAGTCTGTAAATTGAGGCCATTTATATTAATGGATATTAATGACCAGTGATTGCTAGTTCCTGTTACTTTTGTTATTGTTGTTGGTGATGGCATTGTGTGCTCTCTTCTTTTGGGTTTGCTGCTGTAAGCTCTTATATTTCCTGTGTTCTTGTGGACATAGGTGATTTCCTTGTGTTGGTTTCTTTCTTCTAGTACTTTCTGTAGGGCTAAGTTTATGAATAGCTATTGTGTAAATTTGGTTTTATCATGGAATATCTTGTTTTCTCCATCTATGGTTATTGAAATCTTTGCTAAGTAAAGTATTCTGGGCTGGCATTCGTGACCCCTTAGTGTCTGCATAACATCTGACCAAAACCTTCTGGCTCATTGACAAGTCTGGTGTAATTCTGATAGATCTGCCTTTATATGTTACCCGGTCTTTCTGTTTGCAGTTCTTAATATTCTTTCTTTATTCTGTATGTTTATTGTTTTGATTATTATGTGACAAAGGAATTTTTATTTGGTCCAATCTATTTGTTGTTCTGCAAGCCTCTTATATTTTCATAGCCATGTCCTTCTTTAGGTTGGGTAAGTTTTCTTCTATGATTTTGTTGAATATGTTTTCTGTGTCTTTGAGTTGGACCTCCCCTTCTTCTATCCCTATTATTCTTAGGCTCAGACTTTTCATGGTGTCCCAGATTTCCTGCATGTTTTGTGTTAAGGATTTGTTGGATTTAAATATTTCTTTGGCCAGTGAATCTATTTGCTCTATCGCATCTTCAATGCCTGAAATTCTCTCTGCCATATCTTGTATTCTGTTGTTTAATCTTTTATTTGTGGCTCCTGATCATTTACCCAGATTTTCCATTTCCAGAATACCCTCAGTTTGTGTTTTCTTTATTGTCTCTATTTCAGATTTCATGTCTTGAGTGATTTCTTTTACTTGTTTGATTGCTTTTTCTTGGTTTTCTTTAAGGGATTTGTTTATATCTTCCAGTTTTTTGTTTGTCTTTTCTTCCATTTCATTAAGGGAATTTTTCATTTCCTCTTTAACAGTCCCAGTCATCCTCATAAAGTTATTTTTACATTATTTTCTTCTGCTTCATCTATGTTGGGATGTTCAGGTTTTACTGTTGTAGCACCTCCTGTTGGAAATGGGCCCATTGTTCAGGTGGTCACTCCCTGAGGTACAGGTGGGGCTACAGGTCCAGTGGACACTCCTCCTACTGGAGATGTAGATGAGGCTGAGGGTTCAGTAGTCGATGTAGTAGTGGGGTATCTCCAACCGAGAAATGACATTGCATGTTGGCTGGGATACAGGTGCTCTTTCCCAGAGGAACTTTTTGCAATAACTTCTGGAAGCCAGTGCTGGAAACTGCTGCTGTCCTTTCACCCAGCAATCACTCCTCGATCCTGGGCCTGAGACTAGGGCCTCTCTCTGACACTGCTCTTAGGTCTGGGACTCGTGGCTCCCTTGACGCTGCTCGGGGCCTGAAGCTCAAACCTCCCGCTGATGCTGCTGCTCTGGACCTGAAGTTCAGGTACCCTCGACACAGCTCCCAGGTGTGACACTCATGGTTCCCTTGATGCTGCTCTGGGCCTGAAGCTTGGGCCTCCATATCTGTGTATTTTATGATACATTCCACCCACCTGGTTCTCCATTTTTATTTTCAACAAAAATCTTTTTATTTGTTTCAATAGTTCTTGGGGACTGGCATTGTGTTTTATAGGAAGAACATGATGAGATGTCTAATTTGTTTTAACCTAAGGCTCCAAGATTTGAATTAATCTGGGAAAAGTTTGAGAAATCACATCTCAGTTGTTCTGTGGTTCCCTCTTAACTCTTCTCAGCAAAATTACCTCTATTTTTTAAGAAGTATATTCACTTATAAATGGGAAGAAGAATTTCATTTTCCTAGTTCACCTAGCCAATTCAAAATTCTTTATGGCTATGCTCAATTACAACATAAAATAATTGAAAGAACACTCCATCTTGATTATATAGCATGATCACATAAGACAAGATACAAAATATTATTCACCAAGTACTTCTAATCACATTTCCAAGCTTTTTTATAAAGATAACTTGATATATATGGTGTTGTTGGTCCACGCCTTTTTTTATTATTATTATTATTTATTTTTAAATTTAAATTTAAATTAGAAACAAGGTTGCTTCACAAGTCAGTTCCAGGTCCCTCTCTGTTTCCCTCCCCTCCTCCCGTGCCCTTCCCCCAACCCTCCTCCCAATATCCCCTCATTTCCCCAGGGAGGGTGAGGCCCTCCATGAGGGTGTCCATAGTCTGTCATTTCATCCAGGGCAGGGCCTAGACCCTCCCCCAAGAGTCCAGGGTGAGAGTGCATCTCTCATTGTTGGATGGGCACCCAAAGTCCATTTGTATACCCGGGATAAATACTGACTTACTGCCCAAGGCTCAATAGATTACCTAGGCCTCCTCACTGACACACACATTCAGGGGGTCTTGATCAGTCCCATGCTGGATTCCCAGGCATCAGCCTGGGATTCAAAAGCTAACCCTTGTCAGGTCAGCTGTTTCTGGGGGTTAAACCAGCCCAGTCTTAATCCCTTTGGTCATCAGTCCTCCCTCTCTGTCACTGGCTTTCTTGAATTCAGCTCAGTGCTTAGCCATGGAAGTCTGCCTCTTCTTCCATCAGCCACTGAATGTGACTGTTTCCCAGACTCTCTGGTTGGCACACGCCTTTAATCCCAGCACTCAGGAGGCAGAGGCAGGCGGATCTCTGTGAGTTCGAGGCCAGCCTGATCTACAGAGTGAGTTCCAGGACAGCCTCCAAAAAAAAACAATACAGAGAAATCCTGTCTCAAAAAAAAAAACAAACAAACAAAGATAACTTGATAGTACTTAATTGTGTTGGTCAAATATATCATCTAGCCTATCTCTTTCAAAAATGTAAATGTACTGAGTAAGTTGTACCTCCTAAAAGATGACCATTACATTTAAATGCATTTCATTAGAATAGGGAAACAATCTTTTTGATACAGGGGCCCCATATTTTATCACCATATAGGTCTGTTTGAGGACTTAAGAGAGCTTAGATACATGCCTCACTACAACCACATACACTTATTCTCATGCAGCTTTAAATCGCTTTTGCTAAAGTGAAGTACTAGAACCCTAATACAAATTTTAAAATATTTAGCTTATAATTTTCATTAGTTATTATCATCTAATATAGAGTGCTGCTGGGAAATTAATGCAGAAAAGCAATGCAGTGGTTCTTTTGTCATGTATTTTTGAATACCGAACTGAAACAATAAGAGATACACTAAGGAAAAACTCCCCATTCTTAATACACTAAAGGCATTATTTTCAATGTGCTGCTCTGTTCCTCCAGAGCCAACTCTCTCCCTGAACATAGAACCAACACAGCCTACACTCCTAGAAATGTTCCCCAGCTTTCTCCACATAGTTAGGTATGGCCTTGCCACAACCTTTCTTTTAAAATAGCTAACTTCATATAGAGAGTTTGGAAGACAATAATGTCACATTGATACAATTACATTTTGTATTTCTAAAAGTGAAGTAAATGTGTCAGCATTGGAGGAAGTGTAGCTTGGAGTATGGATTTTCAAAGGCTCTCATCTGAAAGCTGTGCAGTCTAATTATAATTGATTTCTACCTAGGATAATTCATCTTTTCCCTTGTGTTTCAATTGCATTGTTAAACAAAAGTAGTGCATAGATTAAATAAAACTGAGTTATATGAATAAAAGGCATTATACAATTAACAGCACTCAAGAAACTACAAATATATCCTTTCTGCAAAACTATTCATATTTCCAAGCTCTTCTATGGCCACTTCATCTGTGGATAAAGAAATTTGCAACTCAACTCTTCTCCAGATCATTCTGTAGTTTTCCTACTAGCCAGATGATGTAATGCCACACGACTGATATAATTTTATTTTCTCCCTGAGTAAGATAGCCATGTTACCTATCTCTTCAAACTTTTATATCACTTTTGTTGCCTGTATACTGTCTCTGAACCGCCAAGTGTTCTATTTTTTGCTCAATACAAGCTTTTCCTTAGCTTCAAGAACTTCCCCAATTTTGCAGAGCCTACCGGAGGAGATACTTACCTATTTTGGGTTTCATTCACTGCTATTGTCCTTTGCTCAGTATTCATGGAGGCTCTATGTGAAAATATACACAGAATCCAAACAACCCCTTTCTTCACCACAAAAAGCAGCACAAGGAGTTTGACTTCAAAACCTGGATTTGGCTGATAGCTTCGTAGAAAACATGGACTGAATACACCTTATGAACCTCAAAATATCAATCTCTAAAATGAGAGTCCCCATAAATATTTCCTAGAGCTGCTAACAGGTTTCAAAGTGAGTTCCCCTGTGGAAACATTGGCACACCTATTGATAACTCCTATGTGTACTTTTTACACACACATATCTTGATCCCTCTTTTTGTTTTCATTAAATGTTGAATCAAATATAATCATTCCTTCTGACTGCAAAGCTTAATATAATAAATAACTCAGACTTCCTATAATTCTTCAAGAACACAGTATTACTCTCCCCAACTTCATCTCATTTATACCTACCATGCAGTTCATAAATCTAACTGCTACTGAAGACTCAGGATCTTACTCTACTTCTTAAAAAAACTACAGGAAACCACAGAACACAAAACCAGTTTCTACATTCTGAATGTTGTCTTCTTTCTCTTCTTTCAAATGGAAAAATTCCAAACTTAGACTCAGCACTTCCAGTAAGCAAGACAGCAATCATACACTGTTATCAATTTGGCATATCCTTACACAAATATGATCTTCAATACAAAATTGAGTCACAAAAAGCAAAAAGTAAGAAATTGTAATAAAGTGTGGAAAGATTGTAATGAAGCTTGGGACCAAAACTGAGCTGCCCAAATCTATTGTTTATATGTGGGCTTAATCCAGGACTGCTTGCTCAGCTTAACATAAATCCAGGAGGATATAAAAGGCTACTTTCACATGAAGAAATATGAACTGAATTCAGAGACCCTGGAAGAAAAAGAAGTATAACTCTCATCTGTCTCACAAGAGCAAACTTATTTCACTAATGGTCTTTGTGATTCATAGCTGCTACACTGTGACAGATTCGGATGTAATATACAAAAGGATTTTCTTTGTAGCTGTAGAGGACAAGAAAGTTGTTCTCTTTGTCAGGCTAAAGAACGGTTGACAGAGTCGCTGGCATCTCCAAAGATGGGACATCACTGGCTTTCAAGCCTACCTGCCAAACATTAGCCCTCTTAGACTGGGGGTACAACCCACAGATTCACAGTTTCCTCTAAAGACTGAGTGGTGGGGCTATGGGTTCTATGCACTACTGTAGATCATTGTGTTCTCAGTTCACGGGATACGAATACGGCTCAGTGGCATAAGGCGCTTGACAAGGGTGCTGCTCATTATATTCACAATGCCTGCCCTCCACTTTTTCCCACCTATGTGCTCTTACTGCTCTAATAATTTTTAAGGACAGGAGAACAACAAATCCATTTATAATCTATGTCAGTCTTCACTGAACTACATATTTTCAGACTCTGAACCAACTGTTCTACAGGGTATGCATTTCTTCTATCTTCTAATATTCAGAATATTTCACAAGAGACAGGATGGGGAACTTATTTCCTCCGGGAGCAGCTATTTCATTGGAAAATTCTCCTAGAGAACCCTTCATTTGTGTGAGTTGCAGTCTGTTTATCACATAGATTACCATTTTGGATCTTGCCTGGATGAGTTGTGCAAAGCGTGTCTCTTCTTCAACAGAGCTCTTTGGTCTTGAAGTCTCATCACAGGTTTATTGGACCCTTTTATGTAACAGAATAAACTCACTCTTTACAGCCAATCTATTCATAGGTACCCATACAACTACAAAAACATGTTGCTACTTAACTATTTTCAATAATACCAAGAAAATCTATCTGTAGACAAGAGGGGATAGACAGCCCTAATCCTTTCTCTCCTGAAAGTATTGGTTTTCAGTACCACTGAAGTATAGACGTGCTTTTAGGTGTCCAGCAAGAAAACAAATGATGGAAACATTTTCCAGAAGAATCAATTTTCATAGAGTTATCCTTTATACCTAGTGGCAAATTTCCATGAGGAGTCTTTCCTAGTCTTATATGGCATCCATATTTTCTGTATATAAAGCTATTCCACTGCTCAAATTCATCAGTAGGCTAGTAATCGGAGTGGAACTCGCAAGAGAATTCATTCCTACAGCTTCCAAAGACAAACTGATGCTGCAGGGCTACAAATTCAATCATTACAAATGCATCTGATCAGAAATAATCAATTTTATTGAGTAGTGTCATGGATTATGACACTGCCTATGCTGTGTATCCATGTTATGAGAGAACAGAAATGTTTTAGCATAAGAAATGTGTTTCTTTGTGAAATACTAGATATTTTTCTCTCTGCTTTTGATCTTATCAGAGCCAAATTACATAATAATTGGTTAGTTAAAAGAGCAAACTTTGAGTTGTTCATTTCCCCCTATTACAAATACACAAACTATTCTTTTCCTATCCTCTAAGTCAAGAGACTTTGTAGTCTGATGTAAACTAGAACAGCTATTAGAGATCTTAGACATTGAAATTAAGCTACTAAAAACTCAGAGAGCAGACGATTCTTAAAAACAATTTAGTGCATTAATTTCCCACAAAGTTCCCATCAAATTGAACACACTGCACAGATGGGAAAGACTAACTATTGAAACAATTAACTATTGTGAGTCATTTCCTCAATCTGCTTTTGTTTTAGCCAATATGTCAAGTGGTGACAGACACTGTTAAATTTCACAGGCTCTACTGTCTCTTTGGAAACAGCATAATACAATTGACATAACTCAGCTTGATAAATCTGTCGCGCTCATGGTGGTGCTTCCATCTCTCTACTTTTCAATGCCAAATCCACAGACATTATGCAGAACCTATTCAACATGAAGAGCGCAAAGTCCATTTTACTCTGAGTACTCCCACTTGAACCCCTGCTGGTGCCAGCTCTCCCAATCCCTTTGAATTGAGAATAAAATGAACAATGTAAAAATTACATTTGTTCTTTCTCCTTTATCTCAGAAAAAGGTCACCAAGAAGCCTGACTTTTCCTAAACTTTGCTACTTTCTGCACTTTGGTCTGAAAGTTTACTACTTTAGATAATGTTTGCATAACTAAATTCTTCTTGCCTGATCCATCTTAAATATGTGTAGACTTGATTTGTGATTTTACGATTCATGTGTATCACGTCACATGTCTGTAGAAAAAGAAAAGTTGGTTTGGTTGTTTCAACAGGAAAGTCTTGTTCCAATCAGGAAATAATTGAAGATTCCTAGGTTTCTTCTTAAGCACAAGCTACCAACTCAAAAAGGATAGAATTGTCAGTCAAGAGAAGTTCACATATTCCAGGAGCCAGGCTAAGGCATTCTCTCTCCATTGAGACAAGAATTTTGGGATCCAGGCAATTGATCTAACCAGATCCAGGTAAATAAGGCATGGCTCTATCCCAACAACAACTAACCCAAGATCTTACAGAATGAATTAATTGATGGCAGCTGGAAGACATAAAGGAATCTTTCCAAACTTGACAAGGCCTTGACCAACAAGAAACATGCAACCATACATCCTCATTCTAAATTCACAACTTCCAAACACAAATTGTTCTTCAGGCTCCTGTCAATCATTTCACACTTCATCTTAATTACTTTACTATTGGTGTGATAAAATACCCTGACAAAAACAAACAAAAAGAGGGTTTATTTTGACTCACAGTTTGAGGCTATATAGTCCATCGTGGTAGGGAGCCATGGCAACAGAAGCTGGAGAAAGTTGTTGACATCATGTACACAGTCAGGAAGCAGAGGAGGTGAAATGATACAGCTCATCTAGTTTGCTCTTCTTTGTGCAGGTCAGGACCCAAGCTCAGACAATACTGTCACCCACCTAAAGGTTAGGTCTTTCGAACTCACTCAACTTAATAAAGATAATCCCTCAAAGGTTTGCTCGAAGGTTTGCTCGAAGGTTTGTCTCCTAGCTAATTCTAGGTACTATTAAAGTGACAAACAGTATTAGCCATCATAACTTCCACAGTGCTTTCATTCTCAAGTATCTAAAGGGGACTTCTATAACTTTCTTGTTGATCATCTTCAACACCACCTTTCCCATGCATTCTGATGACCTTGTTTTGCCATTACTTCAACATTAAAGCAGCCAGAAATAAAATCTCCATGGAATTTTACCATCGGATCTACTTACTTGCCAACCAACATCCACACACTAATAGTCTAGATTTCCACAAATGAGCAAAGCCCCCAGACACCTGTCTAACAAACTTAGAATGTTTTCCATCTAAGACAATAATATTTTTATGTTTATTACTAAAATGATTCACTCTATTGGAGCTTTTAATTGATATCCCATTGAATGATATATTATACAGTCAATAGCAATTAAAATTTTAAGGACTAAATATGGATGTATGACACATGCTTTTAATCCCAGCAGTAAAGAGGCTGAGGCAGGAAAACAAGGAGATTTAGGTCAGCAAGGGATATGCTAGGATGTAGAGACCAGCCTGGTTTCTATAACAAGACTGTGCCTTAAAAAAATAAAGACAGAAAAAGAAACTTGCAATAAAAAATGTGCATACATACACTATAACATATATATATATAATTTGAAAGACTAAAGGATCCCTAGATATCATTTAGTATAATTAATTCTCAAACCATATTATACATCATAACCCCAAGATTACCAATTCCAAGGCCTCTATTCCTGTAGAGATTGGATGTATGACCTAGGCATTAGCATTTTGTGCATTTCACTTGATTGTAATGTGCATCCAAATTTTGGAAACATGAATCTAAGCTGGATTTCTTGGTAAATTACATAGAAAAAGTCTAAAAAGGTAAAGTAATCCACTGAAGCCCAGACAAATCTTTAGTGCAGGGCGAAAAACAAAAAATCAGCACAACTTATACCTAGGCCAGTGCTCTTGCTAACATCAGGCAATGTGTCACATGCTCACACAAATGTAATCACTGGCAAAGAACTGAGGGTAAGTCATAAACTCAGTAGCTGATCATATCACTGAGAATATTGGTCTTTCGGTCTCCAGTTCAGTAGAAGAGCTTTAAACCAGTATTCTGAGAAGGTGATTGGGTAGGGAGCATGAAGAAACTACTGCTGCAGTACCCACGGCAGATGTTCAGAAGTTTCACTATGGTGAGGGGCCTGGGGGAGGGTGCTGAGCAGCAGCATGAAGTACAGTGTGATAAATGAAGCTGTCTTTTTCCCATTACTGGAACATAGCAAGTTTCACGAAACAAATCAGAAACCTGGAATGATTAATTGTGTGGTCTACAATGAGTCTTGTAGTGTTTGTCTATGAATCCCTTTGCTCTGCAGAACAGACATACCAGATGCAAAGAAACACTGGGCTATGACAAGCCTCTAAAATCCATAGTTGCCCAGTTCAAAAGGAGTGAACCTAGTTTTGTTTTCAGGTGAGCTACAGGCAGGGAATCAGATGTAGTGAGAATATGGATATGGGGGAATAAAAGCAAAAGAATCTTGTTTAACCTCAAGGCTTGCACATTCTACCCTACCTATGGCTTCGCTTCCTCTTTTTATAGACCCGCTTATCGTCAATGAGAAGTAAAGCACTCTAAGGAAATATTAACTTCAATCTAATATATTCCTACTCGCAGATTCAGCTGGGAAGTTGTGGCTTAGCACTCTATGAACAGCATAGACGTCAAGTGTGTGGTTTTCTAGGTCCAAATCCTGTTGTTTTCCACTTTCTTCCTTACCAACATTGGATACGGCAGACTTGTGTTTTTCTTATTGCCCCACTTATCAAATAAGACTAAGTATATACTACTCAAACCTTTACTGAAAACTAAAGGAGACATCAGATGCTTGAGGTCACCAAAGAGTAGACCCCCTTAAAGAAGACAGAAAAACAGGTTTCCCGTGTTTCTCTTTAAACTATTTTTTAAAAAATACCATAGCAGTCCTCTTTACAGGCAAATGACTACTTCAATTGCACATATTTGTTGACCCTGTCCTAATGCTGATAAGGTACAGCTTGCTAATTTTGTTCAGTTGTAGAAGCAATGTGGCTTGGTCTAAAGACCTAGATTCAAATAGCAGCTGCATTGTTTACTAATTACAATCCTGGAAATGTTATTTATTCACTCCATACCTCACCTATTTTTTAAAGTGAGAAGAAAAACACCTCACTTTCAGGGTTGTGAGAGTAAATAGAATAATTCAAAATGGCAAGAATACAATACATGTCTATAATGAGGGATTATTGATGTTACAGTAAATATATCATTTAAGGTAAAAAAAAACTGCTCTCCATTTTAAATGTTATCTCATTTTTTCACTGATCAAAACAGCATTTCTGGAAATTAGTCTGAATATTTTAATTTGTTATGTTTTGCCATATTTTCAATTTGAGCCAAGCTAAGTGACAAGCCGTCATCTCAAAATGATACATCCTTGGGGGAATGTATCATCTAAAATAGGTTAATGTTGATGTAAACATTTGCAAACTATCGAGGGCAAAAATAAAACCTTTTTTAGTCATATCAGAAGGGAGAGGAAACAATCAGGTTCAAATTCACTGAAATCAAAGAGGGGAAAAAGGACACGGATCTATGTAAAAACAATATATATGCCATTTTTCCAAATTAAATGTCTCTGGTATGCCTAGTCTCTAAAATTGAAGGAGTTTAAGTTAAGTTGCATTTCCTGAAGTTGCCATAGGCTGCTGCTACTGACGGAACAGTCAGTATTTCCAGAAGCAGAAGATGAATGTATATAGGGTGTCATTCCTACTTCTAAAGCACTCTAAACTCATAATGCCCTGCACTAGGTCCTCTGGATCAGGCAAGAAAACAAAGATGCTGCACATGCAGTTTACCAAACGAAGTATTCCCAGGAAGAGGAAAATCTATCTGAAAAACAAGAGAAGAAAGCCAAAAAAAGGCAAATCAAAAAGAAAGGCTTCTCCCAAGTAGGACTTTGGCCTGGCCCTCTGGGAGGACCCTGGATGGTTAATTATGTCCCCAAGTAGAAGCAAGAGACAGGAGCGCCCTTACAACTATACTGGAAGTAAGACATGTACTGCCAGTTACCTCCTGCTCTCCAGAACAATCCTCCCAAGAAGAAAGGCGATGAGAGTGGAGGGAATGGGAGGGGAGGAGGGGAGAGGATTGGAGAGGAGAGGAGAGGAGAGGAGAGGAGAGGAGAGGAGAGGAGGGGGAGGAGAGGAGGGGAGAGGAGGGGAGGAGGGGAGGAGGGGAGGAGGGGAGGGAAAGAGAGGAGAGGAGGAGAGGAGAGGAGAGGAGGAGGAGAGGGGAGGGGAGGAGAGGAGAGGAGGGGAGAGGAGGGGAGGGGAGGGGAGGAGAGGAGAAGAGGAGAGGAGGGAAGGGGAGGGGAGGGGAGGAGAGGAGAGGAGAGGAGGAGAGGAGAGGAGAGGAGGAGAGGAGAGGAGAGAGGAGAAGAGGAGAGGAGAGGAGAAGAGAAGAGAGGAGAGGAGAGAGAGAGAGGAGAGGAGAGGAGAGGAGAGGAGAGGAGAGGAGAGGAGAGGAGAGGAGAGGAGAGGGAGAGGGGAGGGGAGGGGAGGGGAGGGGAGGGAGGGAGGGGAGGGGAGGGGAGGGGGAGGGGAGAGGAGAGGAGAGGAGAGGAGAGGAGAGGAGAGGAGAGGAGAGGAGAGGAGAGGAGAGGAGAGAAGAGAAGAGAAGAGAAGAGAAGAGAAGAGAAGAGAAGAGAAGAGAAGAGAAGAGAAGAGAAGAGAAGAGAAGAGAGAAGAATTCCAGGCTAGCTTTTCCATCAACTATGCCAAAGTTAGTTGTTTAGCTCTACCCTGACCCACCCCATCCCTGAAGGCAAGCCTATACCCCTCAGAGCTTGTAGGTGTTCTGTTTTTTGTTTTGTTTTGTTTTGACTCTATTTACTCAAATGGAATCTTACGGCAGTTGTAACTGAAAGTGATAAAATTATAACTGTGTTTTATATTTCATCTCAGTTCTCCAGTTACTCATTTTTCTTTTGTTTGGCCTAATACTTTAATTCTTGATCAGGTACCTTAGTTACTTTAGTAAGCCCTGCTGTATGCCCTCCCCTGCCTCCGTGATGTCTGAGGGAGGGTGTCAGGATCCTAAGCAAAGCAGAGATGACCTGAACCCACTCTGTTAATAACAACACTATAACAGTAACAGCCCTGTATGAAGCATGAAGATACAGTTCCAGGTGAGATGTGAAATTGGCCTTCACACATTAAAAAACCTAAGTCAAGTTTGCCTTTGTTCTGCAATAATTGGAACAAGGTACAGGGTTTCTTCGCAGAACTAAAACAAAAATCAAAGATTTAGAAGTAGGGATGCCATCTTGTGGTGAAACCAATCAGCATCAAGTTCAGCTCTACCCTGACCCACCCCATCCCTGAAGGCAAGCCTATACCCCTCAGAGCTTGTGGGTGTTTTTTAGAAGGCAAACACTCCTTTTTCATAGCAGGTCACAAAAAAATAAGAATAACACCCCATTCCTGCACCATTTTCCTTCCTCACAGAGCCCAGTTAATGGACTGGCCTTTAGAGGACTCCTCTTTAATCACAAGGAGTAGATTCCACCTGAGCCTGGCTGGAGGGAATCTTTTGCAGAACCAAACCCTTTGTCCCTTCTACACAGGCTGTTTTCCTCCCTCTCTCTCGAGTCACAGAAAGCACATACAGCAAGAGGAAGCCTGGGCCCACCCATGATTAGCTTCATCAAGTGCAACAAATGGATGGTCTGTGCAGAAGGTTTTTAAGACAAGTGCTGCCACAAACAGGACTGTTTTTGAGGAAATTATGGTTGGGAGGAAATTTGGAAGTCATCTGTCTGTCACCTGATTCCGAAAAGCACCACAAAAAGCAGCTGCACATAAGAATACAGTTCATCTCCCATCAGTTCTAACTGTTCCTGGAAAGACTGAATGCAGTATGTAACTACACACACCCAGAGATATGCCCTTGTATTCAACATGTGCTCCAACCTTTGATTCCAGTGTGCAACAGAAAATGAAAACACATAAAGACAGATACCTTGTCAGCTTTGGTGATAAGTACACTGATTTTTTTTGGAGTTGTAATTTTTTTATTTTAGAATTCTAATTTTTGTAACAATATTATATTGTTATATCAGTGACTGTGCTTTCCCTTTCCTGTTACTGGGATAAAATACCGTGACCAAAGCAACTGAAAGAAGGAAGGGTTTATTTTGGCTCACATTTTGAGGATACAGTCCAACATGGGAGGGAAGTCAGGGCCGCAGGTGTTCATCACAGAGGTCACATTGCAGCAGGAACTTGTGGCAGAATATGGGAAGAAGACTTCAAGATGACCAGCCCCTCCTCTTACAGCAACTGGGCACACTGTGCTGTGTGCTTGGACAGACTTCAATATAAAAGAAGCATCTTCTGCCTCTGCAGTCTTTATGCAGCCTCCCTTCCCATAGACCACAGCCTGGTTTAGTTTTTTACCTTTGTGTCTGTGCAAGGTCATTCTGGGTCCCTCAGTGTTCCACCAACATAGTGAACATACATGGAGACCCCCATCAGACTTCATGAATCCTATTTATCATTATTATTACTATTATTACTATTATTTAAATTAGAAACAAGCTTGCTTCACATGTCAATCCCATCTCCCTCTCCTTCCCCTCCTCCCCTACCCCCCACCAAGTCCCCCAACCTCCCACCCAGTCCCCACTCTGCTCCCCAGGGAGGGTGAGGCTCTCCATGGGGGCTCTCCAAAGTCTGTCATATCCATGGCAGGGCCTAGGTCTTCCCCCATGTGTCCAGGCTGAGAGAGCATCCCTCCAGGTGGAATGGGCTCCCAAAACCCATTCGTATGCCAGGGATAAATACTGATCTACCACCTGAGGCCCCATAGATTGCCAAGGCCTCCTCACTAACACCCAAATCTAGATGGTCTGGATAAATCCCATGCTGACATCTCAGCCATCAGTCTGGGATCCATGAGCTCCCCTACCCTCCAGGTCAGCTGTTTCTGTGGGTTTTACCAGCCCAGTCTTGACCCCTTTGCTCATCACTCCTCCCTGTCTGAAACTGAGTTCCAGGAGTTCAGTTCAGTGTTTAGCTGTGGGTGTCTGCCTCTGCTTCCATTAGCTACTGGATGAGGGCTCTAGGATGACATATAAGGTAGTCCTCAATCTCATTATCAGGGAAGGGCATTTAAGGTAGCCTCTTCACTATTGCTTAGATTGCCAGTTGGTCTCATCCTTGTAGATCTCTGGAAATCTCACTGGTGCCAGATCTCTTCTCAAACCTATAATAACTCCCTCTTTTATGATATCTCTCATCCTGATCTTTATTCTTCCCCCAACTAAACCTTCCTCCTCTCCCCTCCTTTTCTCCCTCTCTCTTTCTCTATGCTCCCTCTCCCCCCCCCATGCTTCCAATCTACTCCCATTCCCCTTCTCCTGGGTACCATGCATATCTCTCTTAGAGTCTTCTCTGTTTCCCAGACTCTCTGCCAATGGGATTATAGGCTGGCAATCCCCTGTTCCATGTCTAAAATCCATATATGAGTGAGTACATACCATGTTTGTCTTTTTGTGACTGGGTTATATCACGCAGGATGGTTTCTTCTAGTATCATCCATTTGACTGAGAATTTCAAGATTCCATTGTTTTTTTTTCCACTAAGTAGTACTCCATTGTGTATATGTACCACATTTTCTCTATCCACTCTTCAGTTGAGGGGCATCTAGGTTGCTTCCAAGTTCTGGCTATTACAAATAATGCTGCTAGACTTCATGCATCCTTAAGCAAAAGCAGAGCCTGAACCAGCTGAAACATCACCCAGGTACTCCGTGGGGCTGATGGCACAGGTGTGAGGCAAAGGAAAACAGGCCATCTGGTTGGTTTTCAACTTCAGCAGTGTTTGAGAGAAATGGTAAATTTTATGAGAAGAAGTTGACAATAGTAAATAGGATACCAAAAGAAATCCAGTGTCTAGCGCCAATTCATGGCACCAAATACATCCCAGCATTGCTGGGATGGAAAGGGATCCTGGCAGTCGGGGAGCCAAGGAATCCGACAGTCACCATCAGTGAAGCAGCTGTATTACATCCCTGCTCCATGGAAAGGGCTTCCCAACGTAACAACTCTGCTCCATCAGGGGAGGGTTTACCCAGCCAAGTTATTACAGTTCTGCTCAGGTCCCTGGAGTCTAACAATTCTGCTCTCTAGGGGAAGTTTCCCCCAGCAAAAGCCTTAACAGTCCTGTTCCACTCTGGCTCACTTCCCTGCTTTGCTCCACTCCAGTGAAAGAAGGTCTCACCCAAACCTCACTCAAGAGATTTATTAGGAGGGAAGAATCCAGGAAGGTAGCTGCCTCTGCCAGGCAGGGCGGAAAAAGGAAACTCTCAACTGCACAGGTACAGGACTTATATAGGGCTTCTTGGGGTGGAGTTTTCCCAGGGTGAAGATTTTCAGGGTGATAGTTGGCCAGATTTCAATCCCTGAGCTTGGACAAGCACAGAGATTGGTTGGTTTTCCTGCTCAGGGACTGGTTGGTTATTGTACTGAGTTTGTCAAGGGCAGAGTGTGTTTCTTTGGCTCTGGTTTCAGGGTTAGGGTGTGTTTGTTTGGCTGGCCTTTTTACCTTACACCCAGGATCTAGACATATATCTGCTCTTACCTATCTAAGGAAATTTAAGCAAGTAACTCAGCCTTTCCACCTTAAAAAAAAGTGGAGTTGATCATAATGCTACAGACCTTTAATCCCAGCACTCAGGAGTCAGAAGCAAAGAGATCTCTATGAATTCCAAGCCAACTTGGTCTACATAGTGAGTTTCAAGACAGCAAGAGCTACATAGTAAGACCCTGTCTCAAAGAGAAGAGGGAGAGAGGAAGGAGGAAGATGGAGATGTAGGCAAGAGATAGGGTGGGGCAAAGAGATAGAAGGAGAAATAATTCTTAAAAATTAGTGAGCAAAATTCAGTATCAGGATATCAACCAAGGATTTGCTGCTTCTATAAATAAGGCCCAAAGCTTAGTGCCCAGAAAGGGCAAGGGCCTCACAACCTAAAGAAAGGGTTCAGCCATAGGAACCAAATTTCTACCAGGACTTTCAGTAAGATTCGGAGACCAACAGGGCTAACCAGAAAGGAAAGTTAACTGACTGGGCAAATGGGCTTTTAATAAGAGGTGACTAGCTTCCTCCCCAAAGCCACAGATTAAAGCATCCAGAAATGTTTCCAAAGACTGGAAACAGCCCCACACACCCTCATTCTCTAATCTCACAGGGATCCTGGAGAGAGTCACATATTTTCTCAGGGTCTGGGGAAAGGGTTTATCAGGGCCCCTTGGGTGTTCCCTGGCTGGCATGGAGCTATACATATGGGAGGAGTTGTTACTAAATTCCAAATGCTTTGTTTCCTATAGTAGTAAGTGGGAAGATTAAGAGAGAAACGCTGATTCACTATAAACAACTTTGAATAACAGTTTCTAACAAACATGAAAAGAGGCTCCAATGAGCACAACCCGGAAGAACGTGGAGAACCCTCCAGAAATGGGCTCCAGAGACAACAGACACTAGTGAAAAATGGTAGTTCATTGCTGGGAATTTGTTCCAGTTTTGCTACAGAGTTCTCTCCATACTCTTGAGAAAATTGCCATTGTTACCTAAATCTATTCTAGAAATTGCTTTTAGCTTTAGAAATGCTGGAAGTAGCTGGGTGTTGGTGGTGCACGCCTTTATTCCCAGCACTCAGGAGGCAGAGGCACGTGGATCTCTGTGAGTTCGAGGCCAGCCTGGTCTACAAGAGCTAGTTCCAGGACAGCCTCCAAAACAATACAGAGAAACACTGTCTCAAAAAACCAAAAAAAATTGCTTAACTATCAAGTAAATACTTTGACCCCTTAATGACGACCATGATGTAGAAGCCACTGCCACCAGGCTGAGCTCTGTAGAACTCTCTGAATCAGGGTGCTTGGAGACCAGGCCGCTCCCAGTAGCATCTCCTCAAACCAATCAAGAGGCCTCTACTCGGGGCTAGAAGGCTCCGATGAATGTCAAGATTTGGAAGAACACTAAAATAGAAAATCACTTCCATGATGCCCTTCCTTACAAGGCTATAACACATCAATATGCATAGAGTGAGGTTTTCAATTTTATCTTCAGAGCAGCAGTATTACCCACTTCTGCATGGTATCTAGTCATTGCCCCTGACAGCTCCAACAAATAGTCCTTATTCTAACCCCTTCTTCCTGACAGCTCTGATAACTGTCTTTTCCCCTCGAAGACCAGTTTCCTCATCCTCCTGCACAGCCCCTGTCTTCTGGGTCCTTTCCCTGCCTCTACCATTACTTTTCTTCATGGGTACATCAAAAGTACCAAGAACTCATTTCCTTGCAGAGGTTCCACCATTCAGACGTTGCATTAGCAGCACCATAAGAGATCAGAGCTCTGCAGTTCGACTCCATTAGTTGAAAGCCTATCCTCATGTCCCAGCTCTGTGCAAGATTTGCAGTCATTTTTGTTTTATAGAAAAACTACCCTTGTGGAATATTTGAAGGCGAGACAAACAAAGATAAATAGTTGAAGTCTAATCAAGAATTGTAAGGAAATCTGCCAGGAAAGATATCACATTGCCCAGTGACATTCTAAATGGAGATGATTCAAGGTTTGCATAATTCATATAAAAGATAGTAATGGTTCAGAAATCATAGCCTACTGGAACCACACTTTCCAGAACATCCTAAGCATCTCCTGTTACACACACACAAACACACATGGGGACAGGGAGCCTTGTTCTATTTATAGCCCCTTTAGCTGTTAACATAGTATCTCACTCATCATAACAAACAACATTTATCATCTACCAGATCCTGTGCTGAGCGTCTTACAAAAAATGTGTTGAACTTAAACCTTCCAACCACATCAATAGAACTATTGCTATCCTTGGGGTGCATTAAGGAGGCACTCCTACATATCCAACATCTGTATAGTGTTGTTCATTTGGATAGTTTGTGTATGTGTGTGTGAAAGAGAGAGAGAGACAGACAGACAGACAGACAGACAGACAGACAGACAGAGAGGGGGGAGAGGATATGTAGAATCTCATTGTAGAGCCTGGACTGTCTTATAATTCCCTATGAAGACTAAGCTGGCCTTGAAATCAGAAATCCACTTGCCTGCCTCTCTATGTTGAAAGTAAAGGTATAAGCCAGCATACCTGGCTAACTAATATCTATAAAGAAGCTGTTTGTCTCCACATTTTTCAGACAAAGAAACCAAGGCCAAAACAGTTGAACAACCAAGACTACCCTTCTGGTAAGTGTAGCAGAATGGACTCAGAGCCTCTGGTTCTATAATCCATCCTTTTCAAGCTGCCTTCTTCCTAGAAGTCACACTTGATACTTATTTATTTTTTTATTTGTTTTTTTTGGCTTTTTTATTTTTTATAGTTTTTATTTTAGAAACAATCTTATTTTACATATCAATCCTCCCTTTCCCTCACCCTTTCATCCTCCCATGCCCTCCCACCCCCCACCCACTCCCACGCACTCCCCAAAGATAGTGAGGCCCTCCATGGGGGCATCAAAGTCCACTACATTATTTGGGGGAGGACCTAGGCCCTCTTTCATGTCTCTGAACTGTGATAGTATCCCTCTATGGTGAATGGGCTTCCAAAATGCATTTGGGCACTAGGAATAAACACTGGCTCCACTGTTAGAGGTCCCATAGACTGCCCAGGCCTTCTAGTTAGCATTCACATTCAGAGGGCTTGATTCAGTCCAATGCTGGTTCCCCAACTTCATGACTTGGGTCCCTGTGCTCTCGCTAAGACAGAGCAACTGTTTCTGTGGGTTTCCCCAGCACTACACTTGATATTTAAACTAAACTAATAAAGCCATACAATCTAAGTGCCTAAAGCATATTTTAAAAGAGAAGAAGCAAATGTATCCAAGAACTGTAGTAAGTTAGTAACTATAACTGAGTTAAATGAGAGCTTCAGAAAAAAAAATGTTACTAATCCTAGTCCTAGAGTGATCATCCTATGGTAACTTTTCTGGAAAGCTAACAGATGCATCAAACAGATGTAGTTGCTAGGTCACTAGGAAGAAATGGCCTGATATATTTGAAAGGACATATTGAAGTACATACATCCATGCTGAGTAACCAGAACTAATATACATACGAGATCTCAGGATGATTCCCAAGATCTCCCCCTCTCACAGACTAGAATGCCTCCGTCTGCATTCCAAGTGTGAAGCAGTAGAGAGACGAAAAGTCACAAAGAAATGACTTAAAGGAAAAGTAAATGTTAGCTAATGTATTATGCCATCTCATCTGCTCAATAGCTCTGTGAAAAGAACATTAGCAGTCAACCACTTTACACGTGAGAATGCCGAAGGCTACCTACTAACTAGAAGAATGTCATTTGCCTGAATAATAACTAGAAGAACATAGTTTGCACCCAGATCTGTGGCATCATCTCAGAGAGGTCAGAAGACAGATGTCTGGTTCCTGTTCTACCTGAACTAGTGCTGTGACTGACCTGAGGCCACACACGGAGCTTCTCTTAATACCCTAGTCATTGTCCACTAAAAGGACCCGCCGGTTAGTGGGAGATCGAGGGTGGAAGAGTGAATGGGAAATCCCTTTACAAAGGATAGTGCGTTTCATAAATTCTGCCCTCGTTATGCCTGATACGTCTTTCACAGCTTAGTTCAGAGCCATTTCCTCGGGGTAGCTTGTCCTAGCCTCCCTGTTCAGATCAGTCCCTGGAGTATGGCTGCTTCTTCATACACCTTATGAGAGCTGTGATTTTACACTGATGTGCTTGGGGACAGCCTTCTACCATTCTGCAGCTCCACAAGGGCACAAATTCTTCTGGTTTTGCTTAGCAGCACAGTAATTCCGAGGCTAAGCATCATTTCCAGGACTCCGTGTGCATGCCGAATGCAGCAAACATTTGACATAAATGTAGGAATAAATTGATACTTAAGTATCAAATCACACACTTTGTAATTATAAGGTATAATCATGATTTTAATAGTAAAATGTTAACACCCCACTCACTATTTTAAAAACCACACTCATCTTAACCATCTAGAACCCAAAAGGAAAAGGAAACCCCTCTTCTGTGTGGAAAATGACTGTCACAAGGGTCACACAATCTGACTCTAGAAAAAGTGGGTCATCCCTCAAGTCGTCATCCTGACATCAAGCATAAAATAAAGCTAGGGATGACAATGTCTGGGGCACCAGACGGCTGGCAAAGTGACAGCCACAGCAGCAGCTAACTCTCCACCACAGCTGTCCACAGTCTTACCCACACATCTCCAGAGTCCTAGGGGACACTCTCAGTGCAAGGTAGGGCACTGCATCTTCAACACAGGGAAAACAGTGTCTGAGACATAAACAAAGGAACTGCAGCAGAAGCCCCAGGAACGTCTGCCCACTGGTCTGAAAACTCACTACCTCAGCAAGAAATACGCTTAAGACGAACAGATCCTTCACTCCACAATTCCTTAGCACAGCTCACATGTTGCCTATAGGTGGTTTCGTTTGGACCAACGGTTTGTGTCTAACCTCCCGCAGAAGTCTGAACACCGCCTCCTAAAGTCTTATCATTTCCCCAAAGTTCAGAGCACCCAATATGTTATCTGAGCAACATGAATACAAGAAAATCCAGTCACCACTTCTTGGCAGCTGGGAAAACCTAGAAGCTAATGCCACCCTGCAATAAGTAGGCAGCAGTGTGGGGCAGGCAGGTGAGGGACAGAGGAGAAGAGTAAAGAGCTAAGGGCCTGAAGGAGACCCCCAAAGAGTGGGGGCTCCCTTCCAGACCACAGATTCGGAACAAACCCCAGTAACCACCTGTTTGTCAATCAGGGAAAGAAAGTTAAAGTGGCTGCTTTCTTACTCAGGCAGAAAAACAGCAGCAAATGAGCTTGCAGGTGTAATTTTAAAGAGGAACAGGAGAGGTCTGTGTTAGAATGGGTTAGGATGGGGTGGTAAAGGAGGCAGGGGATGGGAAGAAAGGGACAAGGGAAAGGGGCAGGTTATTTGTCCTGTAGGGACAGAGGACTGCCTCTGCATAGAGAGGAGACAGACGTGGCCCGAGGGAAATGGCTGTTTATAAACGTAAAGGAAACCCTGCATTGGGGTGAAGTGTTTAATTTTTAATTGGACATGTTTTAATTGGGTAAATCAAACCTCACTGCTGGACCTTGGTAGTGAGCTTCAGGAGAGGAAGTGGCCAAATAAGGTAATAGATATTGGTGGCTAGCTTTAGCGATGTAGTTCAATGTTTTTTTCCAAGGCAGAGGGAATGGGGAGAAAGGTAAGGCCTTCCAGAGCCACATGCTCAAGTGGGCCAGTGTCCCTCCAGGACCAAGCTACAATAATGTTCAGGCTCGCGCCCAACATCAGGGAGAAAAGTTTTCTTCTGCCACCCATCACTAGGCTCATGGCTGAGACCTCTTTACCAAAATAAACACTCATAAGACAAAAGCATTTGAATTTATTTGACATGGATGTTTAATAGCAAAGGCCTTCAGAAACAAACACTCTGATAAACAGGTTACCCTAAGGTTCAGAAAGAAAAGGAATCACAGAGAAATATGATTGGTAAAAATGTAATAATACATGATGCAATGGTAACAGGAGGATTTTGTAGAGTTATTTGTTCAGATTCTTCTTGCCATCTCTAACTCTAAGAACTAATAAAATGAAGAAATGTCTCTTTTCTCTCTAAGTATAGGAAGGACACTTCTGGAATCAATATTTTAGGACTTTAGGGGAAAGTTCAAGAATTGTTTTAGGGCCTGCATCAGACAGAAAGGATAGGGACAAAATCAAAGAAACCTGTTCTCTCAAATGCCAAACTGCTGTTTTATGGGAGAGTGTGTCCTAAACCCATTGCCTAAGAAAGCTTCTGTGAAAAGTGAAATAAAAGTCTGCTCTCAGTAGAATTCATGCTCACTTTCTTGTCATTGACGTACTATTAGGTAACTCATGTAGCTAGTGTGACTCATTTTCTGTACCTTCAGTATGAGAAAATCACAGCCCCAGACCATACTAGTCAGGCTTTCTACTGTTGTGGTGAACACTTATTTTAGCCCCCAGTTTCAGAGGTTAGAGTACGTGGAGGCAAGCAGCCCCATCACTGGGACCTTACTGAATCAGAGTACCATGGCTGAGAGGACAGAATGGTGTAAGGCTGCTCTGCAACCAAGAAGCAGAAAGAGACTGTGCCTACACTAACTGGGCTTCACCTTCCCTTTCTTTCCCTCAAGAACCCTATTGGACAGTACAGGCCACATTCTCTCCTCAGACACCAGTCATCCCTAGAAATACTTCACATACACGCTCAGATAGTCTAGGTGTCTCTCCCGCCAACCAACTGAAGATAAAGCTTAACCATCACATTACATCATGTTGTTTAGGAAGGATTAGACAGTGCCTACACATTCAGACAGAACAGTGGCAGCACACAGGCAGGCAGAGCTGCTTAAGTGCTCACTATTCTTACTGTAGCTACCGTCATCACACCATCCCCACCACCATCACCATCACCACCATCCCCACCACCATCATCATCACCATCACCACCACCATCATCATCACCATCACCACCACCATCATCACCACCATCACCACCATCACCACCACCACCATCACCACCACCATCATCATCACCATCATCATCACCATCATGTAGTGTTTTCTGTACTAAGCAAGGCAAGGTAGCTAAAGCAGGAAAGAAGACAGACAATACGAGATGATAAAAATATCAGGAAGTATAATTTTATATTAAAAGTTGGGGGAGCATAAAATGGTAGTGAGGGAGCTACTTTATTAAGAATGAAAGAGAAGTACCTCTTGAGGAAATAATGTCTAAGAGGTGAGTAAATCATTTCTTGCCTCCTGCTGAAAACAGGAGAACACTTGTTCCGTGTATAAGACACAGTAAATACCAACAACTTGAAGCAGAAACAAATTCAGTATGCTTTGTAAACTACCCAGAAACAATGTAACTAGAGCTGAGAAAACCAAAGGCAGAATGAAACACACAGGTCAAGGCCAAGAGAAGTACCCTATGGGATAAGGACTATCTGCAGTCCAATTGCCTCATAAGATGGCTCCCAAGGAAGTCACATTCTCTCTCCTCTCTCTCTCTCTCTCTCTCTCTCTCTCTCTCTCTCTCTCTCTCTCTCTCTCTCTCTCTCTCTCTCTCTCTCTCTCTCTCTCTCTCTCTCTCTCTCTCTCTCTCTCTCTCTCTCTCTGTGTGTATCGGGAAAAACAAAAGATGCTGGGTTTAACATCAGAGATGTGAAGTAACTTGTCCAAGGTGACCCAGCTACTCAGGCAGAACACATATTTGAACTGAGATCTCTCTGGCTCCACCACTCCCTTCAGCAACAGTTGCTCATTCAATATTCAACATTTCCCAGGGAGTCAGACTTAATTTAGGGAACTCATGTCCATTTCTTTTTGGCATTTGACATTTTACCTTCCTTGTGACAAGAAATATAGCAGCTAAGAGTCAAAACGCTGGCAGATCTAGTTGCAAAAAAGCCTTTATTTGTTGTAAATAATGGAAAGTACCGCAAGGATCTGTAGGAGTGACACCACTCAGGACTGCTTTAAAAATGTTTTACGATAAAAAAAAGTTCAGAGCCCGTGAGAATCTTGCAAATAGAAAGCTAATTTGCCTTATCAATTTTTGTCCATGATGCTTGATCCTCGGGATAATTTGTGAGCCTCTGTATCGGGCTCGCTTATATTACGGTCTTTTATCATATGGATTCAAGAAATATTTCTTGCTGTCAAAATTAATCAAAGAATCTCTGGGAACCAAAGCAACAGTATTTACTTCCTTGGAGATCACAGCAAATGTCCTCTTACTCTTTTTTTAATGACTTGAGTTTTGTTTATCATTAGCAACATATCAAGGCACTCAAATTAAGGACAATATGTCTTCATTTCAAATGTTGGTTGATAGTCACTAAATGTTTGCTTTTTCCAGCATGAATTCATATGGAAAGCTGGAAATAACAGGTACTTTATTATTAACAATTTAAATCAAAGTTTAATGCCTTTCACACTACAAAGGCATGAATCCCACATCATGATAACCCCTAGTAAATTAACAGTAAACTATGCTCAGGCTTCTGAAACATCTATTCTAAAAGGTATGGTACAAAATGAGAATATTAAAATACAGAGATTATTGATATGTGTGCTGGCTCCAATATAGGGAAGGGACAGAGGCTGTTTAATTTTAATGTCCCCAGAGATTGACTTTGCTCATAACATTTATAAAATATTGAAAGACAAGAAATGGTACAGATGTGAATTCTGCAGTTGGTTTTCTCAGTTGTCCTTGAAAGCAGCTGCCATAAATCTTGGATGAAGCCAAATAAGGCTGATGATTTTGATCTTCAATGCATTCTTTTCTATCCTTCAAAAGGTAAATGATCCTGATGGAATTGGAGCTCAGCAGAATGGCTTTCTTCTGTGATCTGCATAGCCAACGATGCGAGCTGTCATCATTAACACCATGGAGCCCATTCCCTCTTGTGGCTGTGCCTGAGCACTCAGGCTTGAACAGTGTTGAGTGAGAAAGGCATTTATGCATGGAGCTCACAGGCTTCACAGCTCCTCCCTCTCCCCCTCGCTTTTACTTCTCCCTTCTGTGTCAGCTCAGCAAAAAGTCAAAATGTGGACTGAATGAAGGAGAACCAGATACAAAACTGTGTGCCACCAAGTCCTAAGTTGGCATTTTTAAAAAGTGTCAGCAAAAGAGTTTTTTTTATCAATCTGACTCTGAAAACTGTGCCACAAGAAGTTGTGGGAATTAAAGCAGCCCAAGGTTTCTCTTAAAGAAAACACTGGGTCCCTTCCAATGCAACACGGAAAGAGAAGATGCCGCTGCCATTCCTATGGTAGAACACTGTGTCACTTTCTGAAGTCCCACTCAGTCATACATAAGACATGGCATCCTGTCATTAGGGACAGCAATGAATGTGTCTGTGGGTTTGCAGCTCTGCCTCAGACTACAAGGCAAACCTGGTTAAAACAACCACAGAGAAAACCATCTATCTTCATAAATTCAGTTGCAAAGAGAAATTCATCATGTTTACTGTCTTTAAGGAAGGAGTGAGGCTTGTAATAAAATGCTCTCTGGTCCAGATTCTTTGTATTTATAGGGTTCTTTTCTTTCTGCCTTTCACAGAGCATGGTGTCACTGGCTGTGCCTTCATTTGCATAACATAATAAATAAGTTATGTGTTTCAAAATGAAGAACGTGCCTGGAGTTGGTGAGAGAGGGGTGTCCCTGCCACAGTAAGTAACATCCTTGAAGAGGAAGAAACTGCAGTGAACGAAAATATGCAACAGAGACAAAGAGGCCTTGTGAAAAAAAAAATGCATCCTAACTTCTCCTCTTCTTTCACTCCAGATCTGTGGATGGTTATTGTGGGAATGTGTTCATTCATTTGACAGACATTTATCGGGGACTAATATGTACCAGGCAATACAATACAGAAACACTAAATAAGTGAGCAGAAATAATGAAATGTCTCAGAGCTGGTTTTCTTTGTCTTCCTTTTAAACTAAATATTTTACTCTCAGGAGCACACACACAAACATGCATTCTCACAATGTGAAATGTATGCCTTTCATAAAAGAAAGGATCTGATGTTTCCGGGTATTCTGATCTGGTGCTACTACCTCCTCCTCCTCAGACCAATGTGCGTATATATACATTGATGGCTAATATTGCAAGCTGAGCTAAAAGCCAGGGAATGTTCCCTATACCTACCTATGAGTATGTTACTTAGTTATGTCCTTCAGGTTATACAATTTTATCAGTTCTTGCTGGCACCATAGAAAATTCATATTTTCTTAACTTTGTCATGTGGCTTCAAATAATCTTACAGAGAAAACAAAAATACTTGTGGGTTTTGTTACTGGTTTTGGATTCAGAATTTGGTTCTGGTGTCACATTTCAAATACAGATCTTTTAAGCTACTTTCTGGGAATTAGTACAAAAATACAAAATCCCAGGAGTCCAACTGCATGGGTTGGATTTTTTTTCAGATCTTGCATTAGTTCAAGGTCCTTGGGAAAGGTTTTAACATGTGACAACTCTCATTCCTTGCTTGTGTATTGTAGGTGCTAACCCTCATAGCATTAGGATAATACACAAGTGAGATAAAACTTGTGTAACATTTGAAGAGATGCCTAGTGCATAGTAAGCATAAAGTAAGAAAAAAGAAAAAAGTAATTCTAAATAGGCAGCTTGAAATGTAATCCCAATAGAAAATTGTAAACTACAGTTAAAGACATTTAGGAAAAGGCATGGATCCAAGGAAAAGCACCAGATATGACATCTTTGTGCAGATATTCCCAAGGTCTTAGATGAGCTGGTAGTGGGACAACCATCATACTCTACCAATTCAGAATACTGTCATTATTTCTAGACATTTTCATGAATGTACATGATGTATTTTATAATATTCACTCCACTACCCTCTCTTGCCCCTTCCTCTTCCCAATAAGCTTCTCAATCTACTTTCCAGTCTTTTTCCCCAATGAGTTTCATTAGTGTTAAAAAAAAAACCTGTAGAGCCTGAAAGTCTAATCGTTATTGTTCCCACGGAGCTAGATGCCTCAGCAGTTGCAGCCTGGTGCTGATGCATTCCCAAAGAGCCACTGACCTTCAGTCCATGTTGCAAGACTTAAGTTGAGTTATGATGTCAGTAAAAAGGGGTCAAGCAGCAGCAGGATAGATGAATTGCCAAATAGTGTAGATGAACTTGCCAATAAGACACAAAGGCAAATATTGTATATCTAGACCATGCCAGAAGATGGCACCCACACTTGGTATGGGTTTTCCTACTTCAATAACCTCACAGGTATGCCCAGAGATATTTTACTTAATTGGTTCTAAATCCAGTCAAGTTGATGACTAAGGTTAACCATCACAGAGAATAAAAATATTTGCTATTTAATTAAACCTCAATAGCAAGAATAAATGAGAAATTGGTTTGTATCTTAATTAGGGTTCCTATTATTGTAAAGAGATACCATGAACAAAGCAACTCTTTTAAAGGAAAACATTTCATTTGGGGCTGGCTTACAGTTTCAGAGGTTTAGTCCACTATCCTCACAGCAGGAAACAAGGGGCAGCACACAGGCAGACATGATGCTGGAGATATAGCTGAGAGTTCTACATATGGATCTACAGGCATCAGGAAGAGTACTGTGTATAACACTGTGTGTAGCTTGAGCAAAGGAGACCTCAAAAGCCACCCCCAACAGTTATATACTTCCTCCAACAAGGCCACACCTTCTAATAGTACTGCCCTATATGAGGGCCATTTTCTTGCAGACTACCACATGCAGGTAGATAGAGGCTTTCCTGCAAAATTGATCAATATAGATATAACATTTATTTATGAGTCTATCTGGATAATATATCAGTGAGCTTAATGCTCAGGCTGACTTCTTTCCTCTCTCTTCCTCTTTGAAAGAGGGTCTCACCATGTAGCCGAGGCTGCTCTTAACCTCATACCCATCCTGCCTCAAAGTATTAGTACTACAGGGGGATGCCACCATGCCTGGCTAAACTGACTTACACCTAAACACACATATTCCAAAGGAAGTGACTTGTGAGGAGAGCTAATGCCATGTCCTCCCACCTGCTTCCCTTTACGTTTGTAGCAATGACCTATATAAAGATATAGGCTGCATATTAAACAAGTTTATTGATTCCATAGATTGAGAAAGAATGGCTAACAAAGGGGATGTCAAAATTAAGGTTTAAAAATTATCTTTAAACTGTAGCATTTAAAGCAAAGTCAAGGAACTTTTAAGGTAAATATGAAATCCTACTTTAAGATTCAAAATGATCAATTACTGGAACACAGAAACTTTTGCAATATTTTGCATGGATTACAAAACTGCCTATCGGTTATAGTTGATCACAGGCTTAATACAGACAGCCAAGGGCTAATGTGTTGGAAAATGGATTTGCTCAGTTGTGCACTAGACAGCTGTAAATGCACCAATAAACTTTTAAAAAGAGGGAAGTCAGCAGGTTTCTAATCCTATGGTAAAAGAACACAGTCAAAACCACAGTTTAGAGACTGTGAGTGGGTTTCTGTCATTGGGAGACCACACCCAGGGAGCCCTGAAGACTTTCAGGGTGTTATCTATGGACTTGGACATCTCGTACAAGACTGCATCTTACAGTCTAGCACACAAAGCACAAAGCTCTACCAACATGAGTCGGATCTTAGGAGGTCATGAAGACCAAGCCATCATATAGTATCTTTTCTCTTCATTGTAGGGATATAATATTCTTTGGGACATTCTATCACTCCCTCTGTGCTGTCAAAGAATTATGCATTTTCTGTCATAACTCATGTCAGCCTCCTCCCAGTATCAAACAAGGCACTCTAAAACACAAAGCTTAACTTCTGTGAGGACTTGTTTGAAAAATAAATTCTTGGGTAGATACATAAATACATGGATAAAAAATAAATCTGTACTTTTCTGTTTTCCTAGGGGTATTTTTGCCATCAATTTAAGTAACGTCTCTTTCAAAAGAGAAAGGAGAAGGAGAGAGAGAGAGAGAGAGAGAGAGAGAGAGAGAGAGAGAGAGAGAGAGAGAGAGAGAGAGAGAGAGAGAGAGAGAGAGAGAGAATGTTTAGAGGGACTTAAGCTACCTTTGGCTTAAAATGTCCCCTGATCCTGATATAATTCAATCTAAGTGTTCTTCGGTGGATTCAAAAGTTCAATTCCCCTACAAATTGCAAAGTATATGGAATCATTTTTGCCTTGTGAAACAAACCCATGGCTACAGGAAAGCTAATGTTTCTGTTGTATTGCATTTTAGAATGTAAAGCAATGATGATCAAACACACACTTCCCTCGGAATATCAGAAAAGGGTCACATACACACTTCCCCAGTGAGTTAGTTATTGCAGTTGTAAAACCCGAGCTCTCTGCAGCCTCCACTAACACTGATTTAAAGCCCAATTCTCTGAGCACACAGGATAAATCCTTCCAGCCAAATGTCCACTGATCTGGAACTGGAATTCACAAGACAATCATCTTCAAAGAGTCTTATCGTGCAACTAATGTAATGCAATAAATTAAAAAGACCAGCTTGCTTTCTCCTTCTTCTGCCACAGTGGGAAAGGAAAACCACGGGAAAACACACACACACACACACACACACACACAGGCATACCAGCAAACATCGCAAAATGGAGCTGGATCAATAATGCATATTCATTTTAAGTTTCTCTAATTTAGAAACCCGAAATTCATTAATTGTTTTTCAAGAGTTATAAAATTACATGAGTTGCTAATACACCCATCTCTATAATCCTGTGATATACCAAACAATAGTGATATCTAGCTGTCTAGCATAGCAAAGGTTCTTAGGGTTTTTACTGGTAAGTATCTGACAAACTTTTTACATGCTCACAGATAAATGATTAATTTGATTTTAGTTGCTTAATTTCATCCAAGCATCAGTGAAATCTTTTCCTACCTGATTTTTCTTATTTTTCCTCTTCCTTTAAAAAAAATCTTGCCAAGACAAAAAGGAAAGTACTTTAATCCTCACTTATCTTTAACTAAAATGTTCGATGATCACAGGCAAACAATAAGTCATAAAGCAGACACCCTGATTCGGGCAGTAATCTATGGGCACATAGATCATCCTGCAATGGGACATTAATCATTGCTCTTAAAGACAGAGCAAGAGGAATGACATTTTTTCAATTGTGTCTATTGCAACTCAGCAACATTCACGAATTTTTAATCTAAGCCATTTCTGCACATAGAGATGGCTGTATTTTTATCGAGAAGCACGTAACAGCCCCACCTCCAAGCAGAATGAATGCAACACCAGAAAAGCAGAACCCTTCCTTCCTGAATTCAACAAGGTTGATCCAAACAATTAAAGAGATCAGTAGGAGTCACATGCCTTTCCAAAACCATTCCAGTCTAAAAATAAAAAAGCACTCATGACAAAATCCAAGGCCTACTGCCTCATGACCTTCCCAGCCCTTAATCTATTCATCTGTTCAATGTGGGTAGCTTCCAGTCATATAGTGAGATAGTGAGGAGATCTAGGCATGCAGGCAAAATCCCAGTGAATATCCACTGGACATGTTATGCATTTCAAATAGAGTGCCCACTGTTGTTGTTCCAAGTATGTTTTATCTTGGATGGTACTCATATTCTTTATTAGGTGTCTGGTTCAGTATTAAGCACTGCAAAAGCCCATTTTGCTCCCATCCTCACCCACAGAGAACTAATCCCTTTGAAACAGAATATCTAAATGAGCAGCGGCTCCTGCTGCCATCTAACCAACTGCTCCAATCCTCTTGGTAAGTACAGAGCATCTTCTCCACACAGACAGTTTAGAATGCCCAGATAACTCCCAGTACTAATGCAAATGAGGCTCTCATTCTAAACTTCAAACTGTTGGGTATTGTATATATCTAACATATTAGTAAACGACCAATAAATTCACGTTGTATAGAGAGAGCCCATAATTATGTAGACACAGGCTATTGTAAACAGCCTATTAAAGTTAATGAGATTCTTTATAATGGTCTTTTTGTTTCAAAATATTTAGCCATTCCTTCTGAATGTCACTTTAGAGTATATCATGTTGTTAAAAGTTAATGATCTCAAGCTAGATGGTTTCACCATCCTTCTGGCAGCAAGTCAGCTTTTAGGTTAATTCCCACCTCCTGAATAGAGTCAGAAGTCTTCTGAGGCTCCTAATCACACGACCAGCATTTGTATCTCTTAGGTCTACCCAAAGTAAGTCTTGGGTCATCGAAGTCTGACACTTACCAGCCACTGACATGTTACAGCACATACATAAGGAACACATATTAGTTTCAAGTGTGGATAAGTCAGAAACAAAGCCACACCCAGGCTTCCCAGGCTTCCCAGGTCTTCCTATCGGCCAACAGAAAGCTTTGAAGATACTGGCAATCATTGCCCTACAGGGAAGTGAGAGCACCTGAGAGCACCTGAGAGTTCGAACAAATACTTTCAGCATTGGGGTAAAAGTTGGAGCAATTCTAGAAAGGGGTTCCTCACAGCAAAGTGAAATGAAATGATTCAAGCAATGCCATTATCCCAGTGCTTGAGGAATATGCTGACAATGAGGATGACAATGGTGGTAAGACTATGAGGATGACAATGGTGGTAAGACTATGCCTAGGAAATAGAGGGTCTTCAAGGACTTGTAAGGATAAGGACTGCTCATTTGTTTTCATGTCTCCAGTCATTATTTCAATGTCCAGGAGTCAGAAAGTGTCCAATCAGAGCTGTTGTTGTGGCAAACATCTATAACCCCAGCATTTGGGATGGTGGACGAGAGGAACAGAAATTCAAGACCAACCTGAGATATTCCACAAGATCCTGTTTCAAAAAAGAAAAATATGGTCAATTATTCTACGATTGTTTGTTGAGCTAAATTCACTAGAACTTAACAAAGAAATGTCAGCAATAAGGAAAGGGAATAGTTAGAAAGAGAAATCAAAGAGCTAAATAGTAAAAATCAAGGTGAGCAAAATGAAGGCTGGAGAGACAGCACCAGTCCTCTGTTGAGCAATGTCCCAGATAAACAATGCCCACCAGGTGAAGTCATTATTTCCTCCTGGGTTCCACAGCCCATGGTCGTCCTAGTCTAGCTCAAAAAAAGTCCATTTTAACAACATGGACCTTTAGATTTTCAAAACATAATACTGAATATTGCTTGAGTTGAACAAAAATTTTAGCCAAATAAAATAAATTTTAAAACGTAAGGCCATTCAAGACCATCCAACAAAATCCACTCCCTGAAGACAGTAAAGGAAGGGAGTAGGATGGCCCAACTTAACCAACTCCAACTAGCCAGCCATTTTACTAACTGTAATGATCACTAGTAAGTTTCAGAATGTAAATTTTGCTTTTTCTTTAGTAAATGGTAAATTATATAAATACATAAGAATTTTTAAAATTTTTTTATGAATTGTCAGCAAATGTTTGATTTGTATACCTATTTTATATGACTATTCTGCTCCTGGTGTCACAAAAAAATTCTAGTGAAAAAGTATTACGAATATGAAAAATTGCAAACCATCTGATTTAGTTCTTTAAAGGGGGTTAACAGAGAACATGTCAACATGCTGCAACAGCTAGGTGTCATTGACCTAGCTCACTGATAAGTCTTAGGTACAGCTGTGTCCCATGCCCTGTCCAGGCTTAGCAACTCATCCAGGTGTAGAATATCACTATCTTTTTACAGAGGCAGAAACTAGTATTTACTGAGTGTAACAGTCACTTAGATCTAACAGTCACATTTAGACTCAAGTCAGGACAACTTGAACCTTAGTCATTACCATAAACCAGCAATCCGCTGGTATTTGGCAACAAAACCAGCTTTGTTCCTATTACATGCTTTTAACTTCTCTACTATTTCATAACCTTTGTCTTAACCATACAGAGGACCAAAAGATTCCAGGAAACAATTGATAACAATTTGTCCTTGAGTTTCCTAAAACTGAAAATATCGCATATGAGTATAAGAGTAGGCACAGTTTTCGGTGGTGAGGCAGGCTTTTTGTGACAGCAGTCCCTTAAATGGAGTTGTGATCTAAAAACACATCAGTAATTATTGCATTTGACTATGCATTCAGAAACAAAGGACATTATCTGGTTATGATTATACCTCTCCAGAAAACAGTATGGTTACATAAAATACTAAACAGGGATAGCTGAAATCTAAATAAATTTAAAGCTACTACAGACTACAGTCAGTAGATTATTTTTGTATCTTTTAAAAGTACAGGTGAAGGGGCTGGAAAGGCAGCTTAGAGGTTGAGTGTTGTACCTCCTCCTCAGGACCTCCCATCATCCAAGTCAGGAGGCTCACAAATATCCGTTCCAGCGGATCTTACACCCTCTCTGACCTCCTTTGGTTCCCACATACTTGAGCATACACTTGTACAGACACACGTAGAGACACACAAGCCCCTGTCTCTCTCTCTCTCTCTCTCTCTCTCTCTCTCTCTCTCTCTCTCTCTCTCTCTCTCTCTCTCTCTCTCTCTCTCTCTCTCTCTCTCTCTCTCTCTCTCTCTCTCTCTCTCTCTCTCTCTCTCTCTCTCTCTCTCTGTCTCTGTCTCTGTGTGTGTGTGTGTGTGTGTGTGTGTGTGTGTATAGATGCAATGAGGGCATTGCACCAAAGGGAAACCAAATGTTGAGAAGTGACAGCAAGAAAGAATATGCTATTCAATGAGGGAAAAAAGCTGTCTTCCATTATAATTCCTGGTGGAATTTTATCTTTATTTTTTAAAGGTTGGTGGGCTCATGGAGCTAAGTATAAGTTTTTTGAGCACCTGGAAGAATGTGTTAGTTTCTATTTTTATTTTATTTGAGATCAAGAGGGTTGCATTTATTTTTTTCTGTTGAAAAAAAATAAGATAAAGTGATTTGGCCTTTCCAATCTTAGACCAACCCTAAGGTCCTGAGTTCAACCTTTCTCCAAAAAGAAAAATGTCAGGGCTGAAATGCACCCAATTTCACCTGATTTTCTGTGCCTCACTCTTCAAGAAGACGGATTGAGACGGCTCACCTCACTGAATGGGCACAACTTACTTGAGAAAATGTAAGTCCGTAGTTTAAGCAACGGCACTATTGTGAGGCAGGTTTTTAGGCACTCTGTGCAAGTCTCATTTTATAGCTGGCCGGGGCAATTGTGTAATTATGCACAGCACTCTCTCTATTGGCAAGAGCCATTGATCCTTAAGTGTACACTTTCTGGCATCCAATAAACTAGGACGATGAGCGAGCAAGGTTTTCAGCTCCTGGAACAGCAAAGGGCTAATTAGTTGCATCTGCAGATTAATGACTTTCAAGTAGAAAGGGTGAACGCAAAGGGAGAAGCCACAACCACAGTGACAGAATGCAAATAAAAGTATTTATAAGGGCAGGCAGAAGGGTGGGGATCAGGCAGTGCCATCGATTGCTTTTACCCTCTGCACTGTGGCACATTCCAATGAGGGAGGGCATTCTGCCAATCTGGCTGCCTTCAACACAGCTAAGACATAAACAGAATCTATTGATAGATATAGGCAAGGCCAAAAGGGGAGACAGAAAGAAATTCTCCACAGAAAGGGCAACAGGGATCAAAAAGCTCTCCCTTCTCACCCCAGCCAGCCTCTGCCTTCTCTTTGTCAGGGCAGCTTTCAATTTCAGCCAACTCCCCTGCCCTGTCTCTCACCCTCATCTACAGAAAGATTGACTCAATCACTTGGTAGGAAACTTCCATGGTTCACAGAATAGCTTGTTGAAATGCTCTGTTTATTCTCATTTCCCAAGACAGCATTAAGCATCTTTGCACAAGAAGTTTGTCATGTTATTTTTAACCCTATCTCCCACATGAGTGCCAAAGTGCTACCTTGTGCTTTTGATGTATTATATGAGTAAAAAATCTTTTCCCATTCATAAAATCAAAATCAAGGGGTGGAGGTGAGACTTGTGCGAGGATAGAAATCACTGTTTCCCAGACTTTGGGATGCTACTACACATACACAGATAAATAAGAATTATAAATAAATAAAAATTTTAAATTGGAGGAAATCATGGAGAAATGGCTCAGCAGTTAAGAGCACCTGCTGCTCTTCCACAGGACCAGACTTCACTTCTCAATACTCAAGTCAGATGTCTCACAACTGCAGGTAACTCCAGCTCTAGGGTACCCAATACCTGGCACCCATACATGTGTGGATGCACACACACACACGCACTCACATATTTTTTTATGTTTTTTCTCAGGTTTACACTACCTACAGTCCTCTGCAAAGAGGGTATCTGAACTGAAGAGTTGCCTCCATCAAACAGGCCTGTGAATATGTTCCTAAGACATTTTTTTATTGTTGATTGACATGGGAGGACCAAGCCCACCATGGGCAGTCCAGCCCTAGGCAGAAAACCAGGTGAGCAAAAGCCAAGAAAGTAAGCCACTAAGCAGTTTTTCTCCATGGCTCTGGCCTCTTTTTCTGCTTTCGATCTGGCCTTGACTTCTCTCGGTGACAGAGTAGGACTTGGAAATATAAGCCAAATAAATGCTTCCCTCCTCGAGTTGTTTTTGGCAATAGTGTTTATCACAATAATAGAAAGCGAACTAGAACAATTGCTGTGTAAAAGGAAAGGGATTTTATGGTTATAACTAGAAAAGAGAAAGACAAATGTTGCATGTCCTCTCTCATCTGCAGTTCCTCTCTGTAAGTCTTTAGATGTGGGAATATAACCTAGAGTAATGGCAGAAACCAGGAAAGGAAAGGGGGACAATAAGAAGGGGGGATCAATAGAAGAAAGACTATCAGGGTGCAAGTGAATTGAAGGGGAAATGGAAGAAACGGCAAGACTTTAATTAGGGAGGGGGAGATAATTACAGAAGGAAGGTAGAGGACAAAGTAACAGTAAGGATTCTGAAAAAGTCATAATGAACCTTATTATTATTACCTGCCTACCTAAAATTATATATAATAAATATAAGTCTGTGTATTTACATTCATATACAGTTTAAATAAAAATTTCCCATTTAGCCTGGCAATGGTCCTCCCAAGAGCCATACAACTAATAAAAATCCAAACACTGGGCATAAAAAAAATCTCGTCTTGAGCTGTGGGTTATCCAAAAGATACCCAAAATGTTATAAGCTATTGCTATTGCTATTGCCTTTGATTGCCTCCCAGAGGAATAAGGTAAGTCCCTATTGCTGAATATACCATGTACTCCAGACACAGAACCCAGAGGACCTGAGCAGGATTTGACCTGCAAGTCTCCCTCTGAGAACAAGCTTTCATGATAGCAGAAAGAGCTATGTAAGTATCCAAAGTAGGGAAGCAACCAATAATCCTACCCAGCTATTATTATAACCACAACAATGACCAGCATAGCAAGACAGCCCTAAGGGTACAATAGTGGAATGCATACCTTGCTGATAACTAATAGCTATCTAATTGGATTTAAGACCTGTTCAACAAGAGGGAAACCATGCCAGGTATTGGAAATACCCACGACTCATGAAGCCATGGATCTTGGAAGAGAGCCCACAACTGCCACATTACAAAACCAGCATAATTCCTAAGCACATTCTAAATATTTACCCTTACATCCACAGATAAATTTAGTCCTCCACTTTCATTAAGGGAACTTCTCTTTGTAACAGACAGAGACTATTACAGAAAACCAAATCCAATCAAAGTGTAGGTAACAGGAGATAGTGTAGTACCCAGTCCCAGCTGGATACATTTATAACACAAATCCTGCATCTAAGCCTCAGATATCATTGCAGAAGAGGGAGCAGAAAGAGTATAAGACCCGGAGGAACAGATTTGCTGTGAGGTTGTCTCCTAGAAATATCAGAGAGGCTACAACCATGAAATCTTATTAACATGGCTACCTACACAAAACCAGAACAATGATAACACCAATGGACACGTTAACACAGAAGAGGGATAGTTCATGAGGCCACAACCCTAGAGAGAAAACTATGGGAAACCAAGGGATTCTGAGAGTGGGAGAGACCATCTTCCCAAAGAAAGAGCCCTCCAATTGATTTCCAACACCAAGTGGCTATCCCAAAGATCATATACATACAGGTAACATCATACGGACTAATCAGGTTCTATTTATATATTTAGGACCATGTAAAAGTGTGTGTGGGTGTGATTGTGTGCATGTGTGTGTGTGTGTACATGAATATTTGTAACAACAAGTAATGAAAAAAGAGGTCATGCATTTGAGAGAGTAAGAGGAGCTTCAAGGGAAGAGTTGGAGGAGGCGCCTGAAGGTAGAAATGATATATTGTAATTTTTTAATTATTTAAATACATTTTTAAGAGAAATGATCTTTTAAAGCTATGAAAGGGGTAAAACATCAAATAATCTAGCTTTATTGAAAGCATGCTATCCTCTCATTTTTTCACATATTGTTAGGATTTTCTGACCAGAATGTAATGTTCAGTAGAGCTGAACTCATAAAGGACCCAGGACATGATCTGGGAAGATAAAAGTCCCATCTTTGGGCCAGCTTTTCTATCCAAACCTCACACACATCCAAGGTTATGGCTTGCCTATAAATTCTCATTGCAATCTTTACTTTTCTTGCATTGCACTTATCACAACTGTTATAAACATATTTTTGTTTGCTGTCTGTTCCCGTCTTTGTTCACAATCTGTCTCCAAGATCTAATATAGCACTATCCATAATAAGCACACTGCATTTTTTTAACTAGATGAAATTAAAATCGCATTCTAGCTTCTACTCTGTCACTCACCAGCCAGATAACCTTTGTTAAATCATTTAATCAAGCTGTTTCATGTCTTGTAAAGCTTGTTTGGGGAACTAAATCAGATGATGCATGTAAATGAGCTCTGTCAATTGTAAAATTCTATGTAGCTGTAATCCTTCCCCCAAAACACACACACACACTCTCTCTCTCTCTCACATACACACACAAACACTCTCTCACACATACACACACACTCACAAACTCTCTCACATACACACACACTCACAAACACTCTCTCTCACATACACACACAAGCACTCTCACATACACACACACACAAACACTCTCTCTCTCTCTCTCTCACACACACACACACACCAACACAGTGAATAAGCAAGAGATTTGCTTATGTTGTTAGATTGTCAATTAAATCTCACATTCTAGCTAATTATGACACCCAAGATGATTTCAGATTTCTAGAAGACTAAAAGGATCTGGGTGTAAGCAATACGGTTTCTAGTTTCTTCTCTTCTATCAAGGACTTATAATACCTACCATGGGTTTGTTTCTTAACCAGAAAAGAAAAGAAGAAAGGAAAATAAACTGAGGATTGTAGGTCAGCCTCAAAATGGCAGCCTTGGGAACACTTTCGACAGTGTGAATGCACAGGAAATAAATACCATGCAGCAAAGACTGCATCTTGCCAGTTAATACGCATTCCTGAGCATCTGTAACTTATTTGGCATTTTCATGTAACTTATTTCACTTGGAATTATTCTAAATAAGACACCAATTTTTAATTGAAGAGATTGCTATTGCATTTTTTACACTGTATTTGACTTTTGGGTACAGCACCTGGAGCTAGATCACTTTGCTTTGCATTGTAACATCACTCACAACATTAGTATGTCTCATAAAAGCTTTTGTTTTAAAAACTGACATTGTATTTCAGAATAATAAATGTCATTAAGCAATAGAGCATTTACCTAATGCGTACAAGGCCCTAAGGTCAATCCCCGACACAGCAAGACAGAAAAGAAATTCCTAAAATTCAACAGATGTTGAGTTCTATAAAAGAAATTGCACTTGACCCAAGACTATTAAAAGAGAGGGGAGAAACTGAACTCAACTCCACTAAAACAGAAATCAAGGGGCAGGAGAGGCTGATAAATGCTAAGATAAATAAATTGAAAAGGAAGGAAGGACATTAGGGGGAGGTTGGCTAAGGTTCACAAAGCTGGTTACCAAAGACACTTTGTATGACAAACAATATCTTCTACTTCTGATAAGTCTTTGATGTAGGGTCCTGTGGTTCACATTGAAAATGCTCATTACAGAAATTTGAGTCCATTGTTACACAGATCAGTAAACTCCATGACTATCTATCTGCATAGTCCAAATCCAACTGTGTCTCACCAAGTGTCTTTTTGATTCAGGTAGCCAGTGGTGTGTCTCTCTCCAGTTTACTCGTCTTCTGGTAATGTGGTCTATTTTTTCCATTACAAAGCAATGTGAATGTCCTTTTTATTGTTATTAGTATGTATTCACTATATAGATTATTGTGATCTGGTTTCTATTTCCACACATATATACATTATTCACTTATTAAATTCAACCTCCTTTCACCAAACCTCCTTCCTGTCACACATCCTTCTCAACCTGTTAATCCCTATTCTGCATCGAGGCCAAATTTTCTAGCATATGTATTTGAAAGAAAAGTGTTCTATGCATATCTGTCTTAGGGTCCTTCCTGTTTCCCAGACTCTCTGGCGGTGGGATTGTAGGCTGGCACTCCCCTGCTCCATGACTAAAATCCATATATGAGTGAGTACATACCATGTTTGTCTTTTTGTGACTAGGTTACCTCACTCAGGATAGTGCAATCCATTTGCCTGCAAATTTCAAGACTCCGTTGTTTTTTTCCCCCTGAGTGGTACTCCATTGTGTAAATGTACCACATTTTCTCTATCCACGCCTCAGTTGAGGGGCATCTAGGTTGCTTCCAGGTTCTGATTATTACAAATAATGCTGAGGATATCCTGAGCAGATTGGGAGCATGGCAGGATAAGAGAGGGAGCAGGGAGAAAGAGAGGAGAAGAGGAGGACATGGGGGAGCAGGAAGGTTGAGTCAGAGGAAGAACAGAGGAGAGCAGGAAGAAAGATAACATAATAGAGGGAGCCATTATAGGTTTGAGAAGAGATCTGGCACTAGTGAGATTTCCAGAGATCTACAAGGATGACACAAACTGGAAATCTAAGCAATAGTGAAGAGGCTACCTTAAATACCCTTCCCTGATAATGAGATTGATGACTACCTTATATTCCATCCTAGAACTTCATCTAGTGGCTGATGGAAGCAGAGGCAGACACCCACAGCTAAACACTAAGAGGGAGGAGTGATGAGCAAAAGGATCAAGACTGGACTGGTGAAACCCACAGAGACAGCTGACCTGAATAAGGGGGAGCTCATGGACCCCAGACTGATGGCTAAAAGGCCAACATGGGACTGATCCATACCCTCTGAATATGGGTGTCAGAGATGAGGCCTCGGCAATTTATGGGGCCTCAGGCAGTAGACCAGTATTTATCCCTGGTATACTAATGGACTTGGGGAGTCCAGTCTCTTAGCCTGGACACATGGGGGAGGGCCTATACCCTACCCGGATGATAAGACAGACTTTGGAGAGCCAGCATAGAAGGCCTCACGGTACCTGGGGAGGGGAAAGGAGATGGGTTTGGGGGTGTTGGTGGGGGCAGGGGAGGAGGGGAGGGAGAAGGATCTGGGATTGACATGTGAAGCAAGCTTGTCTCTAAGTTAAATAAAAAATAAAAAGAAAAGTGTTCTATACTTGTCTTTCTGTGTCGAGCGTATTTCCCTATACATGTTATTCTATGGTTTCATCCATTTTGCCACAAAAGACAGGATTTCATCTTCCTCTTACTTGAATAATTCTTCATTGGGTATATTCCTTTACCATTCATCTGCTGATAGACACCTAAACTGATGCTAAATTTTAGCTACCATGACTAGTGTTACTATTAACATGCAGAGATATGAGTAAATAGGTATGTCTTCAGTATAAAGATTTTGCTTCCTTGGGTTATCTACCCAGAAGTTTAATAGCTGAATTATATGGTAGATCTATTTAATAATTGTTTCAAAAGAGCAGAGTGTAATTTTAATGGTAGAAAAAGGATCCCACCCATAGATTTCATCAAGTTTTCAATCTAATATTTTCTCTTCTTCCTCGAGTGAAACTATAAGTCATTTAATTTTTGTGTAGTATTCTACCCTAACATCAGAGTCTCTTCCATTCTGCACAGATATTTCTGTGCCTATTACTAATCTTCATCTGTTAGACATGTTTATCCACCATCATAATATCAAACTTATGAGTCCTACCAGAATTACCACAAGTTCCTGGGGAAATTGGGATCCCCTTTGGGGAATTTTTAGTCTCATTAATGAAAGGATTTAAGACATACTCAGAAAAAAATCCTAAGGACAATATTATTAGAATGTAAAAGAAATACCCCAGTGAAGCAAGTTGTAAATGTTGGCAGTGACCTGGAAGAAAAAGATGAAAAGGAGAAAGAGAGAAGCCATGGCATTTGAATTAAGTTAGCACAGGAGTTATCCTTATGGCAGATGAGCAGTCACGGTATAGAATGGAGGTTTAGAGGTAGAATAAGATCCAAGTATTAGGAGGGCATGCTTAGAAATGACATAGATAGAAGAAAAGGAAAGGTTGCCCTTTTCTGAGTATTAGAAAAGCAGGCAAACTTATAAAGCAGAATGGCTACAGCTCTGTAAGCAACTGCACTGGGAATGGGAACTCTGGGAATGAAGAGTATATTATCTTCTGAAAGGGATAATTATTCTCTGTATCTCACAAGTGGGATTCCTTAGGTGAACAACTCACCAAACTGGGTTGACTCTCTTATGTTCTGGGTAACTTGGAATGTTAGGTCTCTACCCAGGCCAGGCAAGTAGCTTTCCATAATGGGTCTCACAGAGCCCTAATCACAGTCACTGTGACATTAATAAACTGCGCTAAGTGTTATTTTGATGTTTTTACTATTGTCACTTACATATCCAGTTGGTCTTGATCTCAGAGATCTCTGCAAACTCCAGAGCCCTTATCTTTTATGGCATACACTCTCAACTGCAATTTAAATACTGCCCAAATCTCCCTTTCATTGCACTTAATCACATGGCATATTTACAAGATGAGTCCCAATAAAGGAGACTCATTAAATTTAATGGGTCACTTTTTATATTTGGGCGAAGGGCCTTAAACTCTTGTAAATTAGGCTTCAATTTATAACCCATGGCAAATGCAATGACAAGTACTGATCTCCTAGTAAATACCTTGAACACTCTAGTCCCCACACATGACAGATGGATAGTTCTTTCTTCTGCTGCTGTTTACACAAATGACATTGGTTTCATTTCATTCCTGGATAGTAAGCTTAAACCCATGGCATGTCTCACAGAGTACAGTCAAGACATTTATCTTCGTTTTAAACTTCTGCTTTAAAAAGGAATCATACTACACACATGCATACACATAGGGGCTGAGAATTTAAACACTCTTCATACCCTGTTTTTGAAATATTTCCAAAAAACAAAACAGAAAAAATTGAGAAAGATTTGGAGTTTCCCATACAATTGTTGAAGTTACTGTGTCTGTGGTTCCTTTTCATAAATTACACCTCAATGCTAAGATCCCTGTTCAAGAAAACCAGACATCAGTCAATTTCAGGCTGAGCATCCTTAATCCTGCTGGTGGACTTTTATAATTTTCTGCTACCAGTGAGTTACTGCTTGACAAGTGTTTAAATATTATACATTGTGAAGTTTAAATAAGGAAATTATTTACACAGGAATACTTTTGAAAGTGTATTGACAATTATATAGTTCCCTGAACACTTAATCATGCAGCCAAGTGGAAAACCCTTCAGGAAGCCGGTCCTCCACCATTTCCCCACAGTGAAGGGCGCCTCAGGAAATACGCATTTAATCTCCAGAGACGCATTCGAAGCACCTAATCTTACTTCACAGTGCACTCTGCCACTTCTTGTCATCCAAACAAAATGCAGGTAAATGATGGAGAAGCTTAGCTTAGACCCTTTAAATATTTACTGGCTAGTCGACTCTTAGTAATACATGCTGTAGCGTTAGACTCAATTTCACCCTCGAGTGCTCTGCAGACAATTTGGACAGGCTTACCGAGAAGCACAGCATCTTTCCCCGCTCTGCCTTTGAGAAGCCATTCCCTTATCGTAAGTGAATTAGTTGAAGAACTTTCCCGCTAGTCGGGTGTATCAAAAAATCAGCCAGGCCAGCCGGACTGATGGCTCACTTATCCCAGCTCGGTTTAGCCGGCTGGAGAAAAGGCCTGGGGAAGGAGGGGTCAGCTCTTCCGAGTTCTAATGGACGCTGATCCCAGTTACACCGGGTGCCTCGTTTCCAAATATATTGGTGTAGTTGTCGGACAGAAAACCGACTTGATTTCTGTTTCATTTCTTTTCTACAATAGGAGCGCCTAAGTCTGAGTGAAAAGGGAAACATGGTTTCCTAACTTCTTGAGGCTACCTTTAAAAACCATAATGTTCCCTACCCACAGGTAAACACCGAACTGAACTCCTAGAATCCAGTGTCAGAAAGAGAGAACTGATGGGCAAAGGAATTAAGAGTGGGCTGGTTTAACCCACAGAAACAGTTGACCTGAACAAGGGGGAGCTCTTGGACTCCACATCGATGGCTGTGTGGAAAGCATGGGACTGATTCAGGCCCCCTGAATATCAGTGAGGAGGCCTAGGTAATCTATGGGGCCTTGGGTGGTATTTATCCCTGGCATATAAATAGACTTTGAGTGCCCATGCCACAATATGGGAGGCTCTCTCAGCCGGGACTCTTGGGGGAGGGCCTAGGCCCTGCCCTGGATGAAATGACAGTCACTGAAGATCTACCATGGAGTGCCTCACCCTCGTTGGTGATCGGAGTGGAGATTGGGTGAGAGTCTGGGGGACCTGGTGGGGAGGGCAGGGGAGGAGGGAAGGGAGAGGGAGCTGGGATTGACATGTGAAACAAGGTTGTTTCTAACCTAAATAAAAAAATAATTAAAAAAAAGAAAAAACAAAGAAGTGTCACACAGCTAGAACACATGTTCTATTAAGGAGTCCTATAGACTGTAGCTTATGTTAAACATTAAGAATAACAACTGATTCCCAGTAGCCCAGCTAGTTTAAAATCTTTTTTAAAAAATGTTCCCAAGGTCATGGTGAGAAATCAAAGCCACTGAGGACACGTGATCATAGAAACCTACCTACTGACTAGTTGTCTGTTTCAACTAAAAGTCACCTAAGAATATGATTCTTATATTTAAAAGATGAGGTAAATCCATATACACTCATCAAAATATCAAAAATATACAACTAAATTTAAAATTTTTTCTATACTTCATGTGTGTGCATATATGTGTACATATACATTATATTTGAAGAAAAAAACTCAGAGAATCCAAAAGTAAGAAATGAGGAATTTTCCTATGAATACTTCACATTGCTAGAATACTTACAACAAACAGATACTGCCACTATCATATTGAGTTTCAATAAAGAGGTCATTTCTCCTTGTTGGCTTTTGTCATTTCTGAGCATATGGTCATTGGGACACAATTTCAGACTGCAGATGGGCAAGCTGAACCCAGTCTGTTGAGATACAGCAACTAATCCACTGAACCCAGCCCCAGAACAGGCTACAAACCTTAGCTGAAGTCTCCAGGGATGCTGTGGAAATCTCACTCTGAACCTCAATGCCCTGGTATCACAGCAAACTCAGCCTACCCTGCCTGCTCTCTGGCTCATGAGCTAAAATACTTTTAAAGACTCTTCGACCTTCCTCTTTTCAAAGTATCTTTTCTCAAATATAGCCCATGCTGTACTTGATATTAGTCTACTTGTAACTTTGAGAAAATATTTTGATAGTGTTTTGTTGGTTCTTAAAGTACTGGTGAATAAGTAAAGAAGAGAAAAATGCCTCGGTCTTGATCCTGCCTGGAGGCTGCAGCACAGGATCCCTCCAGATGTCAGAGAGATGGTTCCTTGCTTTCCTGAGGCAAAGGAAGCAGTCCTGCCATAATTACTGTCTTGTGCAGATTGGCACACTATCACAGCTAACACAACAGAGAACATGAAAGACCAGGTTATAACAGCTCTGCCGCTGTAAACTGAAATAATAAACTTTGGCAAACACAGAGGATGGCAAATTCAATTTGACAGTGCTCTCAAAGCAGACTAAGAACAACACAGGGAAGCTGAATAAATAGGATTAGAAGGCATTTTATTTGATTATTACATCATTGGATGAAGCAACTGGTAATACAATTCCTCCAAATTGTTAATGTGGCATTCACAAAATAATGGTAGAAATCAAATTATCATTATGTTTGACATTCAAAATCACTGATTTCCAAACTGGAAGGGAATTTTCTAACTTTAGTGTCAAACATTCTTTTTTTGAGCAAACACACTATGTAAAACAGTTTAGCCCAAGCTTGCTCCGGAATGGAAGGAGGACTGCAGTTTTCCATTTCCAGTCTACAAATCTCTAAACACTCAAAACCCCAGAAAAGCTTTCATAAAATCCTTAGGTATCCATTTAGAGTATCGTTTGGAAATGATCGCCACCGTCATTTAAAATATAGAGACTTTCCAAGCAAACTGTGACATTGCCTATGAATCCCAGCATGGAGGAAGCTGAGACAGTAGGATGGTGTGGGCTATATAGTGAGAGCCTGTCACAAATAAACAATGGCAACAAAGATCAGACTTTAGTTCTCTTAAGATTTGCTAACTAAAAGAGCTACAAAAGAAAGGAGAGCTACTGTTATGGATTATGCTGGCTTAGTAAATTAGTGGTTGTAGATTTTCCCCTAATAACCATGACTTCACTAGCCCTCATTAGTTGGCTAAGTTTCCAGTGAGGGTCTTAAGTCCAGTTAGAGAGTTGTTTATCATCAAGGTATGTGTGCCACTATTGCACTCTCAGGGTTATAGGGCTGTGCTGGTCCTTGATGTGGTTCATAAACATCATGACTGGTAGGACTGTTGCATGCCTCCCTCCTTTAGAAGATTTCATGGCTGGTACCATGAAAGCTATTCCTCAGAGGGAACAATCCAGTCCATTGGAAGGAATATGGCCTGCATTCCTTAATAAGCCTTCCAATATTCTTCTGTTCATCATCTTACACCTTAACTGTTTTCTATGTCTAGAATGAACCACTACATTTTAAATAATGAGGAGAAATTAAATAAGGTCTTAAAAAACAGAACGAAGCTGATTAGACAGCTCACTAGAGAAAGAGTAAAATAGTTAGTGCTGTTAAACCTGCATGAAATAATACTGAGGAAGGTTGTGGGGAAGGATTTTCTCAACCACATGGAATATCCCTACAGGGGAATGCTTGGCCTCTGCAGGGGTTCTTCAAGGACCCATAATGAGTGGGGACAAGAATGTGGAAAGGCACAAGTTCAGTCTGGTGAAGAGCTAGATCTATAAATAAGTGACTGGCATGGCCATATAATGGGTACTATAACTGAGGTATACATGGAGAGCCACAAGCACAATAAAAGGAATGGTATGGCCTAAAGTGATAGAGCAGAGGCTAGGCAGCTCAGGGAAGGCAAAGAGGATTTCCAGAACTACAATGAGGCAACATTCCAGGCAGGAGAAATACTGTATGCAGAGACAGAAGACAAGAAAATGGCAGTGGCTTCAGGGACTTTCAGTGAATCGAACAAAGCTAGCAACTGTCCTCTAACATGAGAAGCCAGAAAAGCCAAAGACGTGGGCTGAGGTTAGATAATGGAGAAATGTATACATCAATTAGTAGGCTGTGCTTATCTCTACCTAGTTATGGTATACTGTTACAAAATCAAAATATATCTGCTGGAATGGGCTTCCCAATAACGTCCTTCCTACCAGTAACTGAAGAGTAATTCCTAGGAGAAGGTTGCCAATCTACGTTCTAGTTCTAGAGCACATCCATTTTGATACCTTGGAGGCTGTTTCAGTTCCTGCTAACATTTAAGGACTTTGTCCACCAGGAAAGGGAGCCATTGAGAGGCCTGTCCTGGCTTAGCAGGTTAAAGTCCTTCCCAGTCAAGCCTGATAACCTTAGTTCAGCCTCTAGAACTGACAGAGAGCCAGATTGAGGGCATGCACCTGTAATCTCAGCTCTCCTGCAGTGAGCTAGAAGACAGAGGCAAGAGAGTCACCCAAAGACAAACAGGCCTTACAGCCTGGAGCAGACAACCCAGAAGCAGAAATAAGAGACCTTGCTTTAAATAGTGAAAGGCAAGAATCAACTCCTCAAAGTTTTCCTCTGACCTCCACAAGCATGCAAGTATATGGCACCCACAGTCTTACACACACACATACACACACACACACACACACACACACACACACACACACACACACGCCAGCAACATAGAGAGAAAGAGAGCCTCTAGACAGTTTCTGACAAGTAAGATACATGATCAAAATGACATACATTTTTAAAAAAGGAAAACCCCTCTCCCTAGAAATATTTACACAGTTTTTATACCCTGAGGATTGGCCTTTGTTGACACTGTTTAACCTTTGGGTAACTGAGTGGAGGAGATGATGAGAGCTTTTGCTTCACTGATGAGATGATTCTGTGATCCACATCAGAGAAGGACTGCCTGGTTAAACTTTTCCTACCTTTCCAGGCAGATGAAGCAGATGAAAGAACTCACTTGGAGCAGACTCCCCTAGAGTGACAATCTAGAAAAGGCAGAGGCCCTGCCTGGTATTGAAATTCTTTTCACAGTGGTGTCCTTGGTAACCCTTAGCAGCAAGTGGCATCTGACAGTGGCCTCCTGTCCCCCAGCTGTCCACACTTGCCCTCTGTTCCCCAGAGCCAGCCGCAGGGCCAGAGTATGCTGCTGAGCTCACAGTTTCATGTTAAGCCAAGCCAAGAGCTGCCAAAAGGGAAGAAAGAACTCTAAGGTCACTCAGCAAAACTGGAATCTGGGGGTCCAGGGGTCAAAATTCACCTTCCACTCAGGATTCACCACTTGGGTCAGATCTTTCCAGACACACTGTACTTCACCCAAGTTCAATCACTTCCAATGATTATCATAAGAAAATAAAACCTCAGTGTTTTCCTTTAAGAAATTTCCAATTTCTTTTTGGTAAATCACATAAAGTATGTCATGAATTAATTTTTCTCTTGCTCATGTTTCCTCATATTTCAGTTACCTGCTGATCTACTACTGTGTGAGCATTTTTCTCCTTGTTTATGGAAGATCTCACTTCTCCCCCTCTCCCCACCTCTGCCAATGAAGTCAAGCAGGTTTTCATAAGAAATCCCTAAGCCTAGCCGGGTGGTGGTGGTGCACGCCTTTAATCACAGCACTCAGGAGGCAGAGGCAGGCGGATCTCTGTGAGTTCGAGGCTGGGCTGGACTGACAGCCTCCAAAACAATACAGAGAAACCCTGTCTCGTAAAAACCAAAAAAAAATGAAAAGAGGAAAAAAAAAGAAATCCCTAAGCTTTAATTTTCTTTCATTTTAATTAGAAGTTTTTTTTAAAGAGGGAGCTGATTTTTTATTTCATTTGCATTGGTGTTTTTGCCTGCTTGTATGTCTGAGGAAATCAGATCTCCTTGAGCTGGAGTTACAGACTGTTGTGAGCTGCCGTGTGGGTGCTGGGAATTGAACTCAGGTCCTCTGGAGGAGCAGTCAGTGCTTTTAGCCACTGAGCCATCTCTTCCATCTGATGCAAGCAGAAGCTCACACCCACAGCTCAACACTGAGCAGGGCTCCTGGAGTCCAGTTGTAGAGAGGGAGGAGGGATGAGCAAAGGGGACAAGACCACAGTGAAGGAACCCACAGAAACAATTAACCTGACCAAGCAAGAGCACACGGACCCCAATTGTAAAGCTGGGGAACCAGCATTGGACCAAACAAAGCCCCCTGAATGTGGGTGTCAGTTAGGAGGCCTGGACAGTCTATGGGACCTCTTAACAGTGGAACCAGTATTTATCCCTAGTGCCCAAATGGAGTTTGGGAGCCCATCCCCATGGAGAAATACTCCTAGCCCAGATACATGTGACAGACTTTGATGACCCCCTGGGGAGTGGATGGGGAGCATGGGAGGATGGGAGGGAGAGGGAACTGGGATTGATATGTAAAATAAGATTGTTTTTAAATTAAACAAATAAAAAAGGAGGGAGATGTTGACTTTCAAAAATCATTTTCCCAAGAGTTTTAAGTATGTGGATCAGGTGTGAATGGCAATATTAAATTTGCAAGGAGACTTGTGTTCCCTGAGAAGGTCCCCAGATGTCTCTGGGTCAGGGGTTCTTTAAAGTTACACAGGCAACCATATGAGCATGAACACAGTTATCTGATGAAACCATCTGCAGAAAAATCCCAGTTTCTTTAACGTTTTTTCATTGTCCTGTCCTTAAAAGTTTAAAGCTGTCTCATTTTCAAACTCTTATTAATTAATTCAACAATGTATTGAGTACCAATTTGGCACTAAGCTCTGAGTTAGGTACAGTAATAAATTAACAAGCAGAAGATACGATCATTCCCCAAATGTAGTAGACACTCCCCAGAAACCAGTCCCAATCTAACTTTAACATAGGAACTCCCCAGGGAGCTTTGGCAAGTGCCCCAAGGCACTTCTAGTCCCAGACAAGTGAATTCAAAGTTCCAAGGATGAAACTCTGATTTTTCAAGGGTCCCAAGTGATTGCAAGGGTGAAAGATAAATGCAGTAAACAAATAATTTTATAGATAGATGCCAAGTCATAACATTAATGACGACAAGATTGTAACATGTTTAAAAGCCTCAATGTCATTCAATTGTTATATGTAACCCAGACTAAGTGGGCTCATCAGTAGCTAAAAAGGCATCGCACCACAGGATCATCTAAAGAAACATTGACCATCCTGGCCATGCTTCCCCTCAATGTGTCAGATCTGTGCTAAGCATCTGCGAGTTTCTGGCAATTGGCGGTTATCTAAACAGGGCCACTTTATTAAGATGCAGTGACAAGAGGACGAGCTGGAGTAGATAACTATGGAGTGAAGATTTGGCAATAGATGTCCAAACTACAGGAATAAGGAGAGCTGATCTACTAGGTCTGTTTGCAGACTTAAAGAAAAAATAAATTCTGTAAGGCTCGAAAGCAAGATTGTCTGGGATTTGCTAAGGGATATGTGCAGAATCCTTATATAATGAGCTTCTTTAAGCAAACAAACAGCTTCGGGTTTTCCAAAGCTTCTGGGTACAGAAGAGGTTATTAGAAAGCAGGGGTGGTGACTGAGCCTTGATGCTGCGGCTTCGAGCATCCCTTCACATGAGTGTGCTCTCACCTGGACCACACACGGATCTCAAGAGAATGACTGTGTTCTTGTTTCATTCCATAGTTTTAAGACATCCTCTGGAGCCGGACCACGCCTCTGGTCTCAGCACTCAAGAGGCTGAGGCAGGCGGATGTCTGTGAGTTCGAGATTAACCTGGTCTAAAGAGAAAGTTTCAAGACGGGCTCCAAAGCTACACAGAGAAACCCTGTCTCAAGAAACAAAAACAAAAACAAAAAAGAAGTCCTCTGGAGTCACTAGTTTGATTTACGCTGTAGTAGATGGAACTATGAATCCACTCCTGCCTTGTTACAGTCTTCTTTGATCTCCAGTCTTTCTCTGGGTTGTGTACTTCAGTCAGGTGACAATAACCATATCTAATTATCATCAAGCAGATAATATGGAAATTTAAGGAACAGTGATACATGGACAAATATTTATCTCTAAAGGGAAATCACTCATTTCAAAGCCCACATAATCCAATTTTTAATTACATAATGAGAGTATCATTTTTAAAAAAGCATACAAAAGTACTTTAAGAAGCAACTGCAGGGGTGGGGGGTGCAAACTACCTGAGAATTTGCCACTCTTCCCAAGATCCCCAAAAGAGAGACACTAAGACTAGATAGATTTCATTACATAAGAGAAGAAAGTTCCATTTCCAGTACTTATACGAGTTTGGGATTTATTATAAACAGAGTTCAAAATCTACACTGTGAACTTAGTTTATTCCTGAAGGCTGCCCAGTGAAGGATTCACAACTAGACCTGCCTTGCAGATGACTGACACAAGATGGAACCCAGAATCTCTGAGTGACCCTGGTTGCTAAGTCAAGACATGTCACTCCCACAATTTACATCATAAATGTACAAAGTAAGAAAAATGAAAAAAAGATGTATTTGTAATCAAAATTAGTGGCCAGAGCCCAAATCTGATCTTCTAAGATTACCAGGAACTGACCAAACCTATATGGTCACTGATGTGGCTCTGGCTGGCGGGAAGACAAAACTCTACAGTGGTCCTTGTGCCTCCTCACAGCAATAGAAACCCAAACTAAGACACATAATAAATAATTCTCCTTCCACTTTATTTAAATGCTAGATAGGTTACAGGGCTGAGGGGAAAACCTACCACTATTATTCTACAAAATGAACATAGCAATAAAATGACTCATAAAAACGCATTGTTATGACCATAGATCAGTGCATTGATCAACCTTCATTAGAGTAACTTCTTGCAGTAGATGGTAATTTATACAGAAAACCACAAATGATCAACATATAAAGAATAAGAGACTTTAGAATGCTACCCGCTAAGTGGAATGGATGTCTATATCACACTCTGCCTCTTAAGACTAGGCAATCTATACAGAAGAAGTAGTGGAAAGATTCTGAGAGCCAGAGGTTATGAATAACCACAAGGAAACAGCACAGAAAGGTCAATGCACATATGAACTCAGAGAGACTGTGACAACATACACAAGAACAGTTCAAGTCCAAACCAAATAAAATTTCAGCATGGAAAATTGGAATGGGCACAAAATCCCAACCCAGTTCTACCCATTACAGTGTGTAGTTAGCACATTTTCTAATATATAAACATACATAATATGATTCACCTGCATTACAAATACCAAGGCAGTTTCCCAGTCTTTATGTTATAAAGAGATTGCATTCCCAATGATCTCAGGGTTATTTAAAGGCATTTGTTCTTTGGGCAGGTTTTGCAAAGCAGTATGTAACCAATGTATATGTTTTTTTAAGTTATGGATAAGTCAAAGCTCCACAAAGGACTATGCCTCCCAAACAGGAGGAAATTGTAATAGAACAAACCACTTTAAAAGAACAACATATGTTAAACTAAAACTGACAAAAGACAGACTCAAATACTATGTATGGTAATTTCTCATTTTTCTGATTTGTTCTGGGAAGTATTTTAGATGACTTGATTATGTGCATGCAACAGTTTGGGCTTGTCCCCAAGAATCTGGGTGCTAGACACTTCATTTTCAGTCATTTATTAATGGTACTTGAGAGTAGAGCCTTTGGTAGGTAATTAGTATTAGATAAGGTCAAGACAGTGGGACCCAACATTATATTAGTGACTTAAAAAAAACTTTTAGGTTAGCCTACAATGCCATGGCTTTGTTGGTATTAGTGAGTTTATAAAAGGAGAAAGAGAATTTGGAAGTAACAATCTTGTTCTGTCTCTCCAGATAATTTCCAGCACTGCTTTGGGACTTCCAAGATTGAGGAGGTCCTCACCAGATGTTTTCCCTTGTCCTTGGACTTCCAAGAGTAAGAGGTTCTCACTAGTCATTGCCCCTTGGCCTTGGACTTTCCACGCTGTAGAACTCTAAAAAATAACTTTACTTTCATTATAAATCACTCATACTGTGGTATTTAGTTGCAGCATCAGAAAAGATGTACCACCTGAACTTAAACCTAATGTTTTTTCTCCTTCTATAGCAATCTGAATCAAAATATATCAAAGTTCCTATTATCAATTTCCTTCTAAGAATTAAGGAGCTTATTAATAATCTAAACAACCATAATCCCTGAAAAAGTCCAGGAATGCAATTTGGTTTGTGATAACTGTGAAAACAGACCTGCCTTTCCCATTTCCCAAGTACATTAATGTTTGAATTACTGAATATAGAATAAACAAAATAAGATGTATTTCATGGACTTAGTAACACAAACCATAACACAGAAATTTCCAGTCAGTAAGGCTTTTGTAAGTTGAGGCCCTAACTTTAAAAAAATGAATGATGTTTATTAAGACAGTTGTTATTTTTCTTTTTAACTTATTAGTAGTACTATTATTTGTGTGTGTGTGTGAGAGAGAGACAGAGACAGAGACAGAGACAGAGACAGAGACAGAGGGGGGAAGGAGACATGAAGGCGCCACCAAATGTGTGTAGTGGACAAAGGACAAGTTTCTGAAACAGGATCTCTCCTACTTGTTATAGGTTCTGGAGATCAGCTCATCAGGCCTTCACACAGGTGCTGTTACTCACTGAGCCATCTCATGGGCCCAGACTGAGACAGTTTAAAAAGTAAAATTAAGTATCAAAAGGCATAGCTGGACATTATGAAATTTTGGAGTTGAACATGCCAAGTTTATTCATCTAAATATGTATTTGAAGTCTTGTAACTAAAACAATTTTCTAGTCAGCATTTCTCAGGCAAGAGAGGAACGCCTCTCAGAAGTGATAACCCCCATTTCCCAGGATCCCTGAGAATGCTCTCTTCCTCCAAGTAAATTCCACTTTATCAAACCCTATGAGGGTCTTATACAGCAGCAGCAACTGCTCTAAAGTGATTTTTCACCCGAGACAGCTACTTTAGACAGATGCTTTAACGCTGACCCTCAGGAAAGAAAGTCATTGAGTACAGATGGGGGAGGAATAAAACCTTCCTTTTTAAAGTAGAGTCAAGGTCTAGATAACTGAATGTCTTAAGATAATAATCACCATTTATGGCCAGAGCACTCTGGTCTTCTGAGAAACATTAGCTAAAGAAAATAAGCGTGCTTAGAATTCTGTTCGTGAAAGCAGAGTGGACAAAGAAGCCCAAAAACAATAGATTGTGTGTGTGTCAGACATTGTCTCCATCTCCAGAGTCTCTGTCCCCCTTCCCAGCCTGCTCAGTGTTCTGGGAAACTCACAGAAATCACCTGCACCAGCAGGCACCCCCACTGTCTGGCTGTTGGGTGTTTCTGCCAGGCATAACCAGGACCAGGAGACTCAGGCAGAAGCTGAGGGAGTGTAGGAAATAATAAACTTGAGTGGAGATGAAACAGGGAGATGGAAAGTCCAAGTCAGATGAGTTCATGTGATGTGATTGCCTGATGGAAGTAATAAAGTAAATGGGGAAACCTGGAAGGGTGGATCTGGCATGCCTGGGGAGGTAAGGCTTAGGAAGACCTCTGGCAGGCAGAGCAGAACTCGGGGGGGGGGGTTTAACATGCCTTGCAAATCCAAAGCAGATTGTAATGGTCCTGAAGGATTTGCTGACTGTCCTCATTTGCAGTGCTAGATCATTCTTGGCTCCTGCTAGCTGCTTTAGACCTGGTCTAAGAAGTCTGGGTAGAGGCCACGGCTGAGAAGTGTTTCTCTATCTCCAGGTGCGAAAAGAGCAAGAATAAGGGATTTTTGTAAAACTGCCAAAATGCTGTACTTCAAGTATTTCATTTTCACACAAGCCATTAAGAGATGAAATGGAATCCGTGGGTCATTATGGTCAGAAGTATTTAAATGTTTTAATATGACTGGAGATATAAATCTATACTGTAGTCCTTTATTTCCTCTATTCATCCAAAACCTTTATAATTCAAACGTGCTCACCAAGTTCTGCCTCATGAAGAAAAGTGTCTTCACGCAAGGAACCATTACATATTCTTACCATATTCTCCCAAACTTGAATGGTAAGCAATTGTACATCAGCACCACCACCACCTCCCACTGCTACGGGTGTGCATATGGAGTCTAGCAAATATGAACATAAAATAATGACAGGAAGAAAACAAACCAGAAGCTAAAATTACCAGTGGAACTGATTAGCATATGTATAAGAGACACTTGTACAGATGTGGATGCTTTCTTTAGAACCTAAGTTCTCAGAGCAGTGATTCTTAATCATTTTTGGAGTTGTGAAATCTTATTATTTATTTGCTTTTTATGATCATCACCAACTCCCTCTCAAAGGAATATTTTTAAATGGGAAAAAAATTTATTCTCAAGCATTTGCTCTTATTTTAACCCTCCCAAAGAATCACTCTAGAGGTTTTCATGGTTATTGTTGGTTGAGATCCCAGCAGCCTTTGCTCTTGACTTCTTTTGTTTGCTTCCTTTGGTGTATAATTAATAATTCACTGGCCACAGTAAAAGGGGTAAATGAAGGGGAGAAAGTGTGGTGAGAGTCATTTCTACAAAAGCTTTTCAGAGTCCACATATGGTTTTTATTATATACACACATATGTGCATGTAGGTGCTCCTGTAGGTGCGTGTGGGTGGCATGCATGCACATGTAAGCACATCCCTGTGAAGACAGGAAGGCGACCCCCAACATCATCCTAAGGAATGCCATCCACCTCCTTCGAGACACGGTGCCTCCTTGCCCTTGAGCTCATCCGTTAAACTAGATTAGCAAGAGACCCTCCTGTGTCTCTGCCTCCCAGCACATGCCACCAGAGTTGACACTAAGAAATTTCTTTCATTTAGGAATTGGATTCGGGGCCTCACACTTAAGAGATAAGTACTCAGCCATTTCCCAAGCCCTACCCAGGACATTTCAGAGTACACCTAGAGGAAGAGGTGCTGGTAATCAACATGCTTTCCCCACATATACTTGTGTATCCTTCTATGTATACAGAGATTACAAATAACTGCATCTCCACAGACTAGTGCTCACCTCATCACAACCTCCACCAAGTTTCACAGGTTTTACTGAGCAGATATGAAAGAATGTTGTCACAGGCAGAACTTGATTTTGCAATTTATTTTAAGCAAAGATTTGAACCTCCCTATGAGGTTTACTAGAAGCCCTCTGAGAGAGCCAAAATGCAAAGTAATTCATTCCTCTGGGGAGAAAATAAGCATTCTTACACGTGCTCCTTAGAATCTGAGTTGGAAGGAACTTTTTCTCACGCGCGGGAATAAATAATAACCCATAAATGCAGCTTGAGACTACATACTGCATTGAATCACTTTCAATAACTTTCTCATTCTCATTCATCTTCAGGAGGTTTTGTCCAGGTGTGCAGCTACCTGATAGTATTTGTCTAACACAGGTGCCTTATGAAAGAAACACCGAGTCCGAAATGGTTGTCACAAGGCAAACGCCCATCTCCCCAACAGTTTCTATAGATGCCTCCTCCCTTCCTATTCCAGTTTATCCACCCCCTGCCTCCCACACCAGGGATTCTTTCTGAGTTGCAGACCAGTTTGCCTCCAAAGAGGAAAAGTCTGATGTCATCAGGTAAGTGAAGTTTCAAGTGGATGGTATCAATGTGCAATACATAGAAGTCCATTGTGAAATCTACCCTGGAGCTAGAGAGAAAACAAGAGTACCCCCATACACACACAGAACTCCCACATACAAATCCACAGAATGGCATCACTCAGCCTAGAGACAAGAAAAATTCATGTACCCATTCCAAAGCTGTGGCTCTGTTTGGCCCACTTCAGCAGAGAAACCCATGGGGTAGAAAGGGTCATTTGATTTGTCTGGTTGTTGAGCCAAACCGGCTACCCATTCTGATTCCAATCATGACTCTGACACTACAAATCAACTAAGATCCATTCTGGCTTTTATCTTCAGAATTGCTTATGCAACCGACACTTCTGCTCCTCTGAAAGGGATAAAAATGCCTTCAAATCCTTTAAAAGTAAAGTTGGTGTCTTAGTCCTAGCAAAATGTAAGAAAAGGCAAAGCACGATAATGTCACGGCAGGAAAAAAAAGATTAAATTCCACTTAGAAGAAATGTCATCACAGCATATCACATACCCATTTGAGGACTACAGCAGCCCTGCCAAGATGATGCTACCAAGACAAAGAGCAAGAGGAAGGGCGGGGCCAGGAGACAGGGAAGGAAGCACAAACCAATATAATGAAAAGGGAACACCCTTACGGCTAAACAGTTTACTTTTCAAAGGCAGCGCAAGGGCAGAATGCTTTGTGAAAAGAGAAAATTAGTTTCCAAAGTGTATGCATTCTACAAAGAGCCAAGCTAATTATTCAAAGCAGAAGCCCATGAATTCCCACAATTTAGTCATTCTATTCTGACACATTCAGACCCATCGAGCTGCTTCTTATCACTAAGACTTTGATAATTGGCTTAGACATATCAAATAAACTTTCTGGAGAATTCAGTCATAAGCAGGTATGACATCCTAATAGGGGTTTTATTAGCCCCTTTTCAGTGCCGTAATGTATTAGCAATCATGGTGACATTTTCTGCTCTGGGGGCTTTTGGCCTTGCTCATTTTTTACACTTGCTAGAAAATAAATTTATTCACGGTAGAGATCTAATCCAATACACTACACTGTTTACTCTGCTTTCTAAAGGGGCAGGCTTCGCAGAATTAATGGAAAGTGACATATACATCATAGGAGAAAATGTTCTGTCTTCAGCCAGGCAGAACTGAAGAGCGAAAATCCCTTATGATTTTTTAGCAACTCGGGGATTTTGTCAGCACAGCCTCACTGTCCCTTTTCCTGGTCACACTTTTGCCTTCGAATCCACCTAAGGAAAAGACAGGGGGGAAAAACCCAGCCAAGTGTGTGGATTAAATTTCCCTCCTCAGCAGCAATTGTGGGTTAAAACTATTTCCCTGAGACTATGCCTGCTACTGAGATATTACTAATAACACTTTGGAAAATCATTTCCAGTTATTTCCTTTTTATTTATTTATGGTGAGTGCTCATGCCTACCTCTATGTGTGAGCTTGCATATGAAGGGTCAGAGGACAGTTTGTGGGAATTGGTTTACTCCTCCCACCAGGTGGGTCTCAGGGATCAAACTCAGGCTGTCAGGCTTGGCAGCAGTTTTGCTGAGGCTTCTCTCCAACCCTAAAGTATTCTATCACGTGCCAAGTATCAACAGAAGTCATTGGTGTCAAACCTATGAATTAAATGTGGGTTAGTTCCCAGATTCTGGGTGGTGATAGCTTAGAGTCTGTGGCTTTAAGCTTTTGTCAGTGTACAGAACCATCACCGTAGCTACCCTCAAAAGTTAATGTATTTCCTCTTTTGGCTGTGGGCTGTGTGATCTAAGGGGAAAGGAAAGGAACCATTGTGTGTCTGTGCACACATGCAGTGGACTTCAATGAGCCTCGCTGCTTTATCAAGGGCAGCATAAAAGAAGGACATCAATCAGGGCCCCCTGAAAAGGTGTTCTTTTATGATCCCTACTGATTTAAGAAACAGACTGAGCTGCTCATCACCACAGAAGAAGGTTCCCCTCAGTATCTGCAGTACTTTGTCTGTGGCACCGTGCTAGCGTGGCTTGTCTGGATAAGAAGCCTGGGGACGTGGCAAACTAACGCAATCCTCTTGCCAATAAGGTCCCACAACCCAGAGACCAAGAGGATCTGAATGAACGTGTCTTTGGGGTCAAACATAATTTTCTTGGCCAACAGAGAGCTGTTGGTTGGTGTGGTAGCTGCTGGAGATAGAATTGGCAAAGCTATCTTAAAGACTGACAGTGCATAACACAAGTACAAGACAAAGACAAACTGTGGGTCATGTGTACGTGGCCATGGATTCTGCAGAGCATCCCTGTGGAAGTGGTGACCACCAGCACCCTGGTAAACCCTCCACTATAGGAAGAGATGCCCCTGCTGTGATCAAAGTGGGTCTTAAGGCTGCCCAGTAGTAAAACCAAATGAATACTTGTGCAGGAGAAAACTAAAACCAAGGTTTTCAATAAAGTTTGTCTTTTGGCAAAGAAAAAAAACACATAATTTGACTCATGTTAAAGCTTCATCCTGCTGGGCGGTGGTGGCGCACGCCTTTAATCCCAGCACTCGGGAGGCAGAGGCAGGTGGATCGCTGTGAGTTCGAGGTCGGGCTGGACCGATAGCCTCTGAAACAATACAGAGAAACCCTGTCTCGTAAAAAACCAAAAGAAAAAAGAAAAAAAAAGCTTCATCCTTCTTATCCTTAGAGAGTTGGACTCTGTTAATAATACTTGTGGCAGCAAAACTACTGCAGCACAAATCATAACAAATATATGTTATAAATACCTAATTGTATATTGTACATATATCATCATATTATCCTATAAAGATAAGAGGGAGATCAAGACAGCATAAATTGCCTTTGTTAAGAAGCTGAAAATGTCTACTCTTACCCTCTTTCTCATAGACTCTGAGATCACAGGCATCAGTGATGAAGGAAGCAAGCCATACATCTTCAGCCATTGGGCTTAGACTCCAAGACCAGATATAGAAGCCTTTGATAAGTGGAGCCAGAAAGGTCTGGTGTAAACAGAGGAGCCCGAGACTGGGGCTTCAGCTCAATGCCAGAGCACTTGCCCAGCATGCAGAAGGCCTTAGGTTCAGTCTTCAGTATCACAAAAGAAAGCCTCCTAAATACAGGAACCTATGGGAAGCAATGAAGTCAAAGATCATCTCCAGACTCCCATTTAGAGTTTAGAACACGGAAGTGATTGGTGCTCCCAGCAAATTCCCCAGATAGGAGAGGAGGGGTGGTGAATAATGCATGGCCCTGTTTCTTCCATGAAGATGTGACCTTTTCTGTTGTCTAGAGCCACATAAAAGATGTAGACAGAAGAGTCTTACCTGTGTAGGTGGGATGCTTAGCATAAAATAATTGGACTTCAGTATGACATTTTTATACGTGTATACAATGTACCTCAATCATCCTCATTTCCACTTCACATTCCCTTGGCTCCCTCCCCTCAGCAGGTGATTTTATTTATTTTTTGATGTGGAGATCACATATGGGACCCAAAATGCATGGTGTAACTGGGACAACAGCATGTAGAAGCTAACAGAAAAGGACATGGCTTCTCCGAAGGTCTCGGCATCTAGTCTTGGAAATACAGAAAGCTCTCTTTCTATAAGGTGGTCAAATTCGTGCTTATCTTAAAACTTTATACAAACTTCTTCCATCGCTGACATTTGCTTTCCTCTGTGGCTTGGGTTTTCTCTGATGAACTATTATATTTATAGGCATTTATTTCCCATGGATCTGCTAAAAAGTGAAAAATCATAATCACACCCAAGACCAAACAGCATGCAGAATAATCATGTGGTTAAAGTCCTTACTAGAGTGATACCTCATTATCCACAGATGGTGTCTGTACAGTGGCTAGCATACTCATGGGAGAAAACAGCTGTTCTTACTGAATGTTTGACAAAACTTCGCTTTGAGGAATTTGGTGGGAAGTTTTCAGCCTCTGCACATCCCAGAGTCCATGAGAGTACACTTTGAGTTTTATTCTAAACCATAAAAGAAGACTGCTCAAAAAACATCTGGACTCTTCCCTGATATTTCATCAGCCACTGAGCTTTTACCAATGTCCATGGAGACTCGTTTTCTTCTTCTTCCTTTTTCATTACAGTCTTTTCATAGGTTAGCAGCTAATTGAATAGTCATCTCTGTTATATAGAAGTTGTGCCTCAACCTCTAATTTACCTTTCTAGACCAGTCACATTGTGAAAGACTCTGCACCAGTCAGATGAGTTGTATTCATTCTCCTATTTTTTTATTATTTTCTATTAGTAGTTTCTGTGTTCCCAATAGAAGCATCATAGCAGAATATCAAATCTAAACTATTGACTTACATCCAAAGGAATTTAATCTCAGACTGCTAGAAATGGAGAAAATAGCTTTGATTATCCAGTGGCTTATCCTCCTCATTATAATGTGGTCTCAAGGCAAGAGACCAAAAAGTTGAAAGGTAAAACCATAATGCTTCTCAGAGTTTACACTCTGGAACACACACAATACTGCTTCTACTATGCTATACTAGTCAAAGCCTAGTATAGTTATCTCTCCTAGCCTAGACAGTTAACCCACTTGGTAAAGTGCTAGTTTTGAAACCATGAGGATCCACGTTCAATTCCCAGAACACATTTTTTTAAATGTTGGGTATGGTGATGTACATTTGTAATTCCAGACATAAGGAAGTTCCCTAGATATCACTGGTCTCTCTAATTCTGGTAAGACAATGAGGACACCCTGTCTCCTACACTGACAGGCGACCATTAACATGACTAGAGAAATCCACCCTGACCTACAAAGTTTGGCATGCCACCTTTTCTGTGAATCTGTCCTGGTAACCCGCTACACTTCTGTCCTTATCACACTAGTGTTTGTAAAGCATTTGCAAGCCAAGGCAGCAATATATTATAAGTCAATCTCATAATTTCCCATGACCTGGATAGAATGTGCCTGCTGAGGTGTAAGAAACAATTCTGCTGATCTCCCAAGGATGAAGATGTCACTAATGAGGTTTTATTGTACAGTTTTAATGGTAGTCTTAATAACAGCCATATCATAGGTAATTTGCCCACCATAACATTAATACATTACAGTTAAGACTACAGATTAATTTTCTGCTGTGATTAGAAACAAGATCAATGCTTTGTCAAACAAAGAAACAATAAAAAGTTTAAAGTTGGAATGAGGTGGAAAATAAATATTTTTCTTAAATAAAAACAATTTTAAAATATCTCAACTACACCTTTCTTCATTTCCCTCATACTTTATAAAAATAATGTATTAGAATATATTATTCCTTTGTTTACCTTCTTTTAAAAATTCTCCTCACTTTACCACTCTTGCTGAAATAAAAGATCATGTCAACCATTTTGAAGCTCACTTTAGTTATTAATCACCATATGGCTAACAGAAAATTGGCCACTTGTGGTTTGAACTTGGAAATCCAAATAGATGCCTTCAACAAAGAGCAGGGATTTAAATGTTGATGTCTTTCATGGAAACTTCTCACAGTTCTAGAAACACTAGTCACAAATGTGCCTTGCTCTGAGACTTATGAGAAATGCTATAGTAGAAGAATTCCCTTGGAAGAGAACAGTTCAAACCAGGAGAAACAGATTAAGGGAAAACTTGATAGCCAATGATCCAAACCATAGAACAAAAATGAAGGTATCTGTGTTCCATTTAGATCAGCATCCTCCCCCATAATGGGTATTATTTTAGTCTACCCAAGCTTCCATAACAAAATACCATAGATCAAGTGTCCTAAACAGATTAATTCAAGGGTGGGGTCTGGAGCCAGCAGGAATAGATTCTGAAGAAAACCTCTTCCTGGCCTTCAGATGACTGCTGCCTTCTACATCCTCACAAGACATGTTGTGATGGATAATCCTGATTGTACCCCTGCAGGATTTATCTAGGAGACAAGCCTCTGGGCATGCCTGTGAGATACATCCAGAAAGGCTTAGCTGAGGTAGAGAGCCGCTTTAAATATGAGTGGCACTATCCTACAGGTTGTTATTCTAGACTGAATAAAAAAGGAAAGCAAATTAAGTATCAGCTTTCATCTCTCTCTGCTTCCTGACTGTGGATGCAACGTGACCAGGCATGTCACATTCCTACCATAATGTGTTCTCACCATGATGGACTGATTGTACCTTCCAGCTATGAGCTAAAATAAGCCCTCTCTTCAAGTTAATTTTGTCATGTGTTGTCACAGCAATAAAAACCCTAATACATATATAAGAATAATATATATATGTAATATATATATGTATATCAGCCACATAATGGAGACTTCATCTAACCTTAATTTCCTTTATTTTTTATCATTTTTATTTTAAAAACAATCTTTTATCATTTTACAAACTAATCCCAGTTCCCACTCCCTCCCCTCCTCCTGCTACCCCTTCCTTCCCTCCACCCCACCCCCTATCCTCTCCTCAAAGAGGGTAAAGCTTCCCATGGAGAGTCAATGAACTCTAGCACCTTACTTTGAGGCAGGACCAAGGCCCTCCCCCTTATATCTAGGATGAGCAAGGTGTCCCTCCAAAGAAAACGGGCTCCAAAAAGCCAGTTCAAGCACTAGAGATAAATTCTGATCCCACTGCCAGTGGCCCTACAGATTGTCCAAGCCACCATATTCAGAAGGCTTAGTTTGGTCCTATGCAGGTTCTTCCAGAGTCAGTGAGCTCCCACTAGTTCAGGTCAGCTGTTTCTCTTGGTATCCCCAAACTGATCTTGATACCTTTGCTCATTTTATCACTCCTCTCTCTCTTCAACTTGACTCTGGAGCTCTATCAAGTGCTTAGCTATAGATCTCTGCATCTGCTTCCATCAGTTACTAGATGAAGATTCTGTGAGGATAAAGCAGGTAGTCATCAATATGATTACAGGGGAAGGCCAATCTGATTGAGCATCAGGCACCCTCTCCACTGATGCTTAGGGTCTTAGCTGGGGCCATCCTTGTGGATTCCTGAGAATCTCGCTAATGCCAGGTTTCTTGCTAGCCCCATAATGACTCCCTCAATCAAGATATCTCTGTCCTTCCTCTCCCTCTCTGTACTTCCCCCATCTTGACCATTCTGTTCCTTCCTGTTCTCCTTCCCCTTCCCTTCTTCCCTCCTCCTCCCCTTCCTCCTTCCCTTCCTCCCTCCCATGCTCCCAATTTTCTCAGGAGATATTGTCTATTTCCCCTTCTCAGGGGGAATCCATGTATGTCTCTTTTAGAGTTATCCTTGTTACTTAGCTTCTCTGGAGTTGTGGACTGTAGGTGGGTTATCCTTTGCTTTACATCTACTTAATTTCCTTTGTAAAGGCTTACTTCTGCATATAGTCACATTGGGAGTTGGGATGTCACCATATGAATTGTGAGAGAACAAATTCAATCAATAGCAGCGCTCAATAACTCATTTAAGTAAACAATTAGCAAGGAATTTGTATTTGTAACTTTCCTGTGGAAAAAAATACCTGAGATAGTAACCTTCAAAGAAGAAAGGTTTATTTGGCTCACAGTTTCATAGATGTCAGTCCATGGTTGGCTAGCTTCATTGCTTTAGAGCTTTTGACAAGGAAAAATTCCAATATCATACAACATGACAAAGGAAAACCATTCATTTCATAATATCCAGGGGAAGGAGAAGAAAAAGCAGACAACGGAATAAACAAACCAATAAAGGACCATGAAAAGATACACCATTTATAGGTACACCCCCATGACTTACTGCCTTCAACTGGGTCTACTTTCTAATAGCATTCAGTTATTAATATATCATTGCATTAATCTGTTAATGAAGTATGATCAAATACCCTCTAAATATGCTAACAACTGGGACAAAGCATTGAATACATGAGCTTTTGAGGGTGACACTCTATGTCCAAACCAAGTCACTACTCAAAACATAAAGGAAAGAATAATGTGACAATGTGTTAGTTACTTTTATATCACTGAGAAAGGCTACCTTGACCTAAAGAACTTCATAGAGAAATGTTTATTTTGGCTCATGGTTTCAAAAGTTTCCATACATCATGGCAGGAAAGGCATGATGGTGATGATTAGTTCATAGGAGAAGGAATGTGTGGCAGAGGTTGTTTATATCATGATGGATGAGGAAATAGAGAAGTCAACCCAATCAGAGCTCAGGTTACAACCTTCAGTGAGCCACACTTAAGGATCTATGTCTACCTACTGGATTCTACCTCCCAAAGTTTTTACAACCTCCCAAAATAGAGCTAATATCCAGAAAACAGCATTAAAAACATGAGCTCTGAAGGAAATTTTCACATTTGGATCACAGTAGATAACAACACACTGGCTATTTTAAAGGGGAATACTAAGAGATATGATTGAATGTCTAGATTAAACAAAGAAGAAGGATCTTGAATATTAAAATAATCATAGTAAATTTACTCTATTGGTAGTAGGTTAGACAAGGTTTTAGAGCAGGTAAAACTATGGAACGCTGCAGTGAGACTGAAGTGTGGAGAATGGCTTTACAAAAAGTAGATCTAAAAAAGCAGTAATGAAATTATTCCTAATGATATTCTTCTATATTCATAGATTATTACATAAACCAGTCATCATCAGAGAGGCTTCCTGGGAGTAAACATTAGGCAGAGCTAGAAAACCTTGAGGAAGAGAAGGAGGAAAGATTGTAGGAGCCAGAGGAGTTGAGAACACCAGGGGGACACATCTCACAGAATCAATTAAGCATAGCGTATAGGGGCTCACAGAGACTGGAAGGGCAATCACAGAGCCTGTATCGGTCTATACTAGGTCCTCTGCATATATGTTGCAGTTGTTTAGCTTAGGAGTTGGGTCATCTCTGATTCTTTTGCCTGCTCTTGGGACCATTTGGTTGCCTTTTCCAGTCCCAATATGAAGGTTTGTGCCTACTCTTATTGTATCTTATTATGCTGTGTTCACTTTCTATCCATAGGAGCCTGTTCTTTTCTAAAGGGAAAGGGAGGAGCAATGGATCTAGGGGGTAGGGGACTGGAAGAATATAGGGAGGTGAGACTGAAGTCAGGATGTATTGTATGAGAGAATAATAAAGAAGAAAAAAGAGAAGTCACTCCTAGAAAAAAAAAGAATATAGGTTCAAAACTGAAGTCAGTAAAAGGTGGAAAGGCCTCCCATTTTAATGGATTTGCAGAACTAATATCATGAAAATGGCTGTATTACCTAAAGCAATCTATAGATTCCATGCAAGCTCCATCAAAATTTCAGGGGCATTCTTCATACAAATGGAAAATATCATAAAATTTATGTGGAAGCACAAAAGATCCTGAATAATCAAGTATTCTTAGCATGAGTAAGTAAGTAAATAAATAAATAAATAAATAAATGAGAAAAATAAAAGAGAGATCACCATACCTCATTTCATTTCAAGATCTGGTCCAGAGTCTCAATAACAAAAAAAACTTGGTACTTGTTCACACACACACACACACACACCAAACAAACAAATAAAAAAGACACATAGATCAATGGAATATAATGACATATATGAAAAGCCACACAGTTATAGGATCTTCATTTTTTATAAAGGTAGCAAAAGAATACATTGGTATAAAGTCAGCATCTTCAACAAAGGATGCTGAGGAAATTGGAGATATATATGCATATGAATGAACAAAACTAGATTGATATTTCTCACCTCATACAAAATGAATTTAAACTGGATAAAACATCATAATGAAAGACCTGAAACTGCAGAGAAAAACAAGTAAAAATACCTCAACATCTTCACATGGGTGAGGACTATCGTAAAGGACTCCAGCAGCTAAATAAACAAAATAAACCAAAAATATGACAAATGGGAGCACATGAAAAGTCAGGGCTTTCTCACAACAAAGGAAGAAGCTATCGTAGCAAAGAGACAGCCAAGAATGGAAAGCAAATTTGTGAGGTCGTGTGATGGTTTGAATGAGAATGCCCCATAAAGACGCATATATTTGAACGCTTGCTCCTCCATCGGTGGATCTGTTTTGGAAAGGTTAGGAGGTGTGGCCCTGTTGAGGAAAGTGTATCACTGGGGACAGACTTCATGATTTCAAAATCCCATGACTGTTCCTAGTTAGTTTCTCTGTCTGTCTGTCTGTCTGTCTGTCTGTCTGTCTGTCTCTGTCTCTCTCTGTCTCCCTCCCTTCCTCGCTCCCTTCCTTTTGGATCTGAAAAAGGACTACTATCTAGAAAACACAAATCAAGCTAAATACCAAGCCATAAATATGTCTAATCTCTAGAGACTAATAAAGCAGGCAGTTCTCAAAAGATAAAATAAAAAAGTCCAATAAACATATGAAAAATGTTCATCATCTTTGGCCATCAGGAAAAAATTTAAAACCACATAACCAAAACAAAAAGCAACACTGAGATCATCTTAACAAGGTAAGACAGGATAACTATCATTAAGAAAACAACTATAAATGCTGTTGATATTGGAGGTGCAGAAGTAGTACGAATTATATACTGCTACTAAGAATATAAATAAATCCATTCATTATAAAAATCATCTCAGGTTTTTTTTTGAAAAATCACAATGATACTAGAACTACTTTATGACTCAGCTATACCACTCCTGGGCACTTACTTGAAGGACTCTATATCAGCATACCAAAGAAATATTTTCCCATCTATGCTTATTACAGCATTATTCACAATATACAAGCTGCAGAATCAATGTAGGTGTCCGTCAACAGATGAATGAATAAAGAAATGTGGTATATATACTCAATGGAGTTATGGCCAGTCATAAAGAAAAATGAAATTACTCTGCAGAAAATGGATTAACTGAAGATCATTATATAAGTGAAATAAAATTCAGACAAGTACCACATATTTTCTCTTGTTTTTAGATTCTAGACTTTATACAGATACATAATTTCATATACACATATATATTGTATATATATATGAATTAATGTGGTGAAAGTACGTAATATATTTACATGAAATTGTCTCTATGAAATCTAACACTATGTACAATGAACTGTCAATAAATAACTAAATAAATGCAGTGCAATGGAAAAATAAAATGATTAAATTAAATTAAAGCTCAGTAACTTTGACAGTATATGGAGCTAAGTTTCAGAAAGCCTCCAAGCACGGTGTTTACAGTTTATATTAATTTCATAAATATTCAAATAAAACTCTATATTCCATCAGGTACCTGAATTCAAAACCCATCTGAGCCACATAGTAGCAAGACTTCATAGGCTTTGTTCTATTTATGTTTTAAGTGGTGAGACCATAACAAAAAACTAGGCATATAAAGTTTCTGCTGTAAATATTCAATAAATATAAACCAGTAATTAAATGTATACCTCTACATACTTGATATACTGAACTATATCAAGTTGGAATACATATTCCAGTTGTTTGAGCAACGTGAGTTTGTTGAGTCAAGTTCATGCTAGTCTTTATAATCTAATGTGATTCTCCTAACTGGTAGATGAGCTACCTGTTGCTAAAGAGAAGGCAGGAGCTAACTTTAAACAATAAAAATAGAAACTGTTACTCCGAACATTTTAGTGTAATTTCACATATTCAGGAGGGAAGGACCATATATTATATATACTGGATGGTCAGACTTGTAGATTCAGTATTTGTTTATGCTGTGAAATGAGAAGGTTGATTACAAATGCAATTATTTTGCTTGGCAGTTAAGTGCAAAAGGTGGATATCAAACCTCAGAAGATATAATTCCAGGTGTTCTGGAAAAGGAGATAGAAAATAACCCCAAGTGAATTGCATTAACTTTGCACACACAAAAATAACAAGTGCATTGTATTGAGTAGGAGAAGCCAACTTTATTCCGAAAGTTTTCAGTAATGGGAGTCAAGTAACATTTATTGAAAGAACTTGTGCACTGTGTTGAAATTGACAGGAGTGGTGCTTTTTGGCTCAGCATGTTGCTAATATCTGTAATTAAGGAACTACTTAGAGGGCATCTACATCTGCAACGTGAGTATTTAGTGTGATAAATCTTCTTGCAAGCAAACTTACTGAGTTTCACTATTTGTTTTCAACCACAGGCAGGTTTTAAAAATGTAAAGGTCACTTGATGTCACCTCTCTGCATGAGGCCTATCATCACCTTGAGCGTTACTGGCAATTTCACCACCATTCACAACATCATCACCATCCTTTATTCCAGCACCAGCTCCCCTCCCAAATTACCAGCTTTACCTTACCAGTCTCCAGTACTCCTACCACCACAGGCACTATCAGATCTCTCAGTAATGACACCAGCTCCGCTACCAATATCTGCCACAGACCTCCGTGATCATTAGCAACCCATCTTCTCTGAAGGCTCCATCCTTACCAACACTATCATTAGTCAAACCCACCAGTCTCTCCTCGGTCACCCCAGACCTCTCGTTACATCGAATGCTGATGCTGACTACCATGTTTTCCTCTTTCTTTAATCCAAATTGTTTAACTGAGACAAGGGGCAGTCGTGCAATTTGGTTACTTATTAGTTAATTGATTTGTGTTTAAAAGGAAAAATCCATACTCAATTTCTGCCAGATTGCTCACAATTTGGGGCAGAGTAAGATGTGCAAGTAAACAAGATACATTCTTGATTTAGCAACTCTCCCTCTACCATGCTGGCATCGATTTTACATTACCACATTTTTTAAAATCTTGCCCACTCTTTTTTTTTCTTTTTCTTCTCGTTTTAATTTTATTTTTGAGAGTATAATTATAACATTTCTCTGATGGGGAATATTCTTCTGTGTATGTTTCTCTTATTGGTTAATGAATAAAACACTGATAGGCTGATTAGCCAGACAGGAAGTGACGTAGCTGGGCAGAATCAGGATATAAACTGGGACAAACAGGAAACCACTCTCTTCTCTGTGGAGACACTGAGCAGTTGCGATGTAGCAGGCAAAGGAGTTGTAGGTCTGGCATTCTCTGGTAAGCCAAGACCACGTGGCAATACACAGATGAATAGTTATGGGTTAATAAAACTGAGATAGCCAATAAGAAGCCAAACCCATAAACCAACAACTTTATAACTAATATAGCATCCGTGTGCATCTTTCGGACTGAGAAGGGTAGCAGGACCTGCTGGGACAGAAAACTCATGCTTACATTTTTTCCTCCAAGCCCTCCTACATACACACTCCTCACTCTCCTTTAAATTCATGGCCTCTTATTTCATACACACACACACACACACACACACACACACACACACGTTACTAAGTATAACCTACTAAGTCCATACTTGTGTGCATGCTTTCAGAGCTGACAATTTGACAATGGACAACCAATTGGTGTGCTCTACCCTGGGGAAGACCACCTCTCCAAATCTCAGCTTTTCTTGGTTGTTTATAGTTCTTTGTATAGTGTTGAGGCATCATGGGCTTTTCCCACCCATTTTGGCTTGTCTATTGGTGTTGACTTGTTCAGCTCACATTTAGGCAGTCACGTCATGGGTGTTGCTTCTGACATTACCAGGAGAAACAATCTCACACAAACTTCCTGATCCTCACACTCTTAGAGTATTTCCATTCCCCTCTTCCACAATGGTCCTTGAGCCTTAGTGTGGGAATGACTCACAACCATTTTGATTAGTTGTGATTTTCTGTAATAGTGTCTGTCTGTTGAAAAGTTCCCTTGATGTGTTGTGAGGATTACACTTATCTGTGGGTGCAAGGACAAGTTTCTGTAGATTATTGTTAGGTATTATGCTATTTTAGTAGATTCGTGATTATAGATTCTCCTCCAGTAACCAAATAACTAGTACTGACTAGTTAGCTAGGTTTCCAGTGGTTTCCCTCTTGTTGAACAGATTTTGAGTTCAATTAGAAAGCTGTTGGTTATTGCCAAGGTGAATGCCTACCATTACTACACCCTTACAGTTATCATGCCATGTTGGTTATTGGTGTAAATTTTACCCATTCTTCATGCCCTCCCTCACTCACTATATAGTACCATCCTAGACTCGGGTTTAAGATAAAGTTAAATAAACAAAGGCAAGAATGTTAATGATAAATATACTTCAAAAGAGATACATCAAAACATATATATGTATCTATATATATGTGTATATGCAGCAGCAAAAAAAACCACCTTGGGATCAAAAACTACACAAGAATATCCACTTTGAACTACCTTCATTCAAATGTTCACAACAAATAATAATAGAATGTGATAAGCATCATCATATTACTAACATACCCTGCCTAAAAATCCATTACTCAAAGTGTTCTTCTAGTAATTCAAAATGCAAACTTACACATAAAGTATGTTCATGTCATTTCAACTTTTCAAACTTCCAATTTGATCAGCTAACATTTCTCAGGTCAACTAATCACCATGCTCATGAATTTCAGTCAAAACCAGTCACAGTCCAAAGTTCTGCATCCTAATATTTTTACCTGAAAAACATCAGGGGAAAAATAAGAAGGGGAGATGTCATCGTCAGCCAATGCTAAAGAAAAACTGTGCTATATGCGCTTCTCCTCCACATGTCTGCATCTACTCTTCTGTGATTCTGCACCCCAGGACATCGATCCTTGCTGACTGCATCATCTGGGCTTCCTTGTTAACTGGCTGGTGCTGGTGGGTACACCAACTGGAGACAGTAGAAAGAGAAGTTGACCCATCTATTCCTTCTTCTTGCCAGCTTCATCTTCTTCTATTTCTGTTTCCTTCCACTACGACAATTTCAGCCAGCAGGGTTTGTGGGCTTAGCTGCTACTGGACTAATACAGTGCTAGTCTTTCTCTTGTCTTTTCCATCCTTTCAATGGCAACAATTTTCCATCTTTCTATCTCAATGTTACTGACCCTGCTCACTTTGAGAATCATATGCCTTTAGAGTTCCTTGATCTGAGGCCATCTGGGATAAACTCATCTTCCTGGTCACCCCAACAGCAATGGGGAGGAAATAGTGGTCCTTATGTCACTCTTTTGGGTACCTTGAAAGGAGGTCATCGCTAAAATCTGCCGTATAGACTAAAATGTCCTGCCAATCTCCAAAGGTTAGTATCAAAGATAATAAGTAAGGTGTAAGTAAGGTTTTTTTCCTTAAAATACTGATCACTACTTTAAGCCCCATCTCCTATGCATAAATATGTAGAAGACAAAGGGAAACTTAGGATGGTATTCTCACTTCATCCTGCATAGTAGGAGGTAGGATTTTTGCACAGTTCTCTGCATAAAGAGTGGAGTGTGTGTGTGTGTGTGTGTGTGTGTGTGTGTGTGTGTGTGTGTGTGTGTAAACTATCTTTCATACAAAACCTCCAAGAAACTAGTGATGGCTTGTGGAGTACAATGAGGAACAAAACTCTGCAGTATTAAAACCTCTTACATGTTTATAATTTTACAGCTTCTAAAAGACTTTTATATTCTTCATATTATTTGGTTTAAGTATTGCATAAATAGGAAATCAGAATCAACAGTCTGAATGGAGAAGGCAAATTTAAGAAAATAAAGAGAACACTGAATAATACTATATTATAAAAAAGTAAATAACATTTGGAGAGTAGTCACACAGGGCAATCTCATCTAATGCAATTGTCCCAATTCCTGTAAAAAATTGACTATAAGGCAATTTTCTTTTAATCAAAACCTATTTTTCCATTACAAAGCTAAAGATGTATTCCCCACAGGAAATATTTTAGTCCTGAGTCTAAATAAAAATCACATTTAACAATGCAACAAACCCCTCTAAAGTCAATTATCTAAAGGAAAAACTATGGTTTCCTGACAAAACAATAATTGTACTCAAAGTAATTCAGAAAATACAAATAAAGTCTCCACAGTAACATTCCCTTAAGGCTACATCCACATAGATACAAAATCACCTGGAGAGTCATAAATATAAGGCAGAAAGACAATTTTTTAGAAGTATGTCCTTATTTAAGTTTAGTTGTGATTATGGGATGCCATTTTAAGAACCTTAGGGAGTTCACATTCAAAATTCTTTCCTACATGCTATATTTGATGTTTCCTTCTGACTGATTTATTCCTTTGGATTACATATTTCCTCTCCCCAGAATCTTCTTTCGAACTAGAAAAAACCTTCAAAAGAATAACATTTTTCATCTTAGAAACTGTGTCCTCCAAATTGTAATCTTTGGGCTACCCAATCAGAATCATCAGGGATGTTCATTAAGAAATGCAAAACCCACAAAGACAGCTGACCAGATAAGGGGGAGCTCTTGAATCCCCTGAGAGGCCAACAGGAGACTGATCCAGACTCCATGAATGTAGTCTCAGTGAGGAAGCCACAGAAATCACTGGGGCCTTGGATGGTAGATCAGTGTTTACCATGGTTTATGAATGACCTTTGGGAGCCCATTCCAAATAGAGGGATGCTCTCTCAGCCTGGACACATGGGGAAGGGCCTAGGTCCTGCCCTGGATGAAATGACAGACTTTAGAGATTCCCCCCAAGGAGGGCCTCACCCTCCCTGGGGAATGATGTGAGGATTGGGTGGGGGGCTGGGAGGACTGGAGGAGGGACAAGAGAGGAGGGGTGGGAGAGGGAGCTGGGATTGACATGTGAAGCATTCATGTTTCTAATTTAAATAAAAACATTACAAAAAATGCCAATCCTTGCCCTCACCCTAAAGTTTCTGAATCAGCTTCCTGGGGAATTGGTCTGCAGCCAGAAATCTTCACAAGTTCTCAGGGGCACGTTAACATTTGAAAACTACTACTTGGTATGGAAAAGGTGGTCAAACTCTTTCCCTCTATTTCCTGACTTGTGTATATTCTGAACTCTAGTTACCTACGAGCTTCTTGTTCTTTAAACTCTGAAAACACAATTACAACATCCTCAAGCTGCAAGAGCTTTACAGTTTGTAAAGAATATCTTATTCACTCTATTTTAATCTTTACCAAAATCCTGGAAGGAGTCTTTTTGCATCAATTCTATTTATGAAAAACAAAAACACAGATTTTCAGAAAAATCAGATATTTCTCAAAGTTACATAGAAATTACACTCAAACCAGAGTGAATGGTAATTCTCATGTTCTAAGTTTAACTTGTGTCACTTGAAAAGCTAAATATCCATTAATATAGGAAAAATAAAGTAGGAATGAGCAATTGAGAGAAAACTCAAATAAACAAAAGATGGGCGCATGGAAAGGGACTAAGATAAAAAAAATCTCATGTTGGACATTTACAATTCTAAGTAAATTGCCCTGACTCTCCACAGTGCAGCTGAACCATAATGCCACAAAAGCACTTGCCTCTCCTCAAATGCTAACAGGACAAAGGTTGTGCTTAGTCATTTGATTTTACACTGAGCACTCAGGAGCTCTTCTCAATCTATATGGAGTTTTATAGTCCACTATAGATAGAGAAAACATGGTGACAATTGGTATATTTGTGCTCATGAAAACATAATCTTCTCAGTCTAATTTGTAATTAGCCAAGTTCTAAACATGCACAGCAGAATACTACAGCATCCTCACATATGCCCATCACCCAGCTTCAATGATTATTAAGATTACACCACTCTTGGAAGGAAAAAAAGATAGTTTTCTAAATCATTTCCTTAAATCATATAACAATGCATAAATTCAGAATTCCCCACTGAGGATCACAAATTATTCCCTAAATAAAGGAAAGATATGTATATTAACAAATAAATTTATGCATACATTTTTAAGGGAATTAAATGTGTCCCTTGTGGGGATGCATACAAAAGCCTGCTTACAGCTCAAAAATGTGTGCATTTGCGCAATCTGTTTGATGACAGGCACTAATGGTCAGAAAAAAATAAAATTTAGTCCTTACAGTCTGTCCTGTCTTTAAGCAAAATGTGCACCATTTACTTAGGAGCTATACAACAGATGCAGATTATAAAGGAAGCGACCAGTTACAAAGCACCAGGGGAAGCTGTGCAGATGTCCCTGTCTTTAATGTGTTACTATGCAGATCCAGTTTATCTCACTGTAAGCAATATAGGACTTCATGCAACAGCCCCAGATTATAGATCACCAGCACCTTTTAAAAGGCCTTGTGTTATAAAAGGAAAATACATTCTCAACCTGGTCATTCGAACACATGTGGTGTTTTCCTGTATATATTAAATCTAATAAGCAGGTGGAAAGGGACAAGTGTTGGAAAAGCCTCCATAAAGGAAGGATCTAGCATACAGAGACATGTGTGGCCAGTGCTCAGGCCTCTGTGTGAACACCCTTCCAAAGTTCCTCTACTGTATGCATGATCATTCATCAAATAAACCAGAGGCCCAGAATTGCTTCATTGTGAGTATAAAATGTGTGCTTTCTGTAGTCTTAGCGTTCTAGCTCTTCTACAGAAACAGGAACTATCATATAGACACTCTTGGCATATACCAAACATTCACCTTGTCTCTTATAAATAAATATTACCTCAGTCTACATACATAATCCTACTGGTCATTGCTAATAGATTTCAGATACTAGGGGGCTGAAGCCAGGTCTGCCTGACAGGCCAACTTTGCAAGATGGAGAAGGTAGCTAACCAGGATCTGTACTGACGTCTTCTGACTTCAAAGTAATTTCTGAAATTATTACAGCCTACAAGAGTTGGCACGATTGGTACAGTCGTTTTTATCACAGTCTGGCAATGTGTATGCTCTGACTTAGTTCAGCAACTCTCATTCTAGAAATCTCCCCCAGGGAGAGGCCTGGAGAGATTGTTCAGTGGGTCAGAATGTGTGAAGAAAATTGAGTTCAGTTTCTAGCATCCATGTCAAGTAACTCACAGTCACCTTCTTTGTTTGTTTTAACCTCATATTTTTATTTACATTTATCTAACCTTTTCTTTTTTATTTTTAAAGCAATCTTATTTTACATACCAATCCCAGTTCCCTCTCCCTCCAGTCCTCCCCAACACCACCTTCTTCCCATCCCACCCTCCAGTCACTCCTCAGAGAGGGTGAAACCTCCCATGGGGAATCAACAAAGTCTGTCACATCATCTGGGGCAGGGCCAAGTCCCTCCTCCCTGTACCTAGGCTGAGCAAGGTATCTCTCCATAGAGAATAGGATTCTGGGTCGTGGGGTCACATTGCACTGAGTTGTGTGGTAGCAGCCTACACAATTAGACTCAAATGTGGAGGTCTGAGACCTGCCACTGGTTGAGCAGGTCTGAGAGTCTGCCCTTGGGTAAAGCAGCCCAGCAAGATGATTAACATTTAGATATTTCACAACTACCTTTAACTCCAACTACAAAAAGTTCCAGTACCTCTGGCCTCCATGAACACTTGTACTCATGTATGCACATTCAAGCATTCACGTACACACACACACACAAAATCATATATATTATAAATATAAGTAATTAAAAATAAATCTTTTTCAATTCCTTTTAGAGAACAATTTTTAAAAATTAAAATTCCAGAGAAGTACATTGTAGTGGAATGTTGTTTATACTCTAACAAGTAAAACTTGCCTGAAAATCAGAGGGCAATGCTAGCCACTAGTTAACCATAGAGGTCTGGAAGTCTATACAGACACACAGGAAGTGAGATGGCTGGGCAGAGAAAGGAAGTGATAAGGCAGAAGGAGACAGGAGCTCAGTCTCTTTTCTGCTAGGAAGTTGAGTAGGTAAGGAGGCTGTGGTTTTCTCCTTCATATCTCTGATTTCTCAGCATTTTCTCCCTATATCTGACTCCAGGCTTTTATTATTAAGACACATTAGAACTTATGTTGCGTTACATACAGAGATCCATTTTAATGTTTTACATTATAAAAAGCTGACAACCAGCAAGGTGTCCGTTGAAACTAAATTAACACTGACAAACTCACATACCAAAATAGTGCATGCCTGTCTAAAAGATGTAATTGTAAGAAATACCTTGATTAAAATACCTTTTGTGGGCTGAGCGGTAGTGGCGCACGCCTTGAATCCCAGCTCTCAGGAGGCAGAGGCAGGTGGATCTCTGTGAGTTCGAGGGCTGAACCGACAGCCTCCAAGACAATACAGAGAAACCCTCACCATGGCATACGAATGAACTTTGGGAGCCCACTCCACATGGAGGGATGCTCTCTCAGCCTGGACACATGGGGAAGGGCCTAGGTCCTGCCCTGGGTGAAATGACAGACTCTGGAGATCCCCCTAATGAGGGTCTCACTCTCCCTGGGGAATGATGTGGGGATTGGGTGGAGGGCTGGGGGAGGCTGATGGAGGAAGAAGGGGGGAGCTGGGATTGACATTTGAAGCATGCATGTTTCTAATTTAAATTTAAAAATAAAATAAAAAGAAAGAAAAAATACAAAGTAGAAAAAAAAACCTTTTGCTTCTTCTACTTCGGGAAAACACCAAATGGCAGATGCCAGTGCAGCAGGAAGGCCAGGAGGACCCAAGGGCCCGCGGAGGCTTTGGCAGCGGCCTCAGGAGCCATGGTCGTGGTTGAGGCCTTGGCCATGGTTGAGGCCTCGGGGCTCATGGAGGTAAAGCCGAAGACGAGGAGTGGATCCCCGTCACCAAGGTGGGCTGCCTGGTTAAGAACATGAAGATCAAGTCCCTGGAGGAGATCTACCTGTTCTCCCTGCCCATTAAGGAATCAGAGATTATTGATTTTTTTTCTGGGGGCATCTCTAAAGGAAGGGGTTCTAAAAGTCATGCCAGTACAGAAGCAGACTCGAGCTGGCCAGCAGACCAGGTTCAAGGCTAATGGGGACTGCAATGGTCATGTTGGTCTTGGTGTTAAGTGCTCCAAGGAGGTAGCCACAGCCATCTGGGAGGCCATCATCTTAGCCAAGCTTTCCATTGTCCCTGTGCAGAGAGGCTACTGGGGGAACAAGATTGGCAAGCCCCACACTGTCCCATGCAAAGTGACAGGCCACTGTGGCTCTGTGTTGTGCTTCTTATCCCTGCCCCCAGAGGCACCGGCATCGTCTTTGCTCCTCTGCCCAAGAAACTACTGATGATGGCCGGTATTGATGACTGCTACACATCAGCCAGGGGCTGCACTGCCACCCTGGGCAACTTTGCCAAGGCCACCTTTGATGCCATCTCCAAGACCTACAGCTACCTGACCCCCAACCTCTGGAAAGAGACTGTGTACACCAAGTCTCCTTATCAGGAATTCACAGACCATCTTATGAAAGCCCACACCAAAGTCTCTGTTCAGAGGACCCAGGCTCCATCTGTGGCTACCACATAAAGGTTTTCATACAAGAAAAACAAAGTGAATTAAGTCTGTTAAAAAAATACCTTTTATACCTCAACTTATAGAATGGGAAAAGATCTTCACCAACCCCACATCTGACAGAGGACTGATCTCTGAAATATATAAAGAACTCAAGAAACTAGACATCAAAAAAACAAATAATCCAATTTAAAAATGGGGTACAAATCTAAACAGAGAATTCTCAACAGAAGAATATCAAATGGCTAAAAGACACTTAAAGAATTAATTGTTCAACATCCTTAGCCATCAGGGAAATGCAAATCAAAGTGAATCTGAGATACCATCTTACACAAGTCAGAATGGCTAAGATAAAAACTTATCTTATGTTGGAGAGGAGAGCAAGGGGAACATTCCTCTACTTCTAGAAGTACAAATTTGTACAGCTACTTTGGAAATCAATATGGGGGTTTCTCAAAAAAATTGGGAATTAATCTGCCTTAAGACTCAGCTATACCACTCTTGGGCATAAACCCAAAGGATACTCAATCATTCCACAAGGACACTCAACTACATTCATAACAGCAAAGCAGCATTATTTGTAATAGCTGGAACCTGGATACAACCTAGATGCCCTCAACCAAAGAATGGATAAGAAAATATGGTACATTTATACAATGGAGTATTACTCAGCTGTTTAAAACAATGACATCAGGAAATTTGAAGGCAAATGAATGGAACTAGAAAAAAAACACCCTGAGTAAGTTAATCCAGACCCAGAAAGACAAACATGGTATGTACTCACTTATAAGTGGGTATTAGCTGTAGTGTAAAGGATAATCATTCTTACAGTCCATGGCCCTAGAGAGACTATGTAACAAGGAAAGTCCAAAATGGGACCAGGACACATGGATTTCCCTGGGAAGAGGAAAGAGAAGAGATCTGCTGGTTAGAGTGGGGGCCAGCAGGGATGGGAACATGAAGGACTGTGTTGGGGGAGGGGCATGGATGAAGGGACAGAGTACTGAAAGAGTACTTGATTGGGGGAAGCATTTTGGGGTCAGGTAAAAATCTGATGCAAGGGAAACTCCCACAAATCTACAAGAATAACTCCAGCTAAGATTCCTATCAATAGTGGGTAGGTAGCCTGAACTGGCCCTCTCCCATAACTAGATTTGTAACTGGCCCAACTGTCATCAGAGAGCCTTCATCCAGTAGCTGATGGAAACAGATAAAGAAATCCACAGCCAAGCACTAGACCAAAGCTCAAGGAATTCTGTTGAAGAAAGGAAGAGTTTATGAGCCAGGAGTCAAGAGAACCCACAGAAACAACTAACCTGAGCACATAGGACCTCACAGACTCTGGACTAGCAACTGGGGATCCTTCACAGGACCAATCTAGGACCTCTACATATGTGTGGCAACTGAGTAGCCTGAGCTACTTGTGAGATTCCTACTGATAGAAGCAAGGCCTGTCCCTAACACTTTGGCTGGCTTCCAGGAACCTATTCCTCAGATTGGGTTGCCTTGTCCAGCCTTAATACAAGGGAAAGAGCTTAGTCCTATCTCAACTTGATATGCATGCTTTGTTGACACTCATGAGAGGCCTGTGCCTTTCTGAACAGAAACAGAGAAGGGGTTGGAGGCTGGGGGGGTAGAAGGAGAGGAGGGAAGGGAAACCAGTCAGGATGTAAAATAAGTAAATTTAATTAACAGTAATAATAATAATAAACAGCAGGAAAAAACCTTTTATTTTGGAACGAAGAAAGAGAATTTCAGGAAAGTATGTAAATAGAATTGTATGAGTATCTCTGTAAGTGTGTGTGGGCACCAGAAGATTGAAATGATGCAGAAAAATGCCAATGATTCTGTTTCCTTGAATTATTGAAGATTTTATTTCCTATTTGAAACACTAAATCTGTGCTCTTTTCTTCTAAAACGTCATGCATCTGTTCTAATCTTACTCAAGTTTTGAAAGTGCATCATGGGATGTTTTGTGGGAGATAGATTTGGGCTTTATCTTTACTCAGATGCTGCATAATATGCAAATAGGTGCTTTCTTTCTAGGTTTCTAGATATCTGAATGTGTCCCCATGATCCAGCTTTCTCTTCTGTGTACATTTGATTTATTACATTGCCTGGCCCTGAAACCCTAGGGAAACACTTCTTGTTTTAGGGTTTTTTCAATTGTGTGTGTATCTGGTAGGGTATGTATACACTAGTGCCTGTACCCACAGAGTCTAAAAGAGGGTATCAGGTTGCCTAAAGTTGAAGTCCCAGGCAGCTATGAGTTGCCTGATGTGGGTCCTCAGCATCAAACTTGAATCCTTTGCAAGAGCAGTGTGCACTCTTAACCATGAAGCCATCTCTCCAGTCCATTCATTTTATTTTACCTTATTTTTTATTTTAAATTTTTTATTCATTTTACATATCAACCACAGTTCCCCCTTCCTTCCCTCCTCCTGCTCCCCCACATACACACCTACCTCCTTAGAAAGGGTAAGTCCTCCCATGGGGAGTCAACAAAGCCTGACATATCAGGGTGGGGCAGGACCAAACCTCTTCCCCTGCATCAAGGTTGAGAGAGGCATCCCACCATAAGGAATAGGCTCATCCTTGTGGATTCCTGGGAATCTCCCTCTCATCAGGTATCTCCCTAACCTCATAATGGCTCCCTCTATCAAGATGTCTCTTTCATTTCTATCCCTCCCCATCCCTCCCCCAACTCAACCATCCTGTCCCCTTATATTCTCACCCCCTAGAGTCTCCCTTCTACCCACTTCTAAATTTACCTAGGAGATCTTATCTGTTTCCCCTTCCTAGGGCAATCCATGCATCCCTTGTTACCTAGCTTCTCTGGGGCTGTGGATTATAGCCTGGTTATCCTTTGCTTTCTAGTATCTACTTCTGAGTGAATATATACCATGTGTTTGATCAATGCTTGATGAATGAGCAAACTGCAAAATAAATGCTTGGTGTATCATAATTAATTTCAAAAATCTTCTGGTGTGATCAATTAAGAATCACCTAAAATCCTACCACTCTGGCAGCTGAGGCAGGAGAATAGTAAATTCAAGACCAACCTATGCTATAATATAGTGAGATTCCTTGAAAAAAAAAATCAAGCCGGGCGGTGGTGGCGCACGCTTTTAATCCCAGCACTCGGGAGGCAGAGGCAGGCAGATCTCTGTGAGTTCGAGGCCAGGCTGGACCGACAGCCTCCAAAACAATACAGAGAAACCCTGTCTCGTAAAAAAAAAAAAATCAGAGTCCACTGAAGACTGATGTGGCTACTGAGAAAGAGCCTCGTGTCATTAAAGAAATGTGAACTTCAGGTTTAGACAATGTATGTAAATCCTAGGTTTGCTGTTCAGTCATTTTGTGGAAAACTTTCTTCTCTCTGAGCTTTAGGTCTATGAAATGGATAGGTAAATACTGCAGTTTAGGGCTTTTAAAGAGAATCAAATTAGATAAGTCTTCATAGCACCTTGTACACGAGCCGACAGTCGGTGAATACTTCCTGTTGTCATTTGTCACACAGTCTGCTAGGTGACATGTATTTGTGCTAAAAGTACCTTCCAAGAGCATGAGCACACTAAACTAAGAGATGTTTTTAGGCTGCAGCACTGATCATCCCTTAAACAGAACAACCCCAAATCCTTCAATGGGGCAGATGGATCTCCTGGATGCTCTGTTCTACGAGACCTCTGCTGGACCAGTTTGACTCGTGGGCAAGGAAAGATGACATAGACAGGAAGAATCTCTAGAACCGGAAACTGAAGAGTTTGGGAACCTCTAGAAGTCTTGGTTTCATGTAATCCAAGATATTATCTAATTCACCAAAACAAAAATCAAAGTAAACTACAGACTTTGGGACACCAGTGCACTGTGAGTGGGAATAGACCCCAAGGATGGATTAGTCCAGTCTACCTATCAACATGTAAAGTACACAGGGTTTACTCCCTGATTCAGCATCTGGTCATCTATGTATCTGTTCTATGAAAATTCTTTCAGAATTAGATATCATACATGAAAAAGTGGAGCATTTTTTGCAGAAGTGAAAAATCAGCAACAACCCAAATCAATAGGGAAACAACTAAACATGATATATTTTCCAGTGGTGTACACTGCAGCCATTAAAGTGAAATATATCTATATTTCATGATGAAAATTTGCAATGTGTACAAATAAGATATTTTTAATGAAATTTCAGGAGAATGTAAACCCAATTTCATTTTTAAAAGAATGTTAATAATGTTTTCATGTAATGCTTTACACACAAACCTGAGAAATATACTCCAAATTATTCTTATGGTGACATGAAGAGACATTAACAATTTACTATATGCAGTACCTTATGGAATAAATCTTATAAAATAAACATGTACTGCTTCGATAATTACAAAACAAAATTTGTTATTTCTAAGTCAAAGCTACTAATGGAAGATGGTAAAATAAGGGATGATGCCTGACTTTCTGAAGTCTTAAACTATTGTTTTGGGTCACTCAAGTTTTCAAAGCCATTTGATCTTTCAGCAGGGAATTGGCCATGTCCCACATAATTCTCTTAGCTAACCCAATAGGTCTGACTGAAGGTAAATGGGACAGCAAAATATCTAAAATGGCATTCCGTTTCTTTTTTCTAAATGAACAAAAGGCTAGTATACAGCCTGCCTGTGAAATAAGTAATTGGAAAAAGTATCGCCCCTTGGTTAAAGAAGTGACCTCCAATGGGCAATAATTCCTTTAGATTGAACATTTTGTTACAATTGTCCGCAGAAACTTAAAGAGGTTATTTCCTTGATCTGCAGGGCATTCATTTTCTACTATAAGCATCCCACAGTGTAATGTATACACCCTACATATAGAAGATTAATAGCATTCCTCTAGTGCTTTTCCCCTGAAGTTCTTGATACAAGTGGTGTTCATGGAAGTGATTTTTTCTGAATCTCTCGTGAGCTCAAGCACTGAAACATTTTTAAGCTGCCCTGCTTTCTGATTCCACCACTGCATATTTTTTAAATCATCCTTACATACTTTTTTAATACAAAAATAAAAAATATTTCTCACCTATCACATTGGTAGACCAGAGAAAATGAACAAAATTTCGCTTTGTTAGGTATATACTTATATACTCTGTGTGTGTGTGCGCGAGCACGCGTAAATTAGTACTTCTGGGGGATAATTTAAGAGATAGCTTGGCAAAACATATCAGATTGAAAACTTGAATAGTTGTGACCCAGCTGTCTTTCAGAGTAGTTAAAATAGACACTTTTAACTAGAAATAACCAGTACTAACATCAATACAAAACAGCCGAAGACTGGAATGAATTCTGAGGCACAGGCAGGATATTTTATTTCCCCTTATAATTTGTGAGGAGGCTGTAAACTCAGTGACTGCTGAGTTTCTTTTAAGGTTTTAAGATAAAGAAACACATGACATACACAGAAAAGAAAGCCATGTGACAGAGGCAGAGAGAGGAACAATGCATTTACAAGCCAAGAGTTTTCACCATTTCAAAAAGCTAACGAGCAAGGCACAGAAGAGACCTATCTTCAGAGTTTCTGGAAGAAACCATCCCTGTCAACATCTTGATTTCACACCATTGGCAATATTGCTAAGAGGCATGGCCTACTGGGAGGCATTTAGGTCATGAGGCCTTCACCTTGACAAACAGGGTCTGAAGGTTGGATTTCCCTTGTCATGTGATATTCCACCATGTTAAGACACAGCAAGAAGCCAAGGATCATGGCATCGAAAAAGGCCTTCCCCGTGCAGAGGCTGACACCATAAGACTGAACTTCCTCCCCTCCAGAGATATTAAAATAAACTTCTTTTCTTTAGAAATTATCTAGTCTCCTGGGTTTTTTGTTATTGTTGTTGTTGTTGTTGTTGTTGAAGTAGCAGAGAATAGACAAGCCCTTCATCCCTGACATTGCTAAGGATTGTAAAGAAGAGTTTCACAGTAAGCCCACAGTTCACCAAAAGTGAAGGTAATTCCCTGTGCATTTATCATGCCCAGCACATACTTTAAAGTTTGATACCTACTGAGAAACGGCTGGACACTGACTTTATAGGTAAGACATTTGTCCGGCATCTGGCTATAAAGAGGGATATCTCAGGGAGTCTCTCTGTGAATCAAGAGAGATATCCTTCACTACAATGGCATATAAGTTATGCCAGTGGGAAGAATGAGAATCAAATCCTGAACCCTCAACCTTCTCCAACTCCAAGCCTTTGAATTTCAAGAAAAATATCCAAAGAGGGTTGAAACTTCGACATATAAAAGAGAACTAGAACAAGAAACAGCAAATTCATGACATTGTTTCTCCTGATCCCAGGCTGCAGCTGGCAACTACCATCTTTGAGCATGCTCTTTTTTTCAGACTAGAAACCAAATGACTACCCAATACGACTTTGTTCCTTGTGTAGCTGGTTTAAAGATAAAAATCTATTTTCCATTCCTAGATTCTACTCTGAATCAAATTCTGACAAAAGGTCAAAGGAACAGTTCATTAATAAAATAGCAAAGTCAAGTGAGAGGATTCTTGGGAAAGGAATAATCCAGGAGTTCGGTATCATAAAAAAAATACCAAGGTGCTGGTCCTAGATAGGTTTTATTTTCAATTTGATACAGCCTACAGTTTACTGAAAAGAGAGAACCTCAATTGAAGAGGTCTGTGGGTATGTCTGCAGGCATGTTATTGGTTACTAATTGGTATAGGAGAGCTCAGCCCACTGTAAGTAGTACCATCACTAGGCAGGTATTCATGAACTGTATAAGAAAGTTGACCCCGTGGTGATCAAGGCCATGGAGGGGAGCTACTTGCTGGCTTGCTTCCCAGGGCTTGCTGAGCCCACCCAGGACCAACAGCCCAAGGATGGCATTACCCACCATGAGCTGGGCCCTCCCGCATTGATCACTAATTGAGAAAATGTGATACAGCTGGAACTGAGGCATTTCCTCAACTGAGGCTCCTTCCTCTTATGACTCTAACTTGTGTCAAGTTGACACACAAAACCAGTCAGTACAGCAAGGCAGACGCAAGTGGATCTCTCTAAGTTCAAGGCCAGCCTGGTCTACACAATGAATTCCAGAATAGCCAGGGCTACACAGAGAAGCCCTGTCTCAAAAAAAACAAAAAGAAAAAAAAGGAAGAAAGAAAGGAAGGAAGGAAGGAAGGAAGCTGAACATAAACTAGTAAATTGCATCCCTGTGTACTTTCTGCCCCAGGTTCCTACTTTGAGTTCCTACCCTGACTTCCCTCAGTGATGGACTAGCATCTTGAAATATAAGCTAAAATAAATCCTTGCCCTTCCTAAATGGCTTTTGTAGGGAGTGTTTTTTATCACATCAACAGAAAGGAAACTGGCAATACCCCCCTTCTACATTTTATTTAGTCTTTACTATCTACAGTATGTCAGGTTGAAGAATATTTTTGCAGCAGTATAAATAGGGACTGGGGAGATGGCTCAGCAGTTAAGAGCACATTCTTCTCTTCCAGAAAACCAGAGTTCAGTTCCCAGCATCTCTATCAGGCAGATCACAACCTTCAGGGGCTTTAACACCTTCTTCTAACTTCTACAGACACCAGCTCTCACTCACTCCCTCTGTGTGTGTGTGTGTGTGTGTGTGTGTCACACACAAATAAAAATAAATCTTTTTTAAAACAATAAGTTAGGGCCGGGCATTGGTGGTGCACACCTTTAATCCCGGCACTCGGGAGGCAGAGGCAGGCAGATTTCGAGGTCAGCCTGGTCTACAGAGCAAGTTCCAGGACAGCTTCCAAAACAATACAGAGAAACCCTGTCTCGAAAAAAACCAATAAAAATTAAAAACACAGTCTCTACCCCCTACAAATCTATATGTATAAAAAGAGGCAGCAAATAGTTCTAGAAATGGGGAATGTACACAATGCACAGGCTCCTCCCACAGCCTCCCTCTCCTTGGCTGTAGCTAACTAGTGTAAGCACAGACTTGAAGATTTAGAGTTCTCACAGCTCCAAGCAGGACAGCCACATCCCAGGAGATAGGCTTTATTCTTTGCTATGTATAAAACACTCTATAAGCACAGGAAAAAAAGAATCTGATGTTCTCTTCTTTATGGGAACAACCACCACCATCATTCATTAAATAAGTGCTTTGCACGTTTCCTTTACAATCTCTACTCTTCACAGTGGCTCACAAGATAAAATAATTGTCCTTCTTTTACTTGCAGGAATAATTATGCTTCAAGAAAGAACATGGAATGACCGGAAACAGCATCTAAGCTATAGAAATGGGATTTAAATACGGATGTCTTACAGTCTGTGTGTTGTACAAACACAATACATACTCCAAGGAGGGGGAAAACAACTGTGTATTTGGTGAGCAAGTGACTCTCTTACTCTTTGGCTACATGGACATATACCCAACAAAGACCAGAAACCGTGATTACTAAGAACATCTGCCTTTCTATAAATTACCAGAACTAAATTGTAGTGGAGATTACTAACATGCTAGCTGCAGATGTAGAAATTAAAGAATGTGGCTTCTGGTCACAGGAAATACCCCCAATGCTTTTTAGTCACTGAACTCAAATTAGGAAACAATTCCTTATATTACTTTTACAACGTGTTTTGGATATATAGCTATTAAGACCTTCTTTGTAAGAATGTGTGCCCCTGATCAGGTAATCACCCAAAATTAAAAGGCAGTTTTTGTATTTATTTTTAACTCTTTGAACTGTCAACATGCCCCAGTGTTCGTGGTGAAACCAAAGATTAAATGTCCTTATATTTTTGTTTTGATTTTGCTGCCAAATGCAAATATCTCGCTGTAAGTAAGTCATTACTCTCCCGCTGTTGCGGTCTGATTAATTCCCACAATATTAGCCAGCAATTCATTTTATTCCTTGGCGTCACAAGTCCAGTTGAAGGAGATAAGTGGCTGATAAAAGACCTGAGAGAACAGTTATAAATGATTCACTTTAAAAGAATAATAAAGCAGCCGCTGGGTAAGTGTGTCGGAGTCACCCTTCCATATATTGCACAAAACTAATTTCGTTTAAAAAACTCAGGCAAATTATAGTCAATAATCTTCACTGTCACCCTGCTGCTCATAAAACTTTTGAGAAGAAACTTAATGCTGAAATGCAAATATTTAATTAGATTTTAATGGTGAGGTTTATTTTTCCTAAATCTGGTCATCTGTCTCAATTACATTCTCCATTTTTTACAGTTAACCAGGAACTGTCGTTCCTGTGGACTTTGGGATGTTTTCTTTCTTCCTTTCTGTTTAGCTTTTTCACAAGTGTTGTTCTTGTGGGAAGGGTTCCCGGGTTCCCTTTGTTCTGTTCTTTTGCTTTTGGAAAAGAGAAATATTTGCTGGAGGGGAGGAAGTATATGTTCTGAGCAATGCGTTTAAGTTAACTGTCAACGTGTCCCAACGTGGGTGTTCAGAAGGTGAACAATCAGTTGTCCTTTTTTTCTACATCATTGCACAGAGCAACTAATACTCGTTTTTATTTAACATCCAATTAAAGTGGTTCTATATATACTTAAATGCTAGAGCTATGCTTCTTTCTGATGCATTTTGGAGTTTCGAGGTTTACACTAATTCACAGAGATTAGTGAAACTTGGTTGCTCGTGTCAATTTCTCCAAGACCAATATTAAAATCTGTTACTCCTTCTGTTAGGCACAATAACCTTCAGAGTTGCTGGAGACAGGCATGGCAGACCCGCAGGCCTGAACGTCTCTTTGTGGTAGTCAAACTAGCCTCTTGCTTCAGACCCGACTTCCTTTCTGGGTCCTGTTGTCCTAGGGCTGAACTTCTGAAGCCCCTTCCTCTCTTGTCTACGGCTTTCGCCAACAGGGAGCATTAAAGGAAACTAGAGGTCAGGAGGAGGAGGAGAGCCGGGTCTGGGGTTCTCGCCTTCCTCTCTTTGAGCATCATTCACTCTTGTGAAGTTTCTTAGCTCTGAAGAGAAACCCAACCAGGTAACAGCAGTTGATTGTAGTCTGCTGTTTCCTCAACTTCAACTCTCACAGACACCAACGCAACCAGCACTGTCCACAGAAGCTTCTAGATTTAACTCAAATCTTCTCCATTTATTTCCTCAGTCCCAAAGTCAGTGGCGCCTTCCCGCAGTTGCTACTTCTGTGAGCTCTCGATGTGCATTCGCCTGTTTGTACAGATTTCCCCGCCTGGTTCCGAAGAGCAAATCCACGGTATCAGGTGTTCTCAGCACAAGACCCACAGATCCACGCCCTTATAAAGTCACTAGCATACAATTTTCGACGTTCGATTCTTTAAAGTTAATTGGTGTGGTTTCAGTCTCCTGGCTAAATCACAGCTGCTCCAACCCTTTTCTTGGATCAGAATCTTAGTCCTACCACTTACCAGCAGCATGGCCTTGGCTAAGTAGTCCTTAAAATCTCTGAATTTTCATTTATCTTTGTGCAAAGTCGGTATAAAGTCCTGGAGTTGCGTACGCTAATGAAATAATCTCGATCAGAAGACCACATAGTCAGGGATCCTTTCATCTTCTATCAGCTCAACTTTTCCCGTTTACAGCAGCAGAAAAAAAAAGTTGCGAAGAAAATCCTAAATTCTTTCTTTACTGAAAACAAACATCTCTTCTTTTCTACTTTGATTCTACCTGGCACAGTGTTAACCCCATAAGGTTCCTGTTCATCGCGGTCTTTCCCCCTTGCTCTCAGCAACCTCTCTTCTCATTGTTTTACCATTTATTTTTCTGTAAAGCATTCCAGAGTCTTTTGTTCTTTTCCCATATGGGTTCTGGAGCTGTCATTCCCCCCACCCCATTCCCAGGCAACCTCACCGCCACCCCATTCCACACTTCCATTCTCTTGACCCTGGAAATTTCACATACTGTTACTGTAATTCCACATCAATCAAGTCAGATATATTGCAGACACTGTGTTATCTACAAAAGTGCTTCCCATTCACTTTTCCCTTGTAAAGATCTAGGATTTGACTCATGCCAGACCCTTGATAAATATTCTTGGAGTAAAGCAAGGAATGAAATCTCCATTTACCAGGACCATCAGTCTAGTTTTTTTCCACCCTTTCCAAATTCATGGGCTTTTGCCTTTTGAAAGCTACAATTTTCTCACTCTGAGCAAGAAAGAATAAATGTGTGCTGTCTTCCCCTTTCTGTTCTAGTCTCATCACCAATATTTTAATAAAAAAACAAAACTTCAGAGACACAGAAAGACGTCAGCTGTTCAAAGACAGACGGCGGTGTCCTCGAGTCTCTTCCTACTTCACTCCAACAGTACTCTACCTTCAATTCTTCTGTTGTCTATTGCTAGATGACCCTGTTAGTTATTTATAGCCAATCATAGCTTTTGCAGATATGTGCCTGCATATACATGTAAAATATTTGATGAATAGGCCTGATTTTTTTAATCAATTTGCTTATTTACCTGTCTATTACTGTGAAGGTAACACAAGCTGCTACAAGTGGACACACTCTTTCTGATTCCTCTTTGGACAGCTCTGTGCGATCATTGCGGCTAGGCTACACTGAGCTTAAAGTTCCACAGCTCACTCTATTCATATTCTCCATCACTATTCCTAACAAGAGGTTATATCATCTTCAGTTTCTGGTGTTTCACCCACAGTCCTCCTTCCTCAAAGTACTAGAAACCTACTTTTAAACCTCCAGCAGTGATTTCCTCAGACGCTTGAAGAATTAGGCATTGACATTAATGATTTCAAGACACACAAAAAAACAAGCCGAGTAAAAACATCTAGATAACGTCTTTCTTCACAGCCCTATTATAGAACATAAAACCAAAGCCCAAACGGCTGATGCAAGCTGGCCAGATGACAAATCAGGAATGACAGAACTGGGAAGAGGTTTAGATGCCCACTCTAAAGCCAAATTTCCTTCATCTTTGTTATTATTTTGTTTGGCACAAATTCATTGCATCTCAATCTCTTTTCAGTCCATTTGATGTCTGATTTGTCTCTTTTTCTTTCCATCTCATAAGGCATGAATAAAAATGCAAATTCTTCAGGACCACACGGTTCCAACACACACAACTATATTAATTGAGAGGCAATCAGTAAATGCAAGAAAACTAAGATGCTAAAATATTTGCAAGCATGAAATTCCATTTCAAAATGATGTGTGCTAGATATGCCCACCAGAATAATAGGAGCATGAATGTTGTTGAAATAAACAAACACTTTCTGATTGTATCTAAGGCCCACATAATGAGATGAAACCCTTTCATGACACTGTTAACAGGGACAAAAACATGTGGCTAGATAGTTCATAGACCCTAGAGGAGAACTTAGAATTATTATCTACTCAGTGAAAATAGTGTGAAAATGACTCTTAGTTACCCATAGGTCAGTGTGTCTCTCAATCCTCATCAGAGAAACTTCTTTCTGAAGTAGCTAGCTAACACAGAATGGTCACATGCAGAGAATAAGTGACTGAGAACCTTAAATGATACACACATATCACACACACATACACACACACACACACACACACACACGTGCAAGCATGTGTGCATACCACCCCAAGGCTCAGGGAACTTCAAGGAAAAGGGGGTAGAAAGACTGCAAGAGACAGAGACAGAGAATGACTTACAGTGCTCTCCAGACACAGCAGAGCAGCTGCACACACAAACTCACAGTTATTGTAAAAACGTGGACAAGACATGTGAAAGATGAAGCCACACAAAATCACAACATGTGGGGAGGATGTAATCATCAAATCCTTCTACTAACTGAGGAGTTATTGACATTTGATAGCTACCAGGAAAGAGACAGTCATCTTTCTCTAATGGCATGAACCCAGGTAGGCTGACCACACTCAAGAGCCAAACCCACATTATTAAGACTATTTGGAAAATAGAAACTGAACTCACTGGGGGAAAGAGAGAGAGAAAGAGGAAGATGGGAAGAAGAAAGAGAAAAGGACACAAGTTGGACGGGTAGGGCGAGTGACTATGGGAGGAGTTCAGGGGTGAAATGATAAGAATGTATTTTAAGTATTCTCAAAGAATTAATAACAGTATTCTTTTTTTTTTTGGTTTTTACGAGGCAGGGTTTCTCTGTATTGTTTTGGAGGCTGTCCCGCCCGGCCTCGAACTCACAGAGATCCACCTGCCTCTGCCTCCCGAGTGCTGGGATTACAGGCGTGCGCCACCACCACCCATCTTAATAACAGTATTCTTTTTACAAATAAATAAGGAGCTGGAGAGATGGTTCAGTAGCTAAGAGTGCTTGTTGCTCTTCTAAACAATCTCCTTTTGATTCCCAGCACCCATGTTGGGCAGCTCATAACTGCCTTTAACTACAGTTCCAGGGAATCCAACACTTTTCTAGCATATATACATACACATATAATTTAAAATCCTGACCCCAAAAATAGAAGTCATATCATCATCAGTTAGAGGACACAGTCCAGAAGCCTCTTGGATTTTCTGTGACCAGCGATGGGCATTGTAGCACTATGGCTCTAGAACAAGTACCAGACGTAAGTGTCTGCTTCTCGTGAGTACATGTCTAAACACTGTTAGTATGCTTGGATATAAGTTACATCTTATCTCCCTGAAAGCCTGAAGTCACTGAAGAAACAAATGCTAAGCAAAAGCAAACCAAGAGGCATAGGCTCCAGAAACTCAGACCCTCCACAGGGGTTGGCTGTGGCGGTGTCACTGCTTGGCTCAGTATTCACAGAACTCACTGATGGGTTTTCAGGAACTCCTATGAGATTTCAGCAAGCAGGTTTTGGTCTTACTGTGATTCAACCTGGAAACATGAGGTGCCCCTTTTAGCTCAGCATGGTAGAATAAGTAAGTGAGAAAAATTGTCATTTGCTAAGTGTCCGCGCTGGGCTGGATGCAATGCTACTTGCTCTATGTCCTCCCACTTAATCTGCACAGTAACTCTGGACAAGAAGGTAGGTGACAAAATTAAAAATGTGTAGTATCAGGAAACTTGTGCAAATTCACATGGTTACAAAGGTCACAGGCCTAATATTCAAACATGTGTCTATTTGACAATGAAAGCCATGCTCTCCTCGTTAAATTAGCTCCCACAAAATAGAAAATTAAAAAAAATAGAATTTATAAAAGTTCTCTATACAACAGCCCATCCTATATATGTGTAGATGAGAGAAAACATTAAATAACTGTTCTCCTTCTGCCATCTCTAGAAACAATTTGATACATAATACATTTTTGCCTTTTTTGGAGAAATTCTGTCTAACTAAAAAATATTGCACCATTACATACTAAATTGTTTTCTTACATCCCACAATTTATCATCTGCAGATACTGTCAGAGCATGATGTTTGAGTCATTATGCTTATGGGATTTAATTTTTAATGATGCAAAAATTATGCACAATGTACTATCATTTCTCTCCCAGACTCAGAATCTGATAGCTAATAATTGCTCCTTACTTAGTTTGCTAACGCTCCATGATATTAATTAGAATGCAACTGGAATCAGAAAAGTGACTCACTGAAAATGGCCTTTATGGATTCTGTGCTCATTTGCTTCCAATAAGTTCAAGAAAAAAACTGTCAGGTATAGGCATCAACAACTTCTTCTTGATAGACTCTTCCCCCAATGAGATCTAAAGTCTGGAATAGGTACTTAGTGACCGTTATGCCCTTTGAAGGCACAGGGAATTCTGGAACGGTATTAGTAGTGTGAGCGATACTGTTAACAGTAGGCTCAAATTAATGATTTGCCACAGTAGAGAGAAATAAATATCCATTTACGCCCATGTCACCCCAATGCAGGTGTTTGCAGTCAATGGGTTCCTTTCTTCCACACAGTGGTGGAGAGACCTAGGTGTCTCTCAACTTACGGTACTACCATTTCCTGAAGTTTTAGACTCTTCTGCTTATGTGGTGTGTGTGTGTGTGTGTGTGTGTGTGTGTGTGTGTGTGTGTGTGTGTGTGCGTGTGTGCGTGCGTGTGTGTGTGTGCAGAATGACCAAGAAAAGCATAATATATTCTCTCTGTATATATATATATATATATATAAACACTGCCTTATAGAAATATTTTGCATACACCTAAATCCCTGCACTGGGTTGGTGAGTCATCTTGGTAGGTAAAGTCACTTTCTGCCAACCATAATGACTTGAGTTCAGTCTCCAGGAACCATAAGATAGAATGAAAGAACCAACTCCTTTAAGTTTTCCTCTGGTTATTGCATGTGCACCATGGCAGATATGCACCTCCCACTCGCAAGAAAACAAATAAATGTAAACACTAAAATCACTTCAGTACTTTCTTGTGGCTGTTATTCCGAGTTACCACAAACTTGGTGATTTAAAGTCACAGAACCTTATAATCTTACATTTCTGGAGGCAGGAAACCCAAGTTAGCATTATTAAGCTGAAATCAAAGTGTCCTAAGACCATAATGTCCTCCAAGGCTCTAGAAAGGAGTCAGTCATATCTTCTACACTGCCTGGTTGCTGCCAGTACTAGCAGTGGTTCTCAACCTTCCTATTGCTGCAACCCTTTAATACAGTTCCTCACGTTGTGATGATCCCCCAACCATAAAATTACTTCACAACTGTAATTTTGCTACTGTTATGAACCACAAAGTAAATATCAAATAATCAAGATATCTGATATATGACCCAAAGGTTGAGAACCACTGATCTATGGTGACATCATTCCAAATCTGCTTGATCTTCACACTGCCTTCTGTGTGTGCTTGTGAGCACGCGTGCGTGTGTGTGTGTTTTCTTCCATGCCCTCTTAAGAGGATACGTGTATAACAGTTCAGGTTTACTCTAAAACTCCAGGGTTAGCTAATCTCAAAGTCCATAATCTTATCATAAAGATGCTTTCCCTCCGTAAGGCAACATTTACAGATCTGAGGGATAAGGGCATGGATCTTCTTTAGAGACTCATTTCCTAGCCTATTGTAATCAGCCAACTGCCAAATAGCAGATCTATAGACTGAAGTCAGGAATCCTAAATCCACAATCTGGAATCACCCATTTTGCAAAACAAGGTTTCATTCAGTAGTGTACTGATTCAGCTGCTGGACCGCACTCAGCTTCAGAGCTGAGATGGTGACTCTAGCACACAGAGCCAAGGCTTTGAGTCCAAGTCCCATCTCTGCAAAAGAAATATGTAAGTAGTGCAGATTTCTATGAGAAGAAATTAAAATAAGGTGTATATCTCTCCACATATCCTGTACATCCTGCCAGCCCTCTACCTCCTTTGGCCTTATGACTTACGACAAGGTTAAGTTCCATGGCATATGCCCACAGCAAGAAACAAGCCTTTACTTCCTTGTTTTGTCTCTGAGTAATAAAATAATTAACAAACAAACAAAGAAAATATTTAGGAAATAACCAAAGATGAGTGAGTCAGAAACTATATACTACAAACTTTTTACATAAAATATGACATTCATAAAAGGAACTGTAACTATGGTGAAAGCTAGAAAAAAATAGGACATGAAATCTGTCAGGTTGTTGAGAAGCATGGCTGACAGATGACTTAGAGTTTGATTATGTTTATGTACATAGATGCATGTGCTTCCATGTCCTCTGATGGAGTGAGCCTTAATTTGGAATAAGCAAACATATGCAAAGGCATCAGTATGTCCAAATGACATCTGCTTACTGTAGCGTTATTTGTTATAGACATGGCAACAAGCTAGGAGCCCATCAGTGGATAAACAGATACAGAAAATGTGGAGGTGGAGGAAATGGTCCAGTCGGTAACGTGCTTACCACACAAGCATGAGAACCTGAATGCAATCGCCAGCATCCCCACAAAAGGATATGGTGGTACATGCTTATAATCTCAGCCCTAGGGAGGAGGAGACAAGCAGACTCTATGGCTGTCTAGCCAGCCTTCCCTGTCAAATTGGTAAGTCATGGGTAAACCCAAGGTTGTCTTCTGGCCTCCACACAAATGCTAGTGCTTAAATGTGCACAAAAACCCATATACACAGATTACTTAATTTATTAGTTTAAAATGCAGCATATATGCACAAAGGCATATTATTCATCTACCAAAAAAGAATGAGGGTAGGAGCTGTAGTTTATTAAAAGAGTGGTTACATAGCATGTGCAAATCTCTGGGCTTAATTTCCAAAACTGAACAGAAGATGAGGTCAAAATACTCAGGCACAGAAAGGCAAATACTTCATATCTCACTCCATATATGGGAATCAAAAACATTTATCTTATCAAAGTAGAAAATTAAGCCATGGCCACCAGAGCCTGTGGATGTTGGAGCTAGAGAGTAGTACAAGGATGCTCATAATCACTTTTCTGTTTACAAATAGAACCTTGAAGGAAATAACATGAATTTATTAAATGTCATCATCAAATGAATGATTTCCCGAAGGTGAAGATAAATTCATTAGCTAGCTATGTTTTGTTTTTTTTTTTAAAAAAAAAAGGAAACATTAGCTTGGCATAGTGATGCCTTGCTGGAATCCCAGTAGTCAAAAGACTGAGGCAAAAGGATTATTAGTTCAGGCCAGCCTGGGCCACAAAGTAGGATCCTGTCTCATGTGGAATAGAAAAAAGGAAAGCATTAAGTTCCCCAGTCTACATCTACCAGAAGACCAAGAGGTTGATTAAACCACACCGGAGAGGTTCCCTGAGTTCTGTCATAGGCGTGACTCCTTTTGTATTATGTCCCAGTCTGCAATATCCCGGTCCTCTAGCAGCCCCTTACCCAACAAACAGCCATTTTAATCACATTGTGTCTGTGTCTAGGGACGTGTGTTGGTGTTTTATTTTTTGTTTATAATCACTGTGGCAAAAATACCTAAGGAAAAACATTAAAGGGGCAAAGATTTAATTTGACTCAGGGTTTCACACATTTCAGTTCACGACTATCTGACTCTGTTGGTTTCAGGTCCATGATGACATAGAAGTACTATGACAGAAGGACATGGCAAGCTGCTCAGCTCATGGCAGCCAGGAAGCATCGAGAGAAAACCGACTGGGACTAGGGGCATGACAAATCCTCCAAAGGCAGCCCCCAGTGACCTGCCTCCAACTAGGCCCTACCTAATAGTCCATTCAGTTATGAATCCAACAACAGACTAACCCATTAATGAAATGGATGCCCTCATGAGCCGCTCATTGATCAATAATAGCACTGCAGGCTGGGACCAAGCCTTTAACATTCTACCCTTTTAAAAAAGAAAGTCTTTGCCAAGCCATACCACCACATGTTTGAAATTCTGTTTCCTAAGAGTTCTTTACCTACGACAATAATTTGGGAGGCAACTTGGAAGTTATAAAGACCATGAATTTTCAAATCAGATAGATTTAGAGTTGAAAATTAGCCATGTATACCAACCTCTCCTCAAATTCATTACTAGGGAATTAATACAACCTACTTCAGTGGGTCCTTGCATGGGTCAGTAAGAAAGGGCTGACAATGTAGCTGAATGGTAGCATACTTGCCTAGTATGCATGAGACCTTGGGTTTGACAGCTGTTGCCCCCACCCACACATACACACAGGAATGACATATATGAGTGTAGCACCCGTCAAGCATAAAATGTCAGTTGTCCCTGCCCTTTTTCCTCTACTGAAACTTTGCTCCTCCCTCTCTCTCTCTCTCTCTCTCTCTCTCTCTCTCTCTCTCTCTCTCTCTCTCTCTCTCTCTCTCCCTCCCTCTCTCTCTTTCTCTCTCTCTCGCTCTCTCGCTCTCTCTCTCTCTCTCCCTCTCTCTCTCTCTCTCTCTCTCTCTCTCTCGTGTGTGTGTGTGTGTACTTTGTGTATATGTGTGTCAGCAAATATATTGACTGAGTCTTTGATATACAACTAGCATCTAATTCCTGAACATTCACATCTTCTCATCTACTTTGGATAAACTAGTTGATTCTGAAATTAGGACTACAGGTGCATAGCACAGCACCACTCCCAGGTCTGTGTCTTCCCCTCTCTGTCTCATACTTAACTCTCCACAGAGTTAGCAAAACTCAAGGAGAAAGGTGAAAAGAAGAATCACTCCCCCATTATCGCTACCATGTCTAAGCTGCCACCGAGAGTCCTAGATGGCCCTTCAATCAACATCATAGTCCACCTTTTCCTAATTTGGTGCATACTTGCAAATTCACCTGGACTGGGAGCTCTACAGACTTTTCATCTGTCTGGAATCAAGACAGTTCGCATATCAATTATAGCTATGAGAACATATTTGACTTTGCAGCATGCTCGATTTGCAGATCTTTTCGATGGAGAATCACTTTGGCAGTTGATGGGAAGGAGGTGGGAGAGCTGGTCATTTGCCATGGCCTTTTCTTGACAAGCAGCAGGCATCTAGGATTATGTCCAAAGATAGTGAATAGGTTCAAAGTCTTAGATTATTGGATTTTAATTAGGAGTCTGTTTCACATACATTTTAAATGTTAATCACTGTTCGGTGAACCAGTAGACTCAGATAGGTCACCCACAACCTACTCCCTCCAGAAGTGTCTTCTTGAGACGAAAAGCACCATGAGGTAGTGGCACAAGAGGCTGCTCCTCTGAAGAAAATGACAAAGGACACAAAGAGTTCAGAGTGATTACTCAGGTTTTTCAGATTGGCAAGTCTTAGCTGTGTCTTCAGACACTCCTCCCTACAACATATATTGCCTGTAATGAGGCAGGGTGATAACCCCTACAAGTGACATAGATTTTTTAAGACTATGTAGAACCCTCTGAATATAGTCTGAGGCACAAAGACAATGATGAAAATATTTCTCTTTTAGCATAAAATTAATCAAAACTGGATTTGAGCAGCGCAGACCACCAGGGTTTTGGAGCAAAAGCCCCAGTTCCTGTAATCCCAACAGGCTAAGCTTAGCCACCCATTCCTATACTCCAATTAAAGAGATGAGTGCCGGTAGGAAGTAGAGAAAGAAAATTTAACCCACAAATGAAAGGAATAGTTAAAGGGAGCCAGTGACACCAAGTTGGCTTTGGAGCACTGACCCCAAGCCTTAATCTAAGTAGAGGAAGAATTAGAAGTAAGAGGAATGCATAATTAATCAGAAATGGTCAGGGTGTGGTCTAGAAGGGCATAAAAGGGAAAATCCCGGTAAGTGGGTAAAACTGTCTCTATACATGCTGAACTGAGCCATCCCTGTTACAGCATTCGTCTGGGAAGAAGCCCTGCAGTCCGGTGAACTCTCATTCCTGCATAGGACAATGTTTCTTCGCTTCCTGGCTTTTCTACTGATGAGGAAGGACAAACACTCCCCACCCCCCAAACACACAAGGTACTTGAAGACAGAAATTATTTCCTTAAAGGATTTTAATCATGCTCTTGAAAACACTTCCTTCAGTGGCCTAATCACATAAATCAGAGCAAAAGGTCAAAGATGAAGTTCAGTTCTACCAAACTGCTTATGAGAGTTTCTAGCAATGCGTTCCTTCGTGTTAAAAGGTGAAGTCTCTTTGGTACCCTCTAGTACTCATAAGTGACCTCTGGATTGTAACTTTTCCTTCCGTCCAGAAAATGTACACAAATAGTCGAATACTCAGTGTGAAGAGAAGCATGCTTAATTTTCATCAACGTCTCACTCAGACCTGGAGTGGACACAACAGACTGCAATGTCATTTGATACCACAAATGCAAGGCGACAGCAACAATATTCTACAAGAAGAAAGCAATGGCAATCTTCTTCCTTGATCATTATATATCCATGGCAATTTTATTACTCATGATTCCCAGGTACTAAAATTATAACTAAAAATTAGTCAAAATATAATTTAGTAAATATAGCACATGGCACCACATTGCCATGGTTCTTAAGCCCTTCTGAAAGACTAGAACAGGAAGTCCTGGCCCTGAGAAGCAGGAGCCAAAGGGACTTTTCCCCCTTTGTTAAAGCAGCAGAGACAAGTTACCTAATTTTTGGGCATCTCACTTCTATTTTTTTACATTCAAAAGGTCTCTCTCAAGTATGCATTCTTTTTCATTCTTTTTTATTTAAATTAGAAACAAGCCTTCTCCACTCCACTCTCCAAGGAGGGTGAGGCCCTTCATGGGGGTTCTACAAAGGCTGTCATATCATCCTGGGCTAGGCCTAGGCCCTCCCCCATATCAGCCCTCAATTTGATCATTTTCTGGCATCTACTCCTCTGGGGTGAGTTTGCTTTCTTTTTGTTCTAGAGCTTTCAGGTGTTCTGTTAATGCTCTAGTGTGGCTATTCTCCAGTTTCTTCATGTGGGCACTTAGTGCTGTGAACTTTCTTCTTAGAACTGCTTTCAATGTGTCTTGGTATGGGTATGTTGTGCCTTCATTTTCATTGAATTCTAGGAAGTCTTTGATTTCATTATTTCTTCCTTTTCCCAGGAGTGATGCAATTGAGCATTGTTCAATTTCCATGAGTGTGTGGGGTTTCTGTAATTTATTTTATTTTTGAATTCTAATTTTAAGCCATGATGGTCTAAGATACAGAGGGTTATTCCAATTTGGGGGGCTTGGGGGGTGTAGGGTTTTTGTTTGTTTGTTTTATCTTTTGATTTTTCGAGACAGGGTTTCTCTGTATTGCTTTGGAGACTATCCTGGCACTCACTCTGTAGACCAGGCTAGTCTTGAACTCACAGAGATCTACTGCCTCTGCCTCCTGAGTGTTAGGATTAAAGGCATGCACCACCAACACCCAGCCTCCAACTTTTTATATCTGTTTAGGTTTGCTTTATTGCCAAGTATGTGGTCAATTTTTGAGAAGGTTCCATGTGGCTCTGAGAAGAAGGTATATTCTTTTGTGTTTGGATGGAATATTCTATAGATGTCACTCAAACCCAATTAGTTTGAGTTGGTTAGTTCCTTTGTTTCTTTGCTAAATTTCTGTCTGGTAGTACTGTGCAGTGGTGAGAATGGGATGTTGAAGTCTCCCACTATAAGTGTGTGGGGTTTAATGTGTGGTTTGAGTTTTAGTAATGTTTCTTTTACGAATGAGGGTGCCTTTGTGTTTGGGGCATAGATGTTCAGAATTGAGACTTCATCCTGATGATTTTCCTATGGTGAATATGAAATGACCTTCTTCACCTCTTTTGATTAATTTTAGTTTGAAGTTTAATTTTTAGATATTTAGGATAGCTACACCCACTTGCTTCTTAAGTCCATTTGATTGGAAAATCTTTTCCCAACTCTTAACTCTGAGGTAGTGTCTGTCTTTGAAGGTGAGATATGTTTTTTGTATGCAGCAGAAGGATGGATTTTGTCTTCATATCCATTGTTAGCCTGTGTCTTTTTATGGGCAAGTTAAGACCATTAATATTGAGGGATATTAATGACCATTGATTGTTGATTCTTGTTTGTTTTTGATCCATTTTTGGTGGTGGTATTGTGTGTGAGTTTTTCCCCTATTTCTGGCTTTTGGTAAAGTGAGATTATCTATTGCCTATATTTTTCAGAGTGTAGTTAATTTCCTTGGGTTGGAGTTTTCCTTCCAGAACTTTCTGTAGGGCTGGATTTGTGGGTATGTATTGTGTAAATCTGTTTTCTTCTCCAGCTATAGTGATTGAGAATTTTGCTGGGTTGGAGTCTTTGGTCTCTTAGCATTTGTAGAATGTCTACCCAGGACCTTCTGGCTTTCAGAGTTTTCATGGAGAAGTCAGGTATAATTCTGATAGGTTTGCCTTTATATGTTACTTGGCCTCTTTCCTTCATTGCTCTTAATATTCTTTTTTATTCTGTATGTTTGGTATTTTGATTATTATGTGGCAAAGGAACTTTTTTTGGTCCAGTCTATTTGGTATTGGGTAAACTTCTTTTACTTTCACAGGCATGTCCTTCTTCAGGTTGGGAAAGTTTTCTTCTGTGATTTTGTTGACTATGTGTTCTGCACCTTTGAGCTGGGCTTCTTTGCCTTCTTCTATACCTATTATTCTTAGGTGTGGTCTTTTAATGGTGTCCCACATTTTCTGGATATTTCGTGTTAAGGATTTGTTGGATTTAAGATTTTCTTTGGTCGATGAATCTATTTCCTCTAGTTTATCTTCAGCACCTGAGATTCTGTCTTCCATCTCTTGTATTCTGATGATTATGCTTGCATCTGTAGTTCCTGGTTGTTTACTCAGCTTTTCTATTTCCAGCATTCCCTCAGTTTGTGTTTTCTTTATTGTCTCTATTTCAATTTTCAGGTCTTGAACTTTTTAAATTGTTTCCTTCGTCTGTTTGATTGGTTTTTCTTGGCTTTCTTTAAAAGGTTTGTTGATTTCTTGCATTTTTTGGTTTGTTTTTTCTTCTATTTCTTTAAGGGATTTTCTCATATCTTCTTTGAGGGGCTCTATAAATTTCATGAGGTTGTTTTGAAGGTCATTCTCTTCTGTTTCCTCTATGTTGGGATGTTCATGTCATGCTGGTGTAGAGTCCCTAGACTCAAATGGGATCATATTGGTTTTTCTGTTGTTGACTGTGTTTTTATATTGTAGTCTTCCAGTGGGAGCTCATGGGTCTCTCCCTTTCCTGGTGGGTACCAGTCTCAGGTTCTCTTCTGGTGGGTTCAAGCAGGTCCAATACTCCAATGGGTCTCAAAATGGGTGCAGGTGGGTCTGAGACACTCTAGGCAAGGGGCAGGCCCAGGAAGATCCAAGCAGGGGGATGTTGGGAGTTGGGGCCCTGAGCAGACCCCACACTCATCTCAAGCAGAGAGCTGGGGGTGCAGGGGGACTAAGACTGAAGTGTGGCCTGACTCAGGGTGATCCTCTCTGGTGGGGTAGGTCTACTCTAGGCATGGAGCAGGTCTAAGAAGATTGAAGCAGGGGGATGTTGGGAGTTTGGGCCCCTGAACAGAGCCCATACTCACCTCAAGGGGGTATCTCACTTTATCTTTTAAAAAAAGTATCATGCCTAAAATTACCCTTTTATCTCTGCTTCTTAAACATTTTGCCTTGGTTAGCAGCACACACCTGTAATCCCAGTGCTCAGGAAGTTGAGGCAGAGGACAGCTACATGTTCTAACCTAGTAAGGGTTACTTAGCAAGACACTGTATAAAATAAACCCTCAAAGGAAGGCATTTACTTTCTCCCTATAAGTGACAAGTGTGTCACAAATATCATCTCACTTTGTCATAGTTAGTGTTTTGATCATTAGTTAATTACTTAGTTAATCAGATAAACAGTCATATGTCACTGCCATTAAACATCATGACTGTAGCAAGAATAATAAAAACCTAGAAACAGATATTGGGCTTCAAGCTGAAGATCAGAAAAGCAATGCAGCCAAGCCACCAGAGAGTTCTTATCTCTACCAAGACTGGGGCAATCCTGACCTCAATGTGGCTGGAGACTAACTTCCTTCCTGTCCTCAGTGTGACTGGAGACTAATTGCCAGAATACAAGACATTGTCCTATCTTATATACCTCTCTAGTGTTGGGATTAAAAGTATGAGCTCTGTTTCTCTTTTAGACTGATTCACTCTCATGTAGCTCTGGGTGACCTTGAACTCACAGAGATCTGTCTGCCTCAGTTTCCTGAGTCCTGGGATTAAAGATGTATGTTACCACCACCCAGGTTCCATGGCTATAGCTAACTTTGCATTCTGATCCCCAGACAAGCTTTATTAAATCATAAACAATATATTACCACACATGACAAAAAAGGAAATTGGAGAGGGAAAGGTTTTATTTGGTTTACACTTACATGTTGCTGTTCATCACTAAAGGAAGTCAGGACAGGAACTCAAGTAGGCAGGAACCTGGAGGCAGGAGTTGATGTAGAGGTCATGGAGAGGAGCTGCCTACTGGCTTGCTCTCTACTACCTGCTTAGCCTGCTTTGTTATAGAAACCAGGATACCAGCCCAGGGACAGTGCCTGCCCCCACTGATCACGGATTAAGAAAATGCCTTGCATCTGGATCTGTGGGGGCATTTTCTCAACTGAGGCTCCTTCCTCTCTGATGACTCTAGCTTGTGTCAAGCTGACATAAAACCAGCCAGTGCACACTTAATCTCTGCAGTAATCCTGTGAGGTAGATACTGTTAATTCACCCATCTTTAGAGATGAGGCAACTGTTATAAAGAGTTTAAAGTGAGTCAGAAGTAGGAAAGGGAAGGGGTTAGATTTTAACCAACCTAACTAATTCTACACTTACTTCTACCCTCTGCTAAGTGTCTCTGTTCTCCAGGAAACAAATACTCAACTTGAAATTATCTGAATAATACAAAGCATGCACATGTGTATGTTACTCACACACACACACACACATACACACACACACATACACACACACACACACACACACACACACACAAGGTACACATCTCAGAGCCCCCTCCATTCTTTCAGTAACATATGTCCTTTTGCAGACAATGCCTAACCTTGATTGTCTAACCCAAGTAGCTCAGTAGAAGGAAACTGGAAACGGAAAAGACAGAAAGGAAAGCCCCATGTACGCTACATCAGAGGGCACCAGGAAGGTAAGGCTTCACAGGAAGGAGCACCTTCCCTATTAGACAGCACTCGCTGGATGTATCTGAGGCTAAATAGCCTGAGCTGCTGTCTGTGGTTTATAAAGTAGCTGAGCTGAGGTAAGGGAGACATGGAAGGGACATTATCTCACCATGAGATACTTTCGTATACTGATAATCTATTTTCCTTAACAACTGTCAAGATATGGATCTTTATACTACTTTACGAAAAGAAACAGACTCAAAGAGTTGGGATTCAGATTTAGAGATGTCTCTTTATATTGGATTCCAAATCCTAATACCCCTGTTCTCCTCTCCAATATCACTTTTCTGGAAGAAATCTGCAAGATTAGCGCAATCTCTTTTTTTTAAATTGACTTTTGGTTAGCATTTAAAGAAAGGCATTTAATTATGGCATTTTCATACACATATATCATCACAGTTTGCTCTTGTTCACCCCAAACAGTACTTCTCAACATAAATGGAGTTCATAATTGGTCTAAGTAATAAAAACCTGAGTTAGATATAGAGGAAAATGCTGAGCGATCAGAGAGAAGGAGTAAGCCACAGCTACACCTTACCTCCTCAGTGTCTCAGCAGACAAGAGAGTTCCTGTTTCTCCCTGCATATATCCTGATTCCGCCCAGCTTCCTCACTTCCTGTTTATCTGTCTGTACAAACCTCCAGACCTCTATGGTAAGCTAGTGGCAAGCTCCATTCTCTGACCTTCAGACAGGCTTTATTTGTACAAGCAAGATATCACCACACCCATCTCCTCGTCTCTTCTTATCATGGTTCATTTTCTCCTTGGAAGTAATTCAATTTATTTTACTTTAAATTTAAGTGACTCATTCAAGATCATTTAATCCATAAAGAAATGTGGTAGAACCCAGGCTTCTGGACTCTTGTTGAGGCACATAATAATACATTTCTTCTTCCTCAAAATAAATGCAGTCGCTCCTTCCCAAAGCCAAGACTCAGTAACAGCTTCTGTGACTCACATTTTGCCCTTCTTGGTTTTCTTCTGTTCTTCTGTTCTTATGGGGTTTTTTATAAGCTGTGGTTTCTCTTTTCAGTGCCAACACAATCCACATCTCAGCTCCAGACAGTTGACTAAAAGAGGAAACATAGGTGCTGTTTAACTAACACCAAGTCATGCTCTACAAACGCTTTCGTCTCCTAAAATGCCTGCATTGCAGATTTTGATTGCCCCATTTTACATTAGGGAGGGCACGGTTTCCAAGGCAGCCCTTTGAGAGGCTTGTTGGGAGGTTTTGGTGGAGAAGTGCAGCCTCTGTTGTGCCTTTCTTTAAATGCTAACCAAAAGTCAATTAAAAAAGAAAGAGAGATTGTGCTAATCTTGCAGATTTCCCCTGATGATCTTCATCTATCAGGGGAAATCCTCCTCTTTAATGGAGAATGCAGTTTTAGGAAGGGTGTAGGTGGAGGCCAGCAGCAAGGGAAGGAGGAGACACCCACAAGGCCATCCAGAGCCTCTGAATGAACCAATGGGATTACAGAGGTCTCAGCCAGACCCAGATCAACCCTGAGTCTCCCACACCCACCAACACAGCTTTTGGAGCAGGTGTGTTGTCTATACACTTTCCTCTTACACAAGAGCTACTCATCTCAGGGATGGAAGTTCGCACACTCAAACACTCAAAGCAAAGCTGTTTGTATTTGATAAGAAAGACTTTGTTAAGAAAAGAAAAAGGATGTAACGTGTTTATGCATTCAGTTTCTTAAACCATATGGAACCACTAAACTGCTGTGTGACATCAGGGCAATTGCCATTCTGTGACTAGCACAGCTTCCATATCAAAATAAAATCTAATATCTCGTCATTTGATCTCAGTTGAAAAATGGTAACTGTGTTTACCAAAACTTACAACTAACGACAGACGTCTCATACCTCGCTGATTTTACACAATGATTTCTTTCATTCTCTGTGGCTTTGAGCAATGAGCTTGCTCATCTGTATTACATTTCAGATAGTACCCAAATTCCAGCTAATTTATCACATTTTTATTACAAGTCAGGACATGGAGTTAAAACTCCATAAATCAACTCATCTATCCATCTTAAATTAGTCGTATAAATTCAAAATGGAAGAAACATCATGGAGCTTTCTTTCCCTCCCACTGTGATACCATTATTCCCCTACTCACCATCCCCATTGTCTGTGAACAAGATGGCCCACCATTCCCAGGTCCCCTCCCACTGTGATACCATTATTCCCCCACTCACCATCTCCATTGTCTGTGAACAAGATGACCCACCATTCCCTGGTCTTGTTTCTTTAAGGTATGTTTCATTGTCCTCATGAGGGAAAGTCCATTTTCCCCCAAGCTCCTACCTGAACAGTCAATGAATATTCATTAAGCAACTATGGGCCACATGTTTAGGCATTACAGATGATCTGAAGATGCTCAGAGGACAGACCTCTGATCTGGAGAGACTTTAGAGTTACCAGCTAGTCCTACTAGGTTAAACTGCCTTCAAGCCAATCGTTAGTTCTTCTACAAAGAAACGGAACTAACTACATTGTTCTAAAGAGGAATTCCTATTTAACACAAAGACTCACTGTGCATTTCCTGAATGGATGTCGGTGCATTAAAAATGTGCACAACTTTTGGGGAAGCATATTTGGTTCTTTCACAACAACAAATAGTTTGGTGGTTATTTTTCTGTTTCCCAACACCAGGAATTAATTTTCTATGATGTAAGTTCTTAATTTGTTTTAGGTTTTTAAAAAAGGAACTTGAAAACAAGCAATCTGTTTATTATGAACTTTTGTTAAATGGCATCAGAAATAACCAGTCACATTTCCTTTTCTCATGATTTCTCTCTTTATAATAGCCCTTTAAAACATTCATTAAAATGTGTGCTTGGTCCTTAAACTATCAATCTCATGTGACCATTTCCAAAGAAGTTGTAAAAACTACAAACTATTATCATAATCAATAGGATATCAAGAAACAAAAATGAGATCTAATTACACTTTTCTGTAGTCATGTGTCCCCTTAATGACATTCATACATTTCCAGTTACATAATTAAATGCCAAAGGTGTTATCAAAGATGCATTTTAAGGTCTAATTAACTGATAATAATTATGGTTGGATGCTAAGTCTACATGATAATTAGAAAGACATTAGCAGAGAAAGGCTGCTAAAAATCTGAGAATTACAAAGCTACTTCCCACCTGTTGCAGTAGAGATGAAGTTCTGTTTCCAAAGCATAAGCTTCAGGTTTTCAGAGCAGATGGGAAATAAATGATATTTAATGTGCCCCGACATAAAATAAAAATTGCAACAGAGACTTATTTATTTATTTATTCGCTTATTCATTGCTATGCTGGGAATTAAACCTGGTGTATCACCACTAAGCTGTGTACTCTACCACCAAACTACACTACCAGTATTTTTAAATTTAAGCCAGGGTCCCTGTAAGTTGCCCAGATTGGCTTCGAATTCACTCTGTAGTTCAGGTGAATAGAGCTGGCCCTTACGGCGTATGTGTAGGAGAGCCAAACCTGAGGGTGGGAAAGCAGGAGAACTGACCCCACCCCTAGAATCATACCAGTGATTCTTTGTAATGCACTCTTGCAAGTAATGACATATGGACAAAGGGATTTCCTGGGTTATTCAGTGTGTCACACTGCAGCTTCCATGATGAAATTTTTAATCTCTTGCCTGTTTTTCTTTTCCATTTCTTCTCTTAAATTTTGCTTTATGGGGAGGGGGCTGCAGGGGTAGACAGCAGATGCAAAGGGATGGGGAAAACGAATGGGATCAATATACATGATGTAAAAAACAACACATAGAATAAATAAAAAGAAAGAGAAAAACTAAAATCTAAGCCTTTTTATTCTAAAATCCCAAGTCTCTTTACAAACCCCACAGAAAGTTAGTAGAACAGCCTTTACTCATTTGTAGAAATTGCACCACCTGGTGGGGCTCATTCTGCATAGACACTTCATTATGTCATAGGCATTGTCCATTCTCTTAACTACCTTGCTGCTATGTGCCTTCTCCTACCCTAGGCATGATGGATCGATGAATCAGACAATGAAACCCTATCCATAGAGAGCTCACAGCCCACTTGGGAGGAAACACGATGGATCTCACAGGAGTGAGCTTCCATGTGCACATTAGAATGGAAGCTGGAGACACGGATTTGAACCCAGTGCCAGCCACTAGTAGGTTGGACTTCCTTTGCACTCCAGAATGTTGATGTTTGATTGCATGCATACAGTCAGATTACCAGGTGACTCCAAGCAAAAAGCCCTCAGTCATAAAATCCTAAGTGAATATGTAGCCTGAAGGATCTGTGGGGATTAAATGCAACATTTTCCAAGAGGGCCAGAAACACCACTTGGTACAATAGATGCTTGCTGGTGCTACTATGGAGCTGTGCTGACCACTGACAAAGACAACAGCGGAGAGACAGAATGAAGATAATGCATGCCATGGTGTCTCAGATGTGGTTTCAAGGGGATATCTTTTCCTCGTAGACAAGAACAATTTGGTTCATCATCCTGACTCCTGTGAGAATTAGACCTTGGTCTGTGTCTGAAACTATTTTATATCTGCGAGGGAAACCTCCAAGGATTTCACAGAAGTCCTGTGACTCAGTTTAATCAAATCATTTGAGTGAGAAGATGCCTTGAGAATCATGGGCATCGTCACCATCTTCAGCACCCCCAACCCCACCATGTTTTCAGAACCAACACTATGTTTCTCTGCTCCGACTGCCGCAATACCACCTCTTCTGCTTCCAGAACCTTTGGTGCTCCAGGTTGAACTTCCCCAGCATCAACTGCCTGGCAATTTCAAGACGGTTTGCCTACTCTTTCTCAACCAGAGGTTAGGGTTTTCAATAAAGCTTTCTTACATACATAGTATTTTACCTTTTTATCCATATATCCTAAAAACTGAAGATAAAAGAAATGAAAAAAATTTAAAGTACATATAAACCCATCAGCTACCTTCTCTCTCTCTCTCTCTCTCTCTCTCTCTCTCTCTCTCTCTCTCTCTCTCTCTCTCACACACACACACACACACACACACACACACACACACACAAATGGGACAACACTATGGATTATCACTTTATGTTTTCCTCCCCAGAACTCTTTTCACCTTGAGAGCTGATTACCAGATTTCCGAGGCTGGTGTGAGCACTGGAGCTGGATTTCAGCGCTCACCATGCCCCAGATGTTCTCACATCCAGGTTTCTAAATAGCTGTGTTGCTAAAGGAGTACAGCAGAGTCCCGGAGCCTGGGATTGAGGACAGTGCAAGGAAAAGTAGCCTCTACTCTCAGGCTTCCCGGCATCCTCCTCCCGCTCTTGTCAGGTACCACTCCACACAGGATGCTCTGACGCTCCAGCCCTCTGTAGTGAGCTCACCCTGCCAGGAAGCAGGCGTGGTGCCACGGTAGCAGATGGGTTAGAGAACAGGTAGTCAATGAACAGGAGTACCAGTGTGGATGTTGGAACAGAACTCCTAGTTAAGAATTTATCCTTCAGCACTCAAATCAAGACAGACACAATCAGAATGCTAGCTGAGGGACAAATTCGCTCTGGCCCAGGAGGAACAGCTGTCAAGTCTTGAGGAAAAATGCTTCCGCAGAGACGGAAGGATGGTAGTGAGGCCAAGGAGCTCTCTGGTGGGTTCCTTTGCGTTCTACAGAATCCCTCTTCTAGCCAAAACAAGCTTGCTCAGTCCAGCCGGTGCCTGGTAAAACAGGCTATTAGAATGCAGAGCTGTGCTCTGCAGGCTCTCCTGATACAGAAAGAGTCCATAACATTTGGGCTACAGCCCCGACTCATTATTTGCTATGAAAGTTTATGCAGCCACAAAATTAAATGGGAAAAGCACATTAGGAAGGGTTTGCAACCCACTTAGCTCAAGTCTGTCAGCAGCAGCAGACCACAACGTGGCTGTCTGCTTTGTTACCGTCCTGCTCTCTACGTCATAGCTAGTTCTTCAGGGAACGTTCCACACAAACACGAGCCTCTCACACATTCTGTGACTTGTCCCTGCATCCCAAAAGAGGTTTGGAAAACACTTTACCCAAAACCCTAATAGAGTTCCCTGTTCAGGTGCCACTTCAAGAAAGTCCCTGGACTCCTTTCCGGGAAGGATCTGAAAATCCCCATTAAGACACAGGTCAGATTTGAGGGGGTGTTCGAGATAGGCTTCCTTTTCTCTGTATAGTTCTGGGTGTCCTGGAACTCACTCTGTGGAACAAGCTGGCCTCGAGATTCATCACAAAGATCCATCTGCCTCTGCCTCCTGAGTGCTGGGATTAAAAGCATAAGCCAGCACCATCCAGTCAGATTAGATCTTTTTATTTTTGCCCCCTTTTTTAACTTTTTAAATTTCATTTCACAATCCAGATTTGATCTCTTAACAGAGGGTTTTCTTTTTAAAACCACAGATCAGCGTTGAGACTGCAGCTCAATCGTCAGAGCGCTTCTCTAGCATGAGGTAAGCCCTGGGTTTGATCACCAGCAGCATATGTATCCAGAGTGGTCGCATTCACACTCCAGAGGTGAATATAAGAGGATCTGAAGGTCAAAGTCAGCCTTGGCTACAGAGAGAGAGAGCATTTAAGGCCAACAATGAGATCCCGTCTCAAATAAATAAATAAATAGTCATGGCACCTAAGCTGGACTCTGACACTGGTGGTTCTTCTTCATCAGAACAGAGCCTCACTTCTCTGATCACCTATGCTGCTTTTGCCCTGCTAGAGCAGAGTTGACAAGCTGCAACAGAGTCAGACCCAATGTGAGGAAAGAAGGAAAATTGGATAAAAGCATTGGCTCATACAATTTATTCTGAGCAAAGCTTGTCAGGGCAGGCAAGAGGTCCTTGAGTCAAAGCCATCAGGCAGTGGAGTCTTGTGTCTCCCAGGAACGGGTCTGGCAATGGCTTTGGGAAGCCTATCCTGGGCAATGCAGACATGGACCTGCAACTGGACCTTCTGAAATTACCCTCTCTGCAATCAGAGATTACAGATAAAGATTCTTGTTAGTTCAAGGAAAAACTATAAAGGACTTGCACATAAAAGTATGTGATCAAACCCTTCAACTTAGGGTGAAAATAAGGTTATGAGGAGACTTACAGTTTGGAAGCAGAACAGACCCTACAGAATGTCAGAATGTTTCATAATATAAAAAGTGTGTGTGTGTGAGTGTGTGTGTGAGTGTGTGCATGCGTGCGTGCACGCATGGGTGCCTGTTATGCATTGTGGATATTTACTTGGTTGTGTGTATTCATTTGGAGACCAGGGGTCAATATGATATGTCTTGTTCTATTTCTGTCTACTTTAAATGTTGAGACAATATCTCTCACTGAACCTTGGGCTGGATTGATTGGCAAATCAAATCCTAGGATCTGCCTGTCTCTTCACAGGCATGCACCAACACAGTTAGCTTTTAAGTGGGTGCTAATGACCCAAACACCAGTCCTCATGCTTGCCCAGAAAGTACTTTATCCACAGAGTCAACTCTCCATCCCTGGAAATGGTATTTTAATAATTCACCCTACAGAAAGTTGCCCAATGCCCAATGCCCATTACAGACCATTTTTTATTCTCAGCATATTTGGCTTTCGAGTTTAGATACTCTTACAATGGTCAAATACATGAGGCAGAAAGAAATTTTTACACTGAAAATGAGCCTCAAATATTGGGATCACTATTTGGAACTAGGGTTGATTCATCGTGATAAGATTTCAGGCACAACTCAAATGAAAACTCCATCCTCTGTTTCTTAGAGACATACCTTCAGGCTAAGGCTGGATGAAAGCTATCTAGTTGAAATCTCTCAGCTTATCAAATCAAATCATGAAGCATGGGAATAATGAAGTAGCACTCACTGGACAACTACTTGCTGAGGGAGAACTACCAACAGTATCATGGTTCCACCAAGGCAGTTTTGTGTAGCACCAGGAAGCCTGGTTAGAAGGTCACTGTCATAGGCAAGAAACAAAATATCTGTTCCCAGAAAAAGTGAACAGAGTGTAGGCATCACAAAGTTAGAGAGAGGTATTTCCACAAGAATACTAATCCTTCACCAAGAAGAGCAGCAAAGGCAGGTGAGGACTGAGGTTGAGAGAAACTGGGCCTGCATAGGTTGACATACTGTATAGCCAACCAGTGAGGGGACAATGATTCAGGTAGGTGTCTCATTCGTCAAGACAAGGCTGGTGTCACCTAAGCCAGCACAACAAAGGGGAGAGAAGTCAAAAAAAATCATGGGGGGGGCTGGAGATGTGGTTAAATTGGTAAGATACCTATTTAGCAAAACAAAGCACTGGGTTAGATCCTAAGCATTGCATAACCAACCAGGTGTGGTGGCTGATGACTGAAATCCCAGCACTCGAGGGACAGAGACAAGATACTCAGAAGTTCTACTTCATCTTCAGCTCTGTGCGGCAAGTGAAGCCAATTTGCTGCAAATTCTGACTGACAGAGACAGTCAGACAGACAGTAGGAAAGACAGGTAGACCCACACACAAGCAGAGACACAGAGATACACAGAGAAAGAGAGACACAGAGAGATGCAGAGACAGGCAGACAGAGACCCAGAAGACCAAGTGCCAATGAAGCCAAAGGAGAGGAGAAGTCCTGAAAGCAATAACCCACCATCAACACTAAATGTCCCCAATAGATTAATTTATAACAAATAGTGTAGAGAGATCATAGAGGATTGTCCAAGTCCAGTCCAGAAGAACAAACAAGACATTGCACACTGGGAAGACATAAACTTCAAGGGAAGGACATCAAGAGAAGGGAGTAGGGAAATTATGTTCTGGTTAGTGGGATGTGATAGACCTGACCAAGTGTATCCTTTTCAGGGCTGGTTTCGCTATTGCCAGGTACTTAAATTTTTGAGTTTCATTCTCTCATTTCTGAGTTCATTTTTAGTCTTGAGACTTAAGTCTGTCTAGTCTTTCTTGTCTGTATCCTGTAGAAGTCAATGGTGTTGAGGACTAAACAGGATTTGGGGGAGTAAGCCTCAACACAACCATTTGTAATAACTTGCTGTATTATGGACGTGTTGGAAACTAAACTTCTGGGGATATGTGGTTGTTCTTTTTCTCCTCTAGCCCCTCTCTCCTCTCCCCCCTCCCCACCTCTGTATATATGCACATATCATAGAAAGACATTTGAGTTCTCTAGCTCAGAATCTGTATCGAAAGTGGAAATGGTAGCTTTAAAAATGCTCTTGTTTTACTCTGTAGTAAATCTGAACTGTAAAGATGCAAAACAGAAACCATTATGCTACAAATAAAACCTACACCTGTCTCTGTCTAAACTGCCACACTTTATTATTGTTGTTATAAGAAAAGGGAAAGGCAACCCTATAGGTATAAACCTTCACAAAAGAAAAACATCACATTGGCAACTCATTATTTCGGGTTGTTATTCTGTTAGACAATAGCTTCTAGGTGGAAGGCACACACCTATAATGATCACATTAAGGCAGAAGCTTATTAATAATAGATGAGATCTGATTATATCCATTCCTGATCCTACTTTAATAATGTGGCACTTTTACAACAAAAATAATAATTTAAACCTTTTTGCTTTTTGTTACAGAAGTTATTCTTGGCACCCCTTAGTACCAAACTGGAGCACGCACACTGCCTTTGAATCTAAGCTTGGTCTCCGACTTGAGGCCTTCCCAGTGCCTTTAAATATTAGGAAATGACATTTCAAAGAAAATGTAATAACTTTAGACTGAATTTGGTCTTTTAGAGATTTGGATAGCTTCCCATTGCTAGGCACAGTCATTTTGGTGTTTTTGATAGGATACATCAGCGTCTGTGACCACACCAAACCCAAACACTTTGTATTCCTTACCAGGAAGCTGGTCCAATATAGTCATTCTGTAAGAATTGAACTGATATCCTAGAGAGAGTCTCTGATTTTTCACTGCAAGGTACTTTGTTGCTGATTTCCCTTGCACACTTTTTCTTTAACCTTCTCCTCTCATTTGGGTACCATGGCATGAGATAAGTAATATCACTTCCCCCAAAACTTCCACTAATCACCTATGGGAAATGGACTGTGAAACTATGCTTTACTAGTTTATTTTATGTGTTTTGTATTTGTGGTGTGTACATGTGAGTGCACACGTGTGTGCAATCCAGAAGTCAACAGCCTCCTGAGTGGTGGGGCTGCAGGAGCCTGCCACATTCCACAGCCCCAGACATACCTTGTTCAGTTGATTTTTTCAAGGATCCCGGCACAGAAGTTGGAAGACTATGTTGGATATCTCGACCTGCCCAAT